>NC_140959.1:24344523-24767023 GCF_014529385.1 Adiantum capillus-veneris
ATATTATGGCCGGAAAACGGCCGGAAAGTGGTCGGAAAACAACCGGTCGGTTGGCCGGTGGCCGGTAGTCAATGGCCGATGGCCGGTGGTTGGAAGTCAATGGCCGGTGGCCGGTGGTCGGAAGTCAATGGCCGGTGGCCGGTGGCCGAATTCAAAAGCGGACTTGTCTTCTCAAGGGCGGCCACACATGGGCGGATTGGAGGGTCCGATTTGGACTTATTCGCACAAAGGCGGCTACGCATGGCTGTCTCTCATAAGAGAGGGCAGCCCTTTTGGCCTATAAAAGGAGGCCATTTCTACACACATTTCATAGTGTGAAGTTGAAGCAACAAGGTGAGTGTGAGGTGGTGAGAGTGAAGCAAGGCGGGAGCTCCATTAAGGGTATAATCCCTTTGTAAATTACTTCTTGTTTTGAAGTACTAAAGCCATTGAGTGGCTGCTTTCCCGTGGATGTAGCCCACATTGGGTGAACCACGTATATCGTGTGTACTTTCTCTCTCTCTCTCTACTCTATAATCTCGTGTATGTAAATCTGTCTCTCTCCATTAAGTAATCTACTCAATTATCTATTTAGCTACGTCTTATTTCCTAACACCTATGAGTCAGACAATGTTACTACAAAGAAACATCCAAAACTTATGAGAGGGAACCTAAGGGTATTGCTTAAGTTGACAAATGTTGTCCTTTCTGGAGTAGCACAAATGATGCTGCAGAGACATCATATGTTACACATCAATGAAAAAGAACTTTATAGTGGACAAGAACATGCTCACATTCATAACGAGCCAAAATTATAAACCTAGAGATTATCTGCCTAGGTTGGCATAACCAAGGGGGGTGCCACAAGCATCCCAGCAAGAAGGTCAGTGCTATGAATGTGGAGGTGATCATTGGGCAAGAGTTTGTCCACACAAGGGCAAACTTAAAAATAACTTTGGATTCTATGGTGGTGGATGTGCAATCAGCCATATTATTCCGGATTGTCCCAAAAATCCTTGCAACAAGAGAAAAGCGACGATGAATATCATTGGGATTATGCCATGCTCAAGTAGATCTCAAACTAACCCTAACATTCTAATAAATGTGGTGAGAAGAGCTCAAGCTCAAGAAGCTACCAAAAACATACGTGTCAAGGACAAAGACAAATTGTCTATTCAAACGGAATTTGAGAGCTTATCAGTGAGGACTCAAAGAAAATCTTAGAAAGCTAAACGAGACAATATGAAAGAAAAGAGGCTAAAAGAGAAAATTGCCTTAGAAACTAAGTTGCAACAAGCTAGGGAGCAACTAAAGCATGAAAAGGAAAACAAGGATCAAACGGCTGGTGTCATCCAAGATATAAATCAAATTTTTGGCCAACTTACAAGTGATCAAATTTACTGAATCAAGGGTAGACAACTTCAAGATATCCAAAATCATGAGCCATTTGAGCCAAAGGTGATGTGCCATGAGCAATCAAGGAAAAGAAGATAAGAGTGCACTTGGGGTTCCCGGTAAGTCATATACATATATCCAAGTAGGGCAAAATAGGCTTCGTTTGCATTTTTTGAGAGAGATAGATAGAGAGAGAGAGCTCTAGTTTCTTTGTGACCTAGAGCACGCATCAATGTTTTGCTTGCTACAAGCCATCCGGGCTACTGCTCTCCACCAGATTTGGTAAGTATGGTCTACTTACCTCCCTTGACATGTTTATGTGAGCGGCACATCACAAAAACCACCAGAAAAACCACACAAATCAAAATCAAACCAAATATTTTGCAAAGTTTTGAAGGCCCAAACTCAAAAATATTTGGGTAGAACACTCAGCAAGTCAGATACTTTCAGGCCATGTCATTAAAATTAGATTTGGTGGTGGAACATGGATCGAGATCCATGTTCCCCAACACCAAAATTCAGAAAGAAATATCCAATAGACTGCCTCAGACCGTGCCTATACACTGCTCCAAAAACAATAAGAAAAGGAGTTCCACCCAACCCTTTCAAATTTGGACCAAAAGTTGTCATAAGTTAGAGTATGGCTTGGAAAGATCAGCCTTAAAATTTGGGTGAATTTGGACACAATTTGACCCAAAAACCCAAAAACCTCAAAAAGTCAGGCTTCAAATGGACATTTTGACCCAAATCAAGGAAAAGTGGAGCAAAACCTCAAAAATTGGTGACCAATCAGTATAGATACATGCCAGGATGCTACCCTACAAATCTAGTGTGATTTGGGTTTCGAACATGGATCAACATCTATGTCCCCCCAGATACCAACATTGTGTGTTTCGGGTCCATAGGTGTCTTAGAGTGTGAAAGGAATCAAGAGAGTGAGAAAACCCTATAAGATGGGGTAAAGCCCAAGATTTTTCACCTTCAGAGTATCTAAGTTCCAGAAGTTAGGGTCTTTTGGGAAAAAACCTTAAATTGGACCTTGTAAATGTTTGCATACTTAAGAGTCAAAGAGAAACCAAAAAGTGCTTAGCAATATCATGAATATTGACATGAAGGGTAGAAGGATCAATCAAAGTCAGATTGTAGTGAAAGTTGAAGGAAATTTGAATATAGTGTTGTTATTCAACATCAAAGAATCAGATGAAGAAAAACTAACACCTATTCACCACAGGATTGCAACAAAGAGGGCTGTAAGAAACAATTATGGTCAAAGTCCAAAAAATAGGGCCATAAACTGGGAAATTGGGTTAACTTGGTAAATTTAGATTTGGTTTTGAAAAGATTCCACCATTGTGGTAGGATTAGCTATTAGGACACACTCCCAAAGTCTTAGCCCAATCTGTGACCAAACATGGATCATGATCCATGTACCTTTCCTAGATTTTTGAACCACCAGAACCAAGCCCTCATGACACACATGCCATTTATAGTACAATTCCAAAGTTTCAAGTCATCCGAAGACCAAAATTCTTGTGAAAATCCTTCGCAAAAAAATTACAAAATTTGACTTGATGTGCAAACCAAAAATACAAATCGCACAAGGTTGCACCCATAGCATCTAATAATCATGTTGAATCAAATGGTACTAAGATAACTCAAAACAGATTTCCAACATGGATTGCGATCCATGTACCTCTAGCCTAAAATTGACTCAAACCAATTTGTCCCAATGTCTATAGTTGTCTTAGACACATTGGTGAAGTTTTTAACGATGGAACACATTGAACATGTAAAACAAGAAAGAACCATGGGAAAAATAGTCAAATTTGTCCCAATAAACAAAGGAGGGGACTATTGTGAAGGAGAAGCAGGCAATACCACCTTGCCTGTAGAGTATGTGGGGGTCAAATCTCTTGCCATACTAGACAGTGGGGCTAAATTAGCCATTTCCACAAAGAAATTATGGGAAGCTTGGGGAAAACCTGCTATTAGAAAGACGCACATGGAATTTTAACTAGATGACGAACATGAAGAGAGACCCATAGGCCTACTAGAGGGGGTAATTGTCACATCTTGTGGAATAGGTTATGAGCACACATTTTCTATTGTGGATTTTGGATCCAAGTGTAACTACAAAGTTATGTTGGGAAGACCATTTATGAGAAAATTACAGATGATTCAAGATTGGGGCTACAACGCCGTATATTTGAGACAATCTGGAGCCATAACAAGGATCAATAAAATAGATCACTCCTACATGGATGTAAATAAGACTTTAGTCTAGGACCTAGATGTTGAATCATTAGCATCAATAGACACATAATTCCCTTCTTGGCTCAAAGTTAATACACCCATGTGGATGTATGTAGCCTTCGAACACAATAGCATACATGAGAAGATTGCATCCTTGAAAGGGACATAAGGGATGATGCCTATATACCTGAACCCTTTCTAGAGAATTTATTCTAGCCATTTGGATGGACGGATATTCTAGCAACAATGGATGTCTATGTTAACGAGTCTAGACAGACAAGATTCTGTGACAAAGATGGGAATGAAATCATTCCCATTCAAATGATTTTTGTACACAGAAAGGGATTAGCCAACAATATAAACATGAGTGTATTGGAAAATGTGAGTGATGAAACACAACAAGAAATACCTTTGAGGAGAACAAGGGATGGAATTTTGATAAGCTACCAGCTTATTGAGAACCACAATGAGCAATATTACGATGCAAAGAATGACTATGAGGAGAAAGAAATCACCATGGGGAATTCTAATTTTGAGAAGGAATGATCACAAGCACAAATGCTAAAATGAAATGGCAAAGCAATCTTTTTTGTTTTCCCAAAAAAAAAGAGAAATCATCAAAGGAGATACCAACGGAAAGAAATTGAGAAAAAATATGCCAATAGTGGATAACGAAGAACAATATCTCACACTGGTGAAAGCACGAGATTGTCCTAGAGACTAGATAGCAGGATGTTATCTAGTGTGACTGCTAGAGTCTCGCCAAAACAAAACTAAAACCAAAGAAAAAGGAAACAAACTCAAAACAAAAGGGGCATGAAACGCCTGCAAAATGTCCAAAACGGAACGAAAAGCCAAGTACTGGGAGCTAAAGCAAAAACTTAAGGATGATTGGATCATTGAAATAGAAACGAAGAAAGAAAAAGCGAGTAAAACCATTGTTGTTCCATCACAATACAAGAAATACACTCTTCAAGACAGAAAAATTGTGATTCAACAACCTATGAGCAAACTAAAAGAAACAGGAAAGTCTGATGATGGATGCAAGAATGCCAAACAAATTGACCTAGCCTTATTGAGAGAAGAGACAAAACCAGCTTACATAGCTGCTGATCTCATGCCAGAGGACAAATAAATCCTTGTTAAAACTTTGAAGGAGTACCGATATGTATTTGCATGGTCTTATAAGAATTTGAAAGGTGTATATTCTAGAAATATGTCAATACACTATTCCAATAAGGGATATGCTAAACTTACCATAGACAGAGACCTTACACTTACAATGAGACCGTTTGCAAAGAAAATCAAGGAGGAGATAGATAAACTCAAAGATGCGGAATTCATCTAGGAAATTGAACATATAGACTAGGTGTCTCCAATTGTTGTGCTACCCAAGAAAAATGGCAAGTTACGAGTGTGTATAAATCTCAAAAAGGTGAACATTGCTACCATAAGAGACAACTATCCCTTTCCCATAGTAGAAATGTGTTAGAGAGGGTAGCAAGAAAGGAAGCTTATAACTTCCTAGATGGGTTTTCATGCTACAACCAACCGACCATCCATCCTAGGGATCAACACAAAACATCATTTGCAACTTAGTGGAGGATTTTTTCCTATCTGTTTATGCCATTTGGGTTAACCAACGCACTAGCTACCTTCCAGGATTAATGGGTCACACATTCAAAGAATAGTTGAGACAATTTCTTGAGGTATATATGGATAACCTGCGCGTCCATTCCTCATTAAGGAAAGATCACTTTGAGCACCTCAAAAAGGTTTTTGAGAGATGCCGCTTGGATTGGATTTGCCTAAATCCTAAGAAGTGTGTATTTATGGTTAAGCAAGGAAAAATTCTCGGACACATTGTATCCAAGAATGGGATTTCTATAGATCTTGAAAAGATCAGAGCCATTAGTGAACTAACCAGGCTAGCCACGGTTAGGGAAATGTAAGCATTCATGGGTGTGGATATTACCAACAAATCACATACATTTGCTATTGTGGCCAAGCCTCTATACTCTTTAATCATGAGTGTTGTGTGGACGGATGAGTGCAAGGAATCTTTCTAGAAGCTAAATACGGCTTTGATATTTGCACCTATATTGAAGACGCCAAATTGGAATAACATATTCCATGTACACATGGATGCATCTAATTTTGCTAAATTGGTTGACCAGTAGAGGGAAAAATGGACTTCCCTATATGCTATGTAAGTAGACAATTGAACACTGCAAAGAAGAACTACACAACGACTAAATGAGAGGGATTCGGAATGATATATGCTGCTAAGAAATTTCAAAATTATCTGCTAGCAAACAAGTTTGTATTCCTTGTAGACCACCAAGCCCTTCTCTACTTGGTCAATGAACCCTGCAATACCGAAGGAATTGTCAAGTGGTTTATATTTTGCTTGAATTTGACTTCACAATTGTTGTTAAAAAGGGGACCACACACGTACATGTAGACCATATCTTTAGGATAACCAATGGAGACAAACCTATGGGGATAGATGATAACCAATGGAGACAAACCTATGGGGATAGATGATGACCTTCTTCATGCATATCTATTCTCAATAGAAGCCATACGCAGGTGTTCAAAACAGATAGTATCTGTCATGATGATAGCATAATTGGATTCTGATATTCCATTGCTGCTTACACCAAAATTGATTGGACAGACTGCTATGTACTAACTATTGACTAGAAGGCTATATTGGAAAATACTAGAGGGAGTTCTACTCTTGTGCATCAAACCACATAAACAAATTGGGTATCTAACTCAAGCTCACAAGACCAAAGTAGGATTACATTATGCTAGAGACCAAACAGTGGAGAGACTTAAGTGATTAGGAGTCTATTGGCCAACAATGGAAAGCGATGCTAAAACTTATATAAAAACTTGTAAACAATGTCAACAGAGACAACCACACCCACATGGAGTAAACATTTGGTAGGATTCTTATCCAAGAGGACGTTTCTAGAGAAAATGAACAAGAGACAAAAACATACAATTGAAGTAGAGGCCCATAGCTATACTTTGATTGGTGGACAATTGTATAAACAAGGGCAAGATCAAAGTCTTCAAATTTGTGCACATGAAACAAAATATATTCCAATTTTGGAACAAGCACATGCCAAATTAGCAAGGAGACACTTTGCAGCGAAAACAACTACACAATCGATAATGGCAACAAGAATAAGGTGGCCCACCCACCATTCGAATGCCAAAGAATTTGTTAGACGTTGTGATGCATGTCAAAGGACATGCATACCACAAAGAAGAGACAATATTCCACTTGGACCAATGATGGGTGCACAATATTTTACAAAGTGGAGAATTGACTTTGTTGGTTTAATTCATCCACCGGCTTACAAAATTTACCACATGTTATTTGTCGAAATGGGCATAAGCCAATGCAAGTTAAAAAAATGATGCACAATCCATTGTAAAACTCTTATACAAAAATGTGTTTACAAGATATGGGCTACCAATTGACATTGCAAGTGATAGGGGGACACACTTTACCTGTTGGATGAGTTCATGATCATACATAACCAATCCGCCCCATATCACCCACAAGCTAACAGCCAAGCGGGACACACCAATAAAATCTTGAGCTAAGTCTTCACGAAGTTGTTAGTATAGGACGTACTAAGTGAGAGATTCATTTTCACTAAGCTCTATGGGCTTATAGAGTGGCCTACAAAACTACTTTAAACACGACACCATTCAATCTAGTTATTGGGCTAGATGCGATACTTCCTAAGGAATTTTTGCTTCCTACCTTACGTGTAGCTCAAATACTTGAATGGAGTGGGCATGAATTTCAGATATACTAGAAGAACTTGAACAAGTGGATGAGTAGAGGTTAGAAGCCATAGCCCATATTTATGCTCAAAAGAGGAAACAAAAGCAACTCTTTGACACTAAAATTCTTGCCAAGGAGTTTAAAAAGGGGGATCTTGTCTTAGTATACTCCTTGGATAAGAACGTATAATGCTATACCAGATTGGGAAGAAAATTCCTTGAAAGTAAGGTCATAGCACAATAACATTCTGTCGCAATGGTTTCTTGTATGTAGTACAATAATTCACGGAGCCAAGTGTACGAACTTACAGACAACATAAGTGCATGCAAGGAACCAAGAAATTTTGTATACCAAAGAATCTAATTGCAAGCTCACCCAATTGTATTTAAATTTGCAAAGATCAAGAAACCCAATCTAAGCAGCAGTCTGAATGATGACAACCACAAGTTACCACAAAGCTACAAATTGCCACAAAAAAGAAAATGGAATGGAGAGTGAAGCAAACTCAAGAAATTCCTTCTACAAAGCCTAAAAACTCCAACACAATTGAAGCAGCCTGAGCCAACTCAACTCTCAAGCAAGAGATACACACCAAAAATACAAATGGCTCTATATGGAAGAAAAAGGCAAGCAATAATGTGCCATTGACCATCAAGCAAAGAGCTATTGCATTACAACACTTGCTCTTTGGAAAACAAGTGCAAGAAAATTCATCATCAAATGCCCTTGTGCAAGTTTCTCACGACCCTCTTCTTGCACCGCATTGTCTTTTATGCTACATTGACTTCAATTGCATGGTAGAGCCAATCATGGCTATGCATAGACACTCCTTTGATGCCCATGCACACACCCACTTCAACTCACCATTGTTGACTCCAACTAGGAGGGGGGGGAGGCATACATACATGAGAACCCTTTAAAGAGAACAAGTGCACTTACTATGCATGTGATATTGATTGGCATAATTTTTGGATTTTTCCAATTTGGCAGAAATGGCCGATATTAAGAGTTCATGGAAAATGCAGGAAAAGCTATATATGAGCCCTCAGGAAGTGTTTGACCATTTAATAAGTGTGTTTTCTTCCAAATGAAAGTTTATTTTTAAGCTAATAATGGCCTCTAAGAAATACAAAATCATCATTACAAAGGGCCATGTGTATGTGAGTAGACTTTTAAATTTTTTGGGTTTGAAATGAATTTTTTAATATTAATTTTGGATAATTTTGTTCAATTTTGCTAATAAAAGCTAAGAAAAGTCCAAAATAGATAAATAAATAGGTAGGAATGCCATAATTGGAATCCAACTTGAATTGCTAAATATTGAGGCTTAATGGAGTAGCCAGAAAAATTATGGGGCAATTTTGATCAAATTGATTGGCGACCAGTCTCACCTACTAACTACTTGGGACTCCTTTTGGCAATAAGGTCTCTAGATGTCAGCTTTCAATTTATTTTTGATCTGTGGATATATTCTGAGGGCTACTTGACTCAATGGTTAGGTAAAAGATGGGAGGTGTCCAAAAAGTCCAAGTATGTATAGTCCACTAGGCCATTTCTACCCCCATTTTCATTGTAGACCTTTGTGAGAGAGCTCTAGCTAGTGAATTTTGGCGATCTTTTATGAACCCCTACGCACGTTTTGCCATCTCTTACTCACTCCAGCCATGAGGCGTAAGCTCATACTATAACATGAAGCATTTTGAATACCACTTTGTCCACAACCAAGGTCATAGGGAGCACATCAACTCATTGTAATATTGGAATTTTTGGATAGCACAACACTTGCATCGGCCACACCACGCTTCCAAATCACAGAAGACTTGAACCATGGACTCATCTCAAGTAAGCAGACACAAGGGATGGGTCAAACATCAGGTTGCAGTCATATTTCTTGACCTAGTATCTTTGGCACTCCGAAGATAGAAGGCTCCAATTAGGACCATGTTTTACCCACTTGAAGCTAACATATTGTAAAGGGTTTATAGAGAATTAGGGGTCTCCTCATCAGGCTATGCAAAAATGACCATATCCTTGCTACAAAGTGACATTTTGCACTTCTGTGCAAAGTACCGACTCAATTGACTTCAAATCTTAGATGCACACTCTAACATCTATATCTAACCTACACTAACCTGCAGGAGGTCAATAATCACAAGTTGGTAGCCTAAAATACAACTCTTTTTAAGCATAGGCGATCACCTTCATGAGAATCATCACCAAGTGCAAAACACACAACCAGGGCCACATTTGACCTTCACTATACTAGTAGAAGCTATGTATAGCAAATTGGGGGCAAAAAATGCTAAATCAAGCTAAAGTTATCTTTGGTGCGCCTAAGATATCAATTGTCATATAAAGCACTTTTTTCACATTTGATTGCATAAGCATGATCTCCATAGCCTCTATATACCTTGTATATACCTGGGATTCACTCATCATGCATTCATTTCACTATGTTGCACTTTTCCGTCAAAAATTACACAAAAGGCTGGGACTTTTGGACCACATCTTAAGCTCAAACTTTCCACAAAGCTTAGTTAGCATCTACTTGAGTTAGACAAAAGATATTAGGTCAAAAAAGCTCAAATTCATCATAACTTTATCTTCAGTGCACTGAAGATAGGCATGAGTCATATTGGGGAATTTGTCATCAATTTTCATCATGAATGTGTTCACATGGTCTATGTGAAGCTTCATGTCTAGTTTCATCAAGTTTGACAAAGATTAACTCCTAGAAACAAGCACAAGCTCTAATTGTGGAAAAAGGGGACACATATTTGCCTCTAACTCTCACCACAAAGCTCATAAATCCATTGAACTTTGTACATATCACCTACAACATCAACACAATGCATCTTTGGCATGCTAAAGATAGACATTGCTACATTTTGTGTTTTGTGCATTTCAACTGTTGTTATAGCGTTTCTACTGGTTAGTAAAGGTTGGAAAAAGACACTCTCATGACATGATCTCTCTCTTCCTGCTTGGGGACTCCAAAGTAGAAAAGTTTGAAGGCCAAGCTGGTAGAGTTTCCACCATACCAACTAAAGAAGAAAAATATCAAAGAGGCTACTATTACCTAGCTGGCTAAAGACCAATTGGAGCATCAACATGTCACTGTTTAACATGGGACCTTCAAAAGTTCTTAAGGGTCAAAGGTGGAGGTTAAAATGTTATCGGAAGAAGCCACAAACTTAGCAAGAGAAGATACAAATAGACCCTTGAAAGAGAAGCTAGGCCTTGGACACTATATCCAGATGGAACCATGTGGGGTTGACTATCAGAGAGCATATGAGCTGATACACACTATCGATGAAGACAATCAAGCCATAATATCAGATCTTAACAACACCAAGTGGAAGTAAACATCACAGAGGAGCAGATAGCTGATGCATTGAAGTTGCCAAAGGGTGGAAAGCCTATGAGAGACCGCCAACTAGCAACCACAACTATCTTCACACACAAGTCATCATCTTTTGCCGACCTTTAACAAAGGGAAATAAAAAGGGCACTTTGAACTCTACCACCAACATTTCCACTTTATCGCAAAGAGCCTGCGTTGGTATACATGCCGTAAATATGTAGTAGCTTCCACTTTTACTCAAGCATGGAGGAAGTAAGTGTCTATTGATGTCAACCTTGCCCAATACATCCATACCACCTTAACACATGTCAAAAAGACCGATAAAATATCATTCTTGGGGGCACCAGAGGTACTTACCAAAATAGCCGATCATGCTATAGGCTAAGCGAAGCATTTAACACCAGCCCTTGAGTAGAATCTATGGCTAGCTAGCAAGATGGATATGGAGGAAGAGGAGACACCACCTAGGAAACCACGTATTTCTACAAGATTGAGGTGAAGACTTCAAAGTCTCCAAAGAGGAATCAAAGGAGGAAACAACCATCACATTTGTGGCACCGGAGAGTGAAAAAGACCTAAAAGGTGAAGAAGGGAATTGTCTAGAGAAAAGAGCAAAGGAAAAGGGAAAGGACAAGGTCAAAGAAACAATTAACAAAAAGTGGCCACACCCCACCGTACAAACCGAGGAGCCAGCACAAAGAGCGGCTAGAATTGAAAGAGAAGCAGCAACCTTTGAGCTTGGAAGAGGAATATGAGGAGATTTTGTGGATAAACTCGCAACCCAAACCAAAGAGAATAAAGATCGGCACTAAAAACCCCATGTACCAACAACACGACAATCCACTGGCTGGATTTGAATTGATCTATGAGGAATAAGAGACTTGACGAGAGCAGGCTTAGGTACAATCAACTAAAGTGCCACCAATAAAGGAAACCTTGACTGAGGACGTGCCTGAAAAAATCAATAAAGCTGCATCCACCACCACCTCTATAGTGCATGAAGAGCAGCCTCCACAAGAGGTACCAACAGCTCACCTTGAAGAAGTTCTTGAGGATCAAATAGTTTCTTTGAAAGTGCTAGAAAATCCATATAGATAGAACAAAGACCAACTAAGCAGCCACATGTGGAGCTACCAAGGGAAGAGATGGCTAGACCACCCCACCAAGACGAAGCGAGAGCTTCTCAACAGGATGAGAACTTGTAATAAATAGATGAATTTGCTAAATATGCGCACGAGACTGTGGATCAAATGAAAGACAAAGTTTATGCTCACCACTAGTACGTGCATAAACTTTAGCAACAGTTAAAGATCACAACGATGAGGCTTGAGATATATGAATCCTTCAACAACACATTTAACGAGGCAATGGAGACCACTAATAAGAAAATGGAAGAAATGACGGACAAAGCTAAAGAATAAATAGAAGCCTCAAAGGTAAGAAGGAAAAAACAAGAGAAGCACTTGAAAGAGGTAACCACAACCTTGCAAAATACAAGCTCTTTTGCTCAGAAAGTATAGGTCCAACTTGATGTAGCCAATGCTTAGTTAGCATTGTCAGAATCTAGATGCCAAGAGCAGACTTAGCTACTCAATCAATTAGGAAAAACCCCACTGTGGCTACATTACAAGACACTGATGAAGCTTACAGGGCTCTTGAGAAAAAGCATAAAGACCTTGAAATAGAAAGCAAGCTAGAGCAGATGCAATGCCAAGAGTTCTCTAGGAGGTTTATGTAGAGAGAAGAAAACTACTAAAAGGAGATAGAAAACCTTAAGGAGGAGCTTAGGAAATCTCAAGAGCCAATAACAACTCAAGCATATACTTCTGGGGGGGACCAACCAGAGGTATAATAGGAGATGGAGACGCTTTACAATTTATGAATTTTGAAGCTACACCAACCACTAAAGCAGATCTCCCGGAGATTATGATTACACAAGATAAAGTCGACCCCTCTACATCTCCAATGACTTTGATTCTAGTAGAAGAGACCTTGCTTAAAAAGCAAATAGAAGATGAAACTCAGCAATTGTGGAAGGATGCCATGCAGTGCGAAGAACAAATTCTTCACTCAATCAACGTCAATATTTTTACAAAGGACAATATCAATGAAGAGTGGCATCAACAAGCTCTCCCCTACCCTATGATCAAGTTTGAAGGGTTGCAAATCAAAGAGATTCTACTCAAGGAGATTGCCACCAATCCGTCTGTGGTACACCCTCCATGGGGCAACTTTCGGATGACAAGACATCTTATTCTTTACACCAATGTACTAATGGACATTAGACAAGATCCAGTGTAGTACCCAGTTCCAAGGGTCCGCAACTGGCAGAAGCATGCCATTATCAAGCAGAATTGACCAACCTAGCAAAATTACCCGTGCTTCCCACCACCACCAATGGAAAGCCTACTGAAGAATATATGGTGGAGAATCTCTTGTCAAGAATAAAGCTCTTCCATGGCATTCCAAATTTGGCCTGCATCATATTGGTTAAAATTTCCAAGATGCTTCTCACATGCTTACAGACATTTCATCAAGCTGAACAGATAGATGCAATGACCTGTCAAAGCAACCATCTGAAGAGATGCTCTACAGTTTTTATGCCAAGGTAATGTTGTCCTACTACATGCAGATGTTGAGGAGGCATTCGGCACCGGATTTTTCACATACAAAAGCAAGATCTTTGGCCTAGTCACCGTCGCCAACCTCCGAGCTAGATTTGTTGGCTACTTAGTCATTAAACACAAGAATAGAATTAAAAAGGCAACAACATGCAAGGTTTTATTATCCACACTTGCCAATCTAAAGCTATGTGGAGATAAGGGATGTGGTCCACAAGCCCTCCCATGAAAAAGATAAGGTGAAAGGAGTGGCTCTTAAAAATAGAAAATTGCTTTTCCAGAAGTTAGGATGAGTATTTTTGGAATAACTTAAAAAAGAAAGCATTTTTGTAAAAAGGGCTCGCGAGGCTTATTTTAAACGACGAGATGAACAACATTGGTTTAGAGGTTTTTCATTTGAGGACCAGCGGATCACCCGCGATGAACATTCAAAACATAGCTGTTTAGAACTAACATAATGTCAATACTCAGGGAAGAAATTCGGATGGGTCATGGAGACTCTTTGAGGGTGTCAACCTCAAGAAGTGAATCTACAGAGCAGAGCCATCTCTTGCACTAGCAAATCAACCACTCTCAAATGTGGAAAACTGCATATGTCCTATGTCACAACTCTCGATCGTCATGCTATTTCGACACTCAAACAAAGTCCAAATGCAGCAAAACTTTAGGACGAGGTCTAAGACACCTAGAGGCACTATCCTAGTAAGTTTGGTCACAATCCGATGAGGTACCAAAATCACAATCGATCATGATCAAGGTCCTAAAAATTGCAACTGAATATGGTCTAGGAGCACTCTCCTATGATCCAAACGTCAGAAAACAACCATTAAAGCACTCAAAAGAGCCGATTTAGCTTGTTAACATGTAGTTGCAAACCACAACAGAAATGACAATGGGTACACTTAATTTAAAGAGCAGTAGACAAGGAACACAATGCAAGTTTTGAAATTGAAATCAGATTATCAGAGCTCAACATATCTTGATTACAAAGCGCGTGAGAGTAGCCGCTCTCAGTCGTACGCTCCAAAACTTCAAAAAACCTCTTGATAATGATAATGTATCTTCTTTCCCACTTACAAAAAATAGGCTCTATTCCTAGGCTTTCTTGGCCAGTGGCCGGCTTTACAAGGCTTAGACTCAAAATGAAACTTACAACTCGGATTTTACATAAATTGGCTAAAAAATTATCCGATTAAAATAAAACACTCTCATCTAATTACAAAGCTTTTTGAAAAAATAATGATGAGACATCAAAATTTTAGGGCTTACGATGAAGGGGTTGATTAGAAGGGCCCCTTTTTGGTCCATCTATCAAAACATACACACACATGCGCGCGCACACACACACACACACACACACACACACACACACACACACACACAGAGAGGTTTGCTAAGCCTTAGAGAAAAGAACTTTTAATGTCATGGCATGAGAAGGCATGAGAATCATCTTTTGCTTCTATCCTTAGGGATGTAGTTGTCTTTGTGGCCCACTAGATATGGCCCCCAAAAACGTCCAAGTGGCCTAGCTTTGGAGGTCTCTATCGTTCTCTACTTTGCCACAATTCTCGATATCCACAAAGTGGCTCTCTACCACCCGATTGTCACTATACATAGACAACGTTTTGAATATGTACTTAGCTGGTGAGCTTTGAAATGTTTTATGGAATGGGTACATAGTTGCATGGATGTTCAACTATGTACTATTGTAGATGGCAACAAGGACTCAAGGAGTATCCACTTGTGTGTATGAAGAAGCTATAATTTAAGGAGAACATGCATATGAGTTACTTGCCTCACTTGGGTATACCTTGGATTCTAGTGATGTAAATAAGTCTCTAATGGATAGTCAAAATGCTGTATTAGGCTGAACCCTCTACTCGCTCTTGGGCACTTATAAAAACAATAGAAAATAAAGTTCTTTTGTGCAAAGCCATGTGCAATATAGTTGTGATTTCTTGGGGAAAGAGGTTAAGCAAGAATGATACTCTTTCATGTGCTTTGTGGCACTCCTCCCTATTAAAACAATCAGTATGCATGTGCTCCCCCCAACTTCCAACAAGAAAAGATAGCATGCTAATCCAATTGTGTGTCCTCTTCTATGTGGTGATATCAGAAGAAATGGTGTACTTGAGTTTTCGAGTACATGATTTGACGAATTGGTGTATGTTATAAGGCTTTCAACTTTCAAGAATCAACCCACCATGCATTGTGAAAGCAAGGTGGCACTCACTACTTGCAAGTATGTGTCTTTTATCCCATCTTCCATCACACCTAAAGCACTCACGTATATTCCCATGTGCTAAGCTAAATCTCATCAATTCTTATCATATAGAGATAGTACGCTTTCTTTAAAGATGTGAGAATGATATTTATGCTATCCAATCCTATGAATACATTTCTTTTGCAACTTAAAATTGACAACTTGAATGACAGTTGGATCAAGTGTGTGGTGCATACTCAAAGAGGGCTAGCCACAAATACATATTATACCCATACTCAAGGACTAGCCACCACAAATACATATACCCTTAGCAAGTGTAGAATGTTGATTAAATTTAATGCTTGCAAGAGTAGGAGCAAAGGTAGTGATCGCATTTTTATTTTTATTTTGCAAATCTCGCATTATGTGAGAGAATATATTAAAGAAAAAAAAAGCTACAGGTACACCATGCTCAATCTGAGCCACGACCAAAAAAATACGGTTCACCGCCTTTTACAACGTAGTGCTCGCATCTTATCAAAGCTCTAATGAAAGTTCCCACAAAAACATTTTCAAGTTCACACTTCGTACCTACCAGACGGTGATCTTTTGATTGGTGATTTTGACCTTATATTTAACCAACCTCACAAATTACACCACTTTCTAACCAGACTAAAGGTGCCATAATCAATTGCTTGTTTGCCTCTTCCTTTCTTGTAAGGCTAAGTGAATAAAAAAAGCACTAAGTGGACACAATCATGAAACATTTCTCTTTTAATTTCTCAAAATGATGATAATTTCTTTTTTGTTTTTGTTTTTTTCCAATCTCACATTATGTGAGAAGCAATATTAATAAAAAAATTCTACAAACTCCACCAGACCATGTAGACATCCTAGCATGGGAATCACCACCATAAGAGCTCATAAGCAGCACAAAAGGTTCAATGGGCTTTTACAAGGATGCCCTAACCATACAAAACGAGGTATAGAAGGTTCAGGGGGCTTTTACAAGGATTCCCTAACCATACACAACGAAAAGCATCAGAGTTCATAGCTGTACCTGGCCGCTCGCACCGAAAAACTTCATGAGACAAACCGTCAGAGCTGGTGCACCATAGACCACCACGGAGACCAGATTCACCCAAAAGGAGAACACCATAGTAGGCTTTAGAGAGGCAAGCCAAGTGCCCACAGGAAAGACCCAACCCGTGACATCTAGAGCCACCAAAGGGGGGAGCCCTGCCACGAATCCCACCTCTATCGAATGCCACAAGACCACCTCGGATCAAGAATAGCACTGGTCGCCAAATGTCCCCAAGCAAGGGAAGAGGAGGGCGGTCTCCTTTAGATCCAAAAAGAAGGGAGAGGGCACATACAAAATAGCAAGCCCTTGACTGTAGATGAGGGGCTCTCAACCCGAGGGACACCCACCTTTGCCGACACGTGGCCACCAAGGGGAAGAGTAACATCAGTCACTCCCAGGAAGCATCCACCCTGTTGTAGGCCAACGTGAGCCTCCCCACTCTCTTGCACCTCACATGCTACAGACGCTCAACCAAGAGCACGCCCTCAAACCCTAAGGTCTCTATTCTTTTTTTTTTTGTTTTGGGGGGGGGGGGGGGGCAAAGCTCACAATGGTAAGTGTATTATGTTAGAATAATCACCAAGATTTACAAATTGAAGACATGCTCAGACCAAGCCATGGAATCTCCCAGATACCACAAAACCATTTGCAATACATCGGATGACAGGGGAGCCACCCCACCATAGTCACAAGGATACCAGAACAAAGACTGGCTACCTAGGGAGCACACCTCAATATGACCAAGACCCCAACGACTCAAAAGTGCCTTAGTGAAGAAGGGATTTAAGCATACATTTGAAACTCACTCAAATTTTTCTATATTTTAGTTTGTACAAGAGTTCTTTCGTTTAAAGCTTCATATGGGTCCATTTCGTTAAATTGTTTGAGAATGTCAAACTGACTTTTCACCTTGTTGTAACTTGTATGCTTCTTCCATGAACCCAAATTTGTTAAAAGCATGCCAAATATATAGTTTAAGAGTCTTTCTAGTCGGATGGATCCCATAATCTCCGTTTTATGATGTATCACTATTGTCATGGCTCTTTTGACACCTTGGCTCGGATTGAGTAGGACCTATCTTATAATTTATGTGGAGTTTAATACTATAACCACTCACATGTTTGGAGTGGTTATAATAATAATATTGTAACCACTCACATGTTGTGAGTGGTTATAGTATTAAGTGGTTACAATATTACAACTCTCTCAAGCATGGGACTCTGCAATGAGGAGTGGAGAGAGAGAAGAGCTGCTACATTGACAAGAGCCATGGCAAGCCATAGCAATCCATGGGTCCTCAGAGGTATCTGCTCGCAGCCTCATCTCTGCTCTCCTTGAACTCCACGTTTCTTGCATACAAAACCCAAGGTTCTACTAGCATAGCGTGAAGTCCTTGTAGAGCTTCCTACTGAAGTATGCTCAAGGATCTAGGATATCACATGAAAGCATGGCCATCAGGGTTTCAACATTAAAGGTCATGGAGAAAGCTCTAGGTTGTTCTCAATAGATGCAAAGCGAGGGCCTCTCTCCAGATGCAATCACCTATGCATGCATCTTGAAGGCCGCATGTGGCTCTACGCAAGATGCTTATATGGGCACAAAAATTCACAATTATATTGTTAGCTAGAGGCTGGTGCAAAAAGACATCATGCTTGGTATTGTATTGGTCAATATATGTGCCAAATGTGGTGCGCTTGAGAAATCACAAAAAGTTCTTGAGGAGCTTCCAGTCTAGAATGTCGAGTCTTGGAATGCACAAACTGCAAAATGTGTGCAACGAGAGCATGGTCAAAAAGCTATAGGTTAATTTTAGTAGATGCAAAGCAAGGGCCTTTCTCCAGATGCAATCTCCCGCATGTATCTTGAAGGCATGTGGCTCTATGCAAGATGCTAATATGGGCATAGAAACTCACAATTAGTTAGAGGCTGTTGAAAAAAGATGTCATGCTTGGCATTGTCTTGGTTGACATGTATTCCAAATGTGGTGTTCCTAAGAAAGCACAAAAAGTGCTTGAGGAGATTCTTGGCTTGAATGTCGCCTCTTGGAATGTATTGAGTGTAGGATCATATTGTTAGTTAGAGGCTGTCAAAAAACAATTTCATGCTTGGCACTTTCTTGGTCGATATGTATGCCAAATGTAGTGTCCTTGAGAAAGCACAAAAAGTACTTGAGGAGCTTCCTGTCCAGAATGTCACCTCTTCGAATGCATTGATTGCACACATCTTGGTCGATATGTATGCCAAATGTGAGATCCCCAACCCGCCGATACCAAAATTGGGATGGGGTCCTTGACATGTCTCTAGGTCTAATAAAAATCAAAGTCTCTAAACAAAAGAAATCCAAGGAATAGACCTTTACCATTTACAATGGCTTGGGTCTATATCCCTAGAAGAAGACCTAGTCCTGTCTTGCTACGAAAACGGGACAACAATTAAAATTCCAAAACTATTTCGTCCCTATAACTTGCACAAGTTGGGCTAAGGTATCCTCAACCAACACTTTTTCCCCCTTACAGATGTGAGGGCATAGCCATTGGTGAACTTCTCTTCCAATTGGAGAAGTTTACTAAATGCTTTTAGTGCGCGGGAATGGATCGTTACCTGACTAATCAGGTCCACTCGCACATGATTGACAACCTTAGTCAATCCCCACTTACCACCCCGCACTCACACATGATTCTTTTGTTTTCCATTTACTATCACATTGTTTTAACATTTAAAATAATGGTTTCTTTTAACTTTCCGTCACAGTGATTCCTTCAATCAAGTATTAAAGACATCATTGGAAAACATTCTTTTAATAAACAGACATCTTTAAACTTAAGACATGGTACTGTCAATCAAAAACATTGACCATAATAACCATGACCAGTACTCTTCTTGTCTCAAGACCACCTAAGGGTGAAAAACGATACCCATTCTTTGTTCACAATCCCGGGTGGATAAACCCCCATCCAAGGTTCGGGGTGCCCATACACCAAACCAGTTGCCCATACAACCGGGCGGCTCCCCTAGGATAAAAACGGCATCCTAACTTATGTAGAAACATCCAAACATGACAAGGAGTAGAAACTCATCGTTCATGGGGGTAACCGACTTATCCATGGTTGGAAACCCATCATTATTCATCAAAATATACCAAGGAGTCAGAGGTGTCTTGAGCGAGACAAGGTGTCTTAAGGATGATAAATCATATCTTTTCTAATTCAACCAGTCTTATCCCGAACAATTCATTCTTAATTTACAAAACAATTGCACGCTGGTTTCTTGGAAGATGTCTTCTGTTTTAGCCAGTTTTACTTTTCCTAATTCCTTACTCCCTCTTTACGTATGCAATGTTAATGTTCAAAGAAAAGCTTGTATTAACTAAACTTAATTATAACGAAGACCCACTTGGGACTGATGTGGCATTTGTTGTAGTACCGGGGCCTGTACACTCTCATCGATAGGCCTACTACTAGGCTCGGCTTCGTCATCGTGCGACGCTCTAGTTCTTTTTGGAGCTCCGCTCTCATCATCAGACGTAGGATTTTCGCAGGTCCTTTTAGGTGACATAACTTATTATCCTTATTAAAAAAGGATGTCTAATCATTAGGTAAATTATCCAAAAGCTAAACTTAACCTTTGTATTCAATCTTAACCCAATCAAGGTTAAATTTGTAGTATTAATTGGTAAATTCTTGACCTAGTAATTTCTTATTTGCCTATATAGGTATAATAACTTTTTCCAAAGCTTCTCTAAGGGTTTTTAAGCTCTCCTAATTTTCTTATAATTTTTTATATCTTTTTCCTAATTTCCCTATCAAATTTAAGGCTTGGAATCTGATTATTTTGAGCTTAATATTTATTCTATTTATTTTCTCTTAAATATTTCATTTCCTCAACTTTATTTCACTGGTTTACACTTATTGTAGTTTTCCTAGAAACTTTTAACTGTAAAGTCTATTTATTTTAACTAATCTTTAGCTAAAAATAGGACTATTGGTCAATTATAATTTCCTAAAATGACTAATTAGCTATACTATAATTTTCACAAGTAGATAATGAAATTCTAACCTCTACTAATTATCTTTTAATTTTCCAACTTAATTATCTAATTTTTTCCTTTTCTTTTCAGCTAGTATTATTATAATTTGACTTATATAAATATCTATATTAATTTTTAAAACTTAAGATAATTATCACAACGTTTTTATAATGTAAAATAACTATGATAAATAGCACCTAAATAATCTAACATGATTTACTAATTTCCCCCTTGAATTTTTAGCTATAATAAGTCTAATTTGACTTAGATAAATAGCTATACTAATTTTTTAACCTTAAAATAATTATCATGAAAACTAACTTTGATAAATAGCACCTAGTTAACTAACATGATTTACTAATTTCTCCCTTTAATTTTCAGCTAGAATTAGTCTAATTTAACTTAGATAAATAGCTATATTAATTTTTTGACCTTAAGATAATTATCACGCCTTTTATATTATGTAAACTATCTCTAATAAATAGCATTTAGTTATCTATTATGATTTACTAATTTTTCTCTTTACTTTTAACATAGAATTAGATTGTTTTAGCTTAGATAAATATCTATAGTAATTTTTTGACCTTAAGATAATTATCATGGATTATTTATGATGTAAAATAGCTCTGATAATTAGCACATAATTATCTAACTTAATTAGCTAGTATTCCTCTTTTAATTTTAGCTATAATTAGTCTATTTTGGCTTAGATAAATATCTAAATTACTTCTATGATCTTAAGATAATTATCATGGATTTTTTATGATATAAACTAGTTCTAATAAATAGCACATAAATATCTAGCTTGAGTTACTAATTTCCCCCTTTTATTTGTGGCTAAACATTTAATTTTAGCTCAATTAAATACTTAGATTTATTATCTATTAATGATTAATTTACCCTATATTATTAACAATATTTTCTAACTATCATAATTAACTTAAGAAATTTGAGTTAATGAAATAAGTTTTCCATCAATTTTTTGACTAAAAACAGCTAATTTTTGTCTAATTAATTACAAAAACTAATCAAAATACTATAATATAATTTTTCTAGCTTCTCAATAGTCTAATATAACTTTGATACTTATCTTATATTAATCTAAATTTAATTAGTGTAATTATCCTTAATTTAAGTCCAAAAAGATTAATTTCAGTCCTAATATGGCTTAATAATTAATTAGATTAATTTAAATAATCAAAAAAATATTAAGAGTTAAGATATTATTTTATAATGTAAAGAAGTTTAATCTCCTTAATTACTTAGATTAATTAAGAAAATAGAGATAAATTAGCATAATTTTGCTAATTTAAAAGGGATTAGGCTAATTATTGTTGATAATCAGCTAGAGTTCTTGCTCTTTAGTGATTTTTGAGTAAAGTCCTCTCTATGTGAGAGAGAAATGGCCAGGACTCCGAGTCTAAGTGAAATTGTGAAGTAAGGGGTCCTATTTATAGGTTTCTGGGCACTCACAGGCTGGAAATGGCAGTAGCTTGCATCCCAAGGTAGATCCACAGATCACCTAGTACTCCCTGTTGCTATTCATGACCCTGGTAGGTCAGTGATGACCCCTCCCATCACCTGTTAGCTTTAAAAATCAAATCTGCTAAATTTTGATTCATTTTTTGCTTAATTGGTAAATATCTGTAAAATATCTGGGATGCCTTTAGTAAAGGCTATGCTTAAATGATTACTGCAACCATTCAATTTTTCTTAATAATTTAATTTACATTGAATCTTCCAGAAGGACTAGCGGGGTAAAAGTCGGTTTTTGTCCGAATTTAATTCTGAAAATTTCTAGCGATGGTTTTACTGTGCTTAAGATTCCAAAAATACCATTTTTTATTGCTTTTGAGATAGTGGCTTTACCTAGTTGTATGACCAATGCTTCCTCCTAAAGCTTTGAGTTCATTCCCGGTAGCTAGAAAGGTGGAGACCTTACACCAAATCAAGCACTCCACGGTTGACAATGCAACGGTAGTATTTTGGCCTTATCCCTCCTCCTACACTTGTAATTCTTCTTCACCATGCTTATTAGCTAAAGCTGTTGACGGGTCATCCACAAAAACAGAGAGAGAATTTTGTTGATGTGCTTTAGGAAAGCCCAATTTCCTAGAAATCTCACATTCTTAAAGGGCTTCAACTATGCCCTTCTATGCATGGCCGTCTTGCAGTTTGATTGCCACTCCCCAAATATTTTCGATAAAACTGGCATGTAACTGCAAGATGCTGATGCTTTTGGAATATCGTCTCTTGGAATGCACTAATTTTGGTATGTGTGTAGCAAGAGCAAGCAAAAAAGCTCTATGCTACTCCTAGCGAATGCAAAGCAAGTGTATCTTTCTAAATTGAGTGAGCTATACTTTCATCTCAAAGGCTATGCTTACATCTTGAAGGCATGTGGCTCTACACCAGTGCTTGAGGAGCTTCCTGTCCGGAGTGTGGACTCTTGGAATGTACTGATTGCAAAGATTTTTGCATAGGGGAAGGGCTGAAAATATCTAGTCTATTTTGAATAGATGCAAAGCAAGGGCCTCTCTCCACATGCAATCACCTCACCTATGCATGCATCTTGAAGGCATGTGGCTCTACGCAAGATGCTGACATGTGTATAAGAATCCAGAGGCTGTTGAAAAAGATGTCATGCTAGGCATTGTCTTGGTGGATATGTATGCAAAGCAAGGGCCTCTCTCCATATGTGTGAAGGCCATGCCAGGGACCGTCGGCTGCACCATCTCCAAATAGGTACACCACAATTCCTGACATCCCTCTCTTTTGAGACTGACACCAAGACATGACTCCTCTTGCTCTTCGATGCCAACTCAAGGGGGTGTTAGCATTCACTTTTCACATATGGATCTTTTAACCCAAAAAAACCTTTTCTTATTTGTTCAAATTTCCAATCAAAGTCATCAAACTAAATTTGAGCTCAACCTTCAAGGGTCAACTGGGGGGAGTTCTCTAATTTATCCTTGGTTCAAGGTCACTGACACTTTTTATTTTGGGTTATGTTCAAGCACAACCATCAGTGTATTTCTGTGAGATGAGTGTAATTACTAACTACACAAATCCCTCATTCCCAAGCTTGATCCCCAGTTCGTAGATCAGAATCCCTTTCCCCATTCTTGACAACTTAACGTACAACATAAAATTGGTTTCAACTTTTGAGCCAACAAGTCCTTCCGGAATCCACCCTCCCACTGAACCGTTTGATAAATGCACCTTTGAACCAAGGTAGAATTATGATACTAGAAAACAATATTCCAATCATGTTGAACCAAGAATACATTTCAAGCATTTGAAAGTAGCTTGCAAAAATGCACCCTTCCAAGTGTGCATATATCAGGTGTTCCCACCTTTTTTCCTTTTTAGAATGCATTAATTCCTTCTTCCTTTAGTATTATTAAAAGTTATCTAGTTATCCTTCAAGCAATCACATATACTTCTCTAGGCATATGCCTATCCTCATCCTAGGACTTGGGTATCCTGTCTCCTCCACCACATGTGGAGGCGTCCGACACCTTTACACAATTTTTTTTTTTTGTTGTTTGGTTTTGGAAAGGCTTACAAATTACTCCTTTTCCTGTCGGCCTAGCCTACCCGGACTATGCCAATTTCCAAACGCATCCACTGATCCTCCCACCTAGCCGGGGACTCACTCCCATTCAACCCCAATTCCTAGCGCATTTAATGAACACGAGCTCAAAATATAAACCAACAGTTATCAATCCTAGCTAGAAAGAACCATCCCCCATTGCATCCCATAGGTAAACACCTCCGTCGGCCTCTTTCCAAATATTTAAGGTAGATATCACACTTAAACTTCTATGTTATACTAGGGCTATCCACGTCAAAATACAGTCACTTATCCTTTCGTCGTGATTGCTATGCTTACATCTTGAAGGCATATGGATCTATGCAAGTGCTTGAGGAGCTTTGTGTCCGAAGTGTGGACGTTGGATGGTTTGCCCCAAAGGAGAAAGCTCTAGGCTCTTTTTAGTAGATCCAAAGCAAGGGCCTCTCTCCAGATGCAATCACCTATGTATGCGTCTTGAAGGCATGTGGCTCTTTTCAAGATGCTCATATGGGCACAAAAATTCACAATTATATTGCTAGCTAAAGGTTGTTGATGAAACAAGATATCATTCTTGGCACTGTCTTGGTCGATCTATATCCCAAATGTGGTGCGCTTGAGAAAGCACAAAAAGTGCTTGAGGAGATTTCTCTCTAGAATTTTGCCTCTTGGAATGCACTGTTTGTGAGATGTGCACAACATGAGAAATTTTAGAAAGCTCTAGGTTGTTTTCAAAAGACGCAAAGCGAGGGCCTCTCTCCATATGCAATCACCTACACATGCATCTTAAAAGCCTTATGGCTCTACACAAGATGCTAACATGGGCACAAAAATTCACAATTATATTGTTAGTCAAAAGCTATTGAAAAAAGATGTCATGCTTGGCATTGTCTTGGTCGATATGTACGCAAAGCAAGGGCCTCTCTCCAGATGCAATCATTTATGCATTTATCTTGAAGGCATGTGGCTCTACGCAAGATGATGATATGGGCACAATTATATGATTATTCAGAGCTTGTTGAAAACAAATTTTGTGGTTGTCATTCTCTTGGTCAATATGTATGCCAAATGTGGAGCGCTTGAGAAAGCACAAAAAGTACTTGAGGAGCTTCCCGTCCAAAATTTTGCCTCTTGGAATACACTAATTACAGGTTATGTGCGACAAGAGTAGGTCCAAAAAGCTCTAGGCTATTTCTAGTAGATGCAAAGCAAGTGGATCTCTCCAAATTCAGTCACCCATCTTTTCATCCTTATTGCTATTATTACATCTTGAAGGCATGTGTCTCTACAAATTCCCAACAAAAATATCATTATGGGAATGTATGCAAGCCTCATGCTTTTGCCTTTGCACTACATGCAAACATTCAAGGAGGCATTCATGACTAGATTTTTTGAACTAGACTCTATTATTTTCAACCCTCTCACAAAGGACCTAAAAGCATGCCACATTGCTTACCAAAGTGCATTCCTCAACAATTCCTTCAAAGACCTATCCATTCAAGCGAACGTGGTGTCTCGAGCAGAGAAGTTTAGAACAATCATGAAGAGGCTAAAAAAATGCCAATTTGACTACTGAAGACATACACAAAGCTTGCATGAGGACAAACAAAAAATAGGAAGGGGGGAATGTTAGTAGCATGACCCAATGAGTGCCCTCATAGTTGGCTACGCCATCACAGAGCCATGCTTTTTTGTAACCACATTATTTTTTGGGAAAGCTTTGTATAAAAGAGGAGTCATGATTACTGAGTTTCATTGATGTACACTTTGAATTGTAATATCTTTGTCCTGAACTAAAGAACCTTGTAAGCCGACCATTGGCCAAATGAGAAACCCTAGATATAAGATTGAATTTTCCAAGTTTGAATACACTTTTGTATCATTATCTAAAGTTTTGGAAGATCTCTGTACATACGGCTGAGAGTGGCTACTTGACAACCCATTGTAATCCAATTTTCTCAAGCTTTGGTAATCAAAATTTGGTTCCAAAAAGTGCATTGTGTTCCTTGTCTCTTGCTCTTCAAGTTAAGCATAATCATTCTCAAATTTTTTATGGTTTGCAAAACTACCTGTTTGTGAGCTAAATTTGTAGTTTTGAGTGAAAAACTGGTTGTGTTTTGATATTTCAACCTTAGGAGAGTGTTCCTAGACCATAAAGTGACCTTTCAACATAGTTCTATCAGTTTATAGGACCTTGATCATGATGGATCCTGATTTTGGTACCTTGTTGGATTGCAACTAGACTCTGTAGGAACTACTTGTGTCCAAAGTCCTATTATACCTCCTCCTAAAGCTTCATTGCATTTTGATTTTGTTTAAGTTAAAAAGGTGTGATGACCTAGAGCGATGAGACAAGAAATATGCAGATTTTGAGAGTAAAGAGTGATAGATTTGCTAGTGTTGATGATAGTTTAGTTCCTTAAGTTCACTTCTTGAGATTGACACTCTCAAAGAGTCTTCGTGCCCCATCCGAGTTTCTTCCGTGAGCATTGGAATTATGTTAGTTCCAAACAGTCCGCTAACATGTGGGTGTGATCTTTGCCCTAATTTAGTAAAGATAAAAGACACCATCTCCATATGGAAGCAAAAGAATATGTAATAAGATTATACATTGACAAGATGATGATTTGTTAACTATTTTTAGCAAATGAATATATTTATAATCTTCAAAACCTTTTCTCAAGATAAATGTTTTATGCTTCTCAAGATAAATGTTAGCATATAAACATTGTAGTAAAAGAGATAGCTCCTCTGAACTAAAGCATTGTAACTTCTTTGAGTTCAAGACAATGATTGTTTACAAAAGAGTATCTGTGTGACATTCTATAAGAATTCTAAATATAAATAACACCATACTACATGATACCAAGGATAAAATCTTCAGCTAGTGCATCAAATTTCTTTAAGATGCATTCAACAAAATATTCCTTCAAATGATTAATACATAAGAATACCCTATTTTGGGGTTCTAGAGGGTTCCATTCCTTGCATCATCCTCTACATCCAAGTTTCTCAGCTTGTGAGGGGTTAGAGATAGGGAGCTGAGAGGACTACATGTAGTGGGAAGGAGGTGGGCACTTTGGAGGGAAAGTCTTGTACTGTGGCCATGGAGAGTGGGGGAATGTCCTGAGAGGGGGGACATCTGCTTGCCCTCCATTATAGCTTCTGTGCATGTATTTGACCATTAGTTTTTGGATGTAGGAGAGATCCTCCCTCCCACCTCCTCAAAGAAAGGAAAAGGAGGCCAAAACCTGCGGTTATTGCCAAGGTCAAGACGGTGGGTGGGTTCCCTGGTGGCAGGAGGTCCATACTCAATAGCAGGGCCTTGGTTTGATGGTTTAGATGGTGCAAGGATACCCTTTTAATGGTTGTTGTTCTTCTATTTGTGCTGATTTTAAGGAGGCTTGAATCTTACTTCCTTAGGTAGCTAGCATCGATATTTTGCATCAAAAGGTAATGGAGCTTATGGCTCCCCCCTTATGTGATATGCTACTTATTTTCATGTACTTTGCATTTGATTTTTCTTGGAAGGCGGACTCTTGTTGGGGTAAAGCTCCATGTGGCCGATTAGGTCAGGTGCCCGCCCGCTATACTTATTCATTATGTACATAATAGAATAAAGGGGCCATTTGGATAACTCTCTATGTGAGCTCCTTTATTCTATTATGGTCACATAGCCCTTGCAAACACAAGGTCTCCTCTCCTCTCTTCTCCATTGCTGCACACACTCACACACGCTCCGGCTCGCGCACTTCAGCTCTCTCATGGCAAGGCTAGATACTTGTGGAAACCAGGCAAGGTCATGGCTTGTTTAGAGCTTGACTATATGAATGATGTGATTGATGATGATGGCATGGCTCCCGTGTTCACCATGGAATCCTTTGTAATTTTCCTTCTTGGCCACTTTTGGCCTGCATGGTTAATTCTGAGCATGGAGTATTTTTTTTAATCTATATAGATGTCTCCTTCTAAAGTTTGTTATGCCGCGTCCAATAAGGCCTATAACAATTAAACACAAGTAAGTACTGCAAGGGTGAGAAATGCATACATCACCAACCTCATTCAAAGTTATCCAAATGGTCATAAATAAATTTCTTGATTTATGGAAAGGGTCAACGATTGGTTACTAGGCTCAAGTGGCCACCTACTTGTTGGCTAAAAGTTATGCCTCTTAAGTAAGCATATGACTTCCTCTTAGAGAGACATTTATTATTCATGGCATGAATTTGAGTAACTTGAGGACATTTCCAACTACCAAGGTTTCTCAAGTATGTGAATAAGCTGCCATCCAAGGCAAAATGATCCAATGAATCACTCCTCATATATTAGATTTCCTACCGGCTCTAAATGCATTCTTAAAATGATATAAATGAAATATTAAGATAACAATTCTCATTTTTGAATAAGTGTGTGAATAAAATCCTCAATTCCCTTCCTTTGGCTCAATTGATGTATTATTTTCTCTCTCCCTAATAAATTCAAAGGGTGTTCATGGCAGAAAAGATCTTGGAATATATAATCATTATTTGGACTCTCAAAATAGAAAAATTCTTCCACTAAATATTGACTCTGTTCTAAGCACATGCTGGGTGGACTTGCTAAATTAGTATGTATCAAATTTTTTTTCCTAACTCTAAATACTAAGGCAAATGAATTGAAATAATAATATGAGTTGGACACCAAAGAAGACATCAATGTAAAAATGGTTTTGATGAAGAAAAATTCATCTTTATTTCTCTTATTTATTCATTAAAGTTCTAAATTATTTAAGCTGTGTATGAAAGAAGACACACTTGGGCTAAACTATGTCTCTCAAGCACAACCAATCATCTACTATGGAAATGTGTGTAAAATTTATGTAAGGAGACACACTTGCACGAGACTATGTGTCTCAAGCATCGAGTAGAGTAGCCACCTTCTAGATAATGGTGTTGTTTCTCAAATGAGGATCCACGAGCACCACGCACCTTTTTCCTTAAGATGACTAATATTCAAGGACAATTATCATGTAAGAGTAGGATAATCTCACCAAAATGGTATTTTGATATGAGTCCCGTCAAAGTTTAATTATTCAAATTCAATTTTTAACATTTAAAAGTTTTAAGAAAATGGAAATAAAGTTTGAGGCTTAGAACACAATTTTTTATTTTTAGGCTAGAGAGAGAAAATATTTAAATGTCTAAATCAGAGATGCGTGAAGGGTTAAATGTACTTAATTAATGCTTACTAATGAATTGCATGGAAAGTAATCATCAATGTAAATGTTGCAAAAGTAAATGAAGGGAAAGGTTTTCTCTTATTTTACTTGTTTTTCTAAATTCTCTTCATTTATGTCTCAAATATTCCAATGTGTATACATACAAAAGGATACACATTTGCAGTAGCTATGTTTTCCAAGTATTGAGTAGACTTACATTAGCCTTGTCTTTCAAAAATCAAGTATATTGGTTATCTACTATGAAATGGTTTACAATGTACTAAAAGTGGATCCTTAGCTAAATTTTAAATGAACCTTATTCACCTTCTCCTGAATATGTGTATACTCAAGGATGACTATGATTTCAAGGGCAAGGTAATGTTTCCAAATTTAATTTTGGTCTACTTAAATGAATTTTTCTCTCTAGAATTGTCTATTCTAAAGAGAGAAAATAAAAAGAGCGAAAGGACCAAGATTATGAAAATGCTTGTAAGCTACATATAAGGACCTTAGGGTGCCAAAAGTGTGAAGCAACCTTCAAAAGTGCCAATGCAATTGTATAAGATGCATTTCAAGACCTTAGGGTGCCAAAAAGATGATGCAACCTTTAGAGTTTCCAATGAAATTTCCTCTAGAATCAAATGTGCATTTACAAGAATAAAATGAATTAAAAACAACTTCTTGTCCCAGTGTCACATGTCCTTCTTTGGTTAATGGTTGTTTCCACATTCCTCCCCCAATTCTCATCATTGAGGTGGTTGCCTTGGGCTGTACTGCCCCGTTGGTTTGCCGTACTACCAAATTCTCTCTCAGTTTGTCCCAAGTTTTGTTTTGTTTTCAATCTCATACCCATGATTATTTCTTGGATCAAGTAGCCCTAGTACTTTTTCTGTTCAACCTCCTTTGGGCCATTATAGCAAATTTGTTGTTATAACAATCCTTAACACTAGGTTGGTAATGGGACACTTTTATGTCCTGTTAAGTGACCATTTTCCTTGAAGTATGTCAAGAGTTTCAAAATGGATTTTGAGGTGCTATCTATCTAGAAAGTTGTCTCATGAGCTGAAAAAAACTCGACATTTTTTTGGAATATCAATTCCATCTTTAACCTTGTCCTTGCACAACATTTCACAACCTAAACTGTGTGAAAAAACGGGTCCTGTTTTTGGCTTTTTTCAACTTTTTGCAACTATACCACACTAGAATTCATTTTTGTGAGGTCTATAATGCTAGAGAACTATCTTTAGTAGTCCTCAACATGTCTTGATGCTTCTAGGGAGAAATAAATGTTAAAGTTGTAAGTTATGACCAAATTACAAAAATTATCAAATCCTGTTTTTTAGCCAATTTTAGCTCTTCTATGATTTTGTTAGTGGCTTTCATGATATCCAAATGCAGTTTTGATTTTCTATGTCGCATATTGTAACATAAAGCTAATATTACTTGAGTTTTGGGGCACCTAATACCCTATTTTGCATAGTAGACAACGATGGTTGATTTTTTCAATTATAGAAGAAAACAAAACATTCTAGTATATCAAGTATAGCTTTTTCAATATTGTTAGTTTCTTGTGACAACTACATGCATTTTGTAGGTAGTAACCATATCTAGTCATAAGGATCAAATTTGGCTAGATATTGAATAGTTTCTATGGGATTCTACAACTCATAATGTTGAGCCCAGTTTTTTCATGTTTGCTGTATTTAGCACTTCATCTTTGTCCCCAAGATTCCCCTTGGTAAGAGATGTATTATTATTTTGACATGATCCATGGCTCCTTATGAACCTAAAGGACAATAGGGAACTAAGAAAACATGCATATATTATTTGTATTGAGCGTGGCTATAGAAACTTTGATGATAGGTTTGCAGAATGGTAAAAATTCAACTTTTTGTACCTATTTCTTTTGGCAAAACAAAAAATAGTGAGTGAGAAGCAATCATATGTTCTCATCACCAACCCATTGAAGTTAACCAGGGAATTTATCTCAAGTCCTACAACAATCCCTAATCTTATTTTTATGCAACAAAACGTAAGAAATGACTGTTTTGATGAAAATGTACTGGTCCATCAACTTTGGAGGCTTGGTGTGACCAAAAGATGAGAAATTTTACAAGTTTTTTATTTTTTCCATGTGTAGTAGGCCTTGAACTATAACCTCATGAAAGGATTTTACAAAATGAGTGGATCTACTATGGTTTTGGAGGTTTTATTCAAAACCCTGAAAGGACACTTTTATGTCCTGTTAGGTTACCAACCTAGTGTTAAAGAGATGTATGAGAAAGTCCGCTAAGTCCTTCTCCCTATGATCTTCAAAATATACATGATTTTCAAGGGTGTCAATTTCCCCGATTTGGCATGAGTTGTCCATATCAAATCCGTGATATTATTGTCCTCCCAATAGTAAGCTCCAAGTTGTGGATCATTGGTACGTATGCGTTTAAGAGGTTTGACATCTAACTAGTCTTACCCTTCTAATTCTAACACCGGTTGATCCCTCCTTAGTGGTCATGTTTGGAAGCAGTGTATCAACTTCCAAGCCCCATCGGTCTACAGTGTCAAGATCCCAAATTTTCACATATTACAATTTTTTTTGATCGAGATAGAAGGTGTCTTGTTTGTTAGCTCCGACCTCTTCATGGAATTCAATTGTATGGTCATCTACCCTTACAACATACTGTTTGTTGGGATCCAAATAAATCTGAGCCCCGTGCTTGTTGGTCTTGTAGAAGGTCAAAATGTGTTTGAACTTGAGAGAGGTTCCTGCTGCTGATTTATTAAAAAAGGAAGACATCTCAAAACTTGAGTTGGAGTAAGTGTCAGTCACTTCTTCAATTATGGTCTCTAAAATCCGCCCTTGGTTCATGCTTTTCTCAGTAGATACTCTACTCTTAGTCTCTCTATTATATCCCTGCTTTGCTACAACACAACCTAATCTAAGGTATATAAAGACTCAAAATACTCAAAAGAAATAAATACTTGGCCTTAGTATCACTACCAACCCGTTTCAATCATCATGAATCCAATCTAGTTGTTGCTCAAGCTAGATCTTGATCACTCCTAAACAATCAAAGGTAATGAATTTAATCTATTTATCAGCAAGCATATACAAGGACTCTTGGTCAAAATTTTTAGCTTCAATCTTGATAATGTAGCCAAAGGACCAATCTGCAACCTTCAAATCCAAAAAACTCAATTTCAAGTAGCAGAGAGTATCTAAATGACTTCAAACTTTCTAGGATATTTGTATGACGTGTCTATCTGCCTTGTGAACCAAAAATGTCAAAAATGAATTCTCTGGCTAATAGGAGATAATAAGCGTCTACTGAGTCACAAAGTTACTATTTTTTATTTTGCTGATCCACACTAGTCAACCTGTATTCAATAAGCCTTGAATGTGTTTTTACAATTTTTTGGACAAGTTTAGCTCAATCTCCTATCAATTTTTGTGTTTAGAAATTTCACATGCAAATCTAGTGGTCATCCATGTCAAATGTTGTCCAAATTACTTGAAACTTCGTCCAAGTACTCCATTACTACTCTAGACCCAATCACCTTTAAAAAAAATGTCCAAAAGTTGAGTTTTTTGAGTAAGAGATAACAAGCACACTTCTTATCTCTCTTAGAATGAGAAAATTTTCCAACTTTTTTGGCTTGTAATGGATGTTCACACCTCAAACAAGTCACAAACCAAGTTTCTTGGAGTTTAACTCAGTTTTCAAGTTCGTAGGCTAAATTTTGTATCTATAATTTAGTTTTAGGGATTTATGGGCCTAACTAGCAACTTTTAATTCCAAATGCTATCAAAGTTGAATTAGGTCTTATCAAACTATGTTTGTACCTGTGGAGTTGAGAAATGATTAAACTTTTACTTTTTCAAGAGTGCTTATTATCTAGTTGCCCAATGTTGTCAGTTTTTTCCACATTTTCATTCCCCACCGTTGCTATAAATTAATTTAAAAATTGCCAAGAAGTCTTATCAATTTCTGTTTAGTTTTTAGTGTTCTTAGCCTCAATTTTTGTTTGTTCAGAGTGAAGGGTGTTTTGGCCCATTTTGGTCCCCAAATGTAATTATAATCTCTTGACCCTTCACCAAAGTGTTATATTATCACCCAAATAAGATGTGCACTTGAAAAAAGTTCAATCTCATGCCCGAGAAAAAAAACACATTTTTATTATCTACATCCCAAAAAAGGAGGTTTTATTTTTATTTATACAACCTATTGCAAGTACTTTTGGCCAACAAAACTCACATTTTCATGCAATTATCACAAGGGAGATAATAAGACCATTCTTAGCCGAACTTTTATTTTTGAAACTTGATTTCTGACTTACCAATCAGTTGCTACAGCCTTTCCATGATCAATGATCACCAGAGATGATGTTTTGATGCTTTGTACTCATCTTATGAGTATTAAACCTAAAAAATGTAAAACTTTTACAAAAAAATTTACTGAAGACAATTCAAGGAGTGAGATTGATCAGAAACCTTCCTTGATGCCTACTTACCCTACTCCTAATTGAGTCATCAAAAGGTAGTGGAAAGTGTCCACCAACACTAGTTTTTTTTTGTTGAAAAGAGCATCAATCCTTAGACTCTAACATAATCTAATCTATCAGCCTCTCAAATCAATCTAATCTAAGCCTAAAGGTACTCGATGAGTACGACTACTCCCAAGACACCTCTACACAGCAGAAGTAGACACACCTCGATCAAAAGTTTGTTTTTGTACTCTAGACAAACCTAGAAGAAGTTTCAAACAATGGTATTGAGCACTGAGGTTTTTTCCTAGTTTAGATCACTTGGTTCCCTAGAAACAACACTGAAATGTGGGGCTCTTCGATTGCCAAGCCTCGCTATCTTATTGTAGTGAAAATGAGAACCACGAACATAAATGTCATACCGTGGGATGAAGTCAACTAGACTAGTGCGTGGAGGCTACAAAAAGGTTTTCAATCCCTTAGAAAACACACTCAACTCCTATATACTCAAGCTACCCTCAATTGCATGTCAAGCAACAAATGCTATCTATGAAACCGCAAGAAAATCTTGTCAATTCACTAGGCAAACGAGACAAAATTTACAGGATGGATAGGTAACATCTAAAGACACATGCCCATGCCCAATGAAAAGGTGAACAAAGAAAACCAAGTGAGCCTACAAAAGCAAGCAAAAAAGTTGACTAAACAACCCTGATTAGTGAGAAGTTTTGAAAGTTTAGTTATTGTATGGATTTAGTTCCCACATGCAACGTAAACTAGTGTTACATCGTTTCATAGTGTGTAATGGAAATAGCCTATGAACATTGAGGATAGCGGAATTATTAGAATTGTAGTGAGCATTTTTATGAGACTACTTTGAGAACATAGAGGGTGAACCTAATTAGCAATAGCTACACAGCTATTATACTTAATTAACTTGGCATGAACAATACTTTTGCAAGAGAGAGAATTAGAGAACATGACAACAATTGAGGACCAGATTTATGTGGAGCCAGTTCCCCCTCCAATAGGGGTGTATGCAAGATCAAGTGTACCTAGTTTTGGTAGTTTATACAGCTTTAGACTGCAAAAAAGCAAGCTTTTTTTGCAAATGTTATTGCATGACACCCTAGCTATACTCATTTCTAAGAGCAAAGAATTGGTGGCCACATAAAAGGCATAAGTACTAATATATCAAAATGACTCTATTTCTAAACCAACTAAATAAAATAGTACTTTTTGTGTGTAAGGAATCTCTTGGTTTGACCTGTCATGCTTTGTCACAACATTGTGATCTTAGCATAGATTCTTAGATAAGTCTCTTATCACTTACTTAATTTTGAAATAAACTTGCACATGAACCTTGCATATGCTTAAAGAGAATATTTGAAATTATTGGAGTTTTTTTCTCATTTCTTATATTATTAGTAATTATCTTTGTGAAAAGTTTTAGCAATTTTTACATCACTATTTTTACACAAGATATCTATCGATGGAAGGCTAATTTCTCAAGATCCTATGGTCATTTGATAGATATAGTTATGTGGAATGTGGTGAGATGAAAAAAACCATACGTTAACCGGCTAAAGTTTGACAGATGTTCCTTGGAAATTTTACATAAAATAATAATAAATGAAATTCAACTCTTCTAAAAATTATAATAAATAAAATAATTATTATTTTCTCATGTATTTGATCTATATTATTGTTTGTGGTACAAGGAGCCCATAGAAAAAATATTGTGTGCAGTAAGGCTTCATAAGATTATCTTTTATCCATTTTACTTATGTGCAACCTTTGGATTATCCTTAGTGTACATCTTAGGGTCAAAAATTTATCAAAGATTAAAAAATTGGCATTTTTCATTCTCCAAGGGTATATTATAGCATCTTAGCCGTAATTGGCCATGCAACATATGAGGTGTAGACAAATGTGTTGAACACCTTGAGTGTCACACTTTCCATCAAACTGCCAAAACTGGGTACACCTGATCTTGCACACACCCATAGGCTTTTGTATAATAGATTCTCCCATAAAGAGATACTTGGTACAATACAATCTTTGTGTTCCTTGTGACCTAGGTGATGCAATGAAGATGGAAAGCTTCATGAATCACGAGCATAACATAAACTTTGTAAAAGCATTAACCATCCCCCCCGGCCTCAGTCCCAAGGCCTCAAACACCTTTGAAGGTGGAGAGAGCTAGTGGGGAATGTGGGTAGGGAAGAGGAAGAAGAAACATTCATAGGAGAAAGAAATAGCTCCTCACTTATCATCACTCTTCTTGCTTAGCATAGCATACTAGAATAGTAATGAAGATGGAGAAGATGGCAAGATTAAGCATTGAAGCATGGATCTAGGTTGGATTTGCATTCCATATCCAAGAGTGCTGGTGTAGGCTCTCAAATTCTTAACAAGCTGGGAGAAGGAGATGGAGCTTTTTCACTTTGCCAAGCCAGAATGAGCATGTGAGTGTTTGTGTGAGAGAGAGTATACCCCCCAAGCACACCCCCAACTTGCTTTGGTCAACCCCCTCCCTTGTAGCTCATGTTGAAAGTTGATTGAACCCCTACAAGCCTAGCCAATCACATGCGTAGTGTATATCAAGCAACCATGCTGGCCTTGGGACAAGTGTCCCCCTTTCCCCTTTGAGAGAGAGGACTTGATAAATGCATAAAGAATTAATTAAATTAGCTAAATTATCATTGGACCCCTTGAGAGGCCAACCAATAGGCTTTAGGCACCTTATGAGGGCAACATGGAGAGGAACTTGACATGCGTCCTTGTTGCTTCTTTAAACAAGGCTTGACTTGTGTGAGGGTGTGTCTGTTCTCTCTCATGTCACTACAATAAGGGCTCACTCCCCCATGAGTAGGGATAGTGGTTGACTTTGGGAACACCTTAGGCCCCTCAAGAATCTTAGTCATGGAGCACCTTAGTCATTAAGCACCTCCGGGAGAAGATAACCATTCTGCAAGGTAAATGGTTCCTCTTTCTTCCCTAAGGAAAGGGCTGACATTATGTCTTTAAAGTCAGGATCAAGACCATACTCGTCTATCATAGAAGATAGATCATCGTGAGTTGCTATAGACATTGCATTGACTCTTAATTGTCGTGAAAGTGCATAGGCCACTTGATTACACTTACCAGCAATGTGAGAAATATGAAAATAAAATTGCAAAAAAAAAATTCCCACCTCATTTTTTTGTTGGAAAGCTTGGTTTGCGTCATGAAGTACTTGAGACTTTCCTGGTCCATTTGCAAAATAAATGGAGTCCCTAATAGATAGTGCTTCCATGTGTCTAGGGCATGTAGAAAAGCTAAAAGCTCTTTTTTGTATATGCCCAAGACCCGTTCATCAGCATTGAGCCTTCGGCTCTCGTATGCTATGTCATTCCCTTCTTGAAGCAAGACTGCTCCAAGGCAATCACCACAAGCATCACATTGGACCTCAAATGGCTTCGAGAGATCCGGAAGCATAAGCACTAGTTGGGAGGTAAGCTTCTCTTTGAGATTGTCAGAAGCATTTTTCTCTTTAGCAATCCATGAGTACTTAAGGTTTTTCTTTGTTAAGTCATGTAATGGTCCTTCTATTTCAGAGAATTTTTCTATGAAGCGTCTATAGTATGCAGACATACCAATAAAGCTTTGTAGCTCATGTAGATTCCTTGGATTAGGCCATGCCTTTATTACCTCTAACTTAGATGGATCCATAAAGATACCATCCTAAGAGATAATAAGACCTAAATATTGAATCTCTTGAAGGAAAATTTGCTCTTCTTTTGATTGATAAAAAGCTTGTTCTCCCTCAAAGCTTGAAAAATTACATGGAGATGTTGCTTATGCTCCTCCAAGGACTTGGAGTAGATGATTATATCGTCAAAGAGCACCCCAGTGAATTTGCGGAAGGGTCTAAATATTTTCTCCATCAAACAATTAAACGTGGTTGGAGAATTTGTCAAACCAAAAGGCATGACAAGGTATTCATAAAGACCAAACGTTACGGAACATGTTCTTTATGATATCTTCATTCACTATCCTTATTTGATGATAGCCACTTTTAAGGTCAGTCCTACTAAAGCAGGTCAAACCTTGTAGCTTATCAGATAGATCTTTGACTTGCGATACAGGAAATCGATTTTTGATAGTGATATGGTTTAGTGCTCTATAGTCCACACACATGCAGTATGTACCATCTTTCTTTTGCACTAAAAGGACTGGAGAACAAAAGAGAGATGAGCTAGGCCTCACCATCCCTTTGTCTACCAATTCTTGTACTTGCCTCATGATCTCCTCTTGTTGAGCTTGGGAAAATCGATAAGGAGCTTGTTAGGCAGTGAGCTTCTTGGTAAGAGCTCAATTCAATGGTCATCATGCCCTTGTTTTGGAGGTAAGTCCAAAGGAATATCATTGATAAAAACATCTTGGAATCCATTTAGAAAATTAGACCAGTCTAACTCTTCTTGAATCCTACCATTTTCATTTGATAAAAAATTAGCATCATTTAGAGACTCTTTGACAAAAATCATGTACGCAAAAACAGAGCTTTTCATTGACTTCTCAAAAGGAGGTGAATTTACAAGCGGTATAGTACGACCGGACTCATTATCATCTATATGCATGCTTTTCCCTGTAGGTGAAGTAGATTCTCATTTCAGGAAACTTCATGTTGGCAGCCATGCAATGGAGCCATGGTGCCCCTAGGATAACATCCTCATGCTGGAGAGGAGAGATAAAAAAGTCTTCTTTGTCGATGTAGCTTTGGAAATGAAGCATCAACTGCCCAATCAAGGGAGTAATGGAGGCTTGATGTCCCTTGAAAGCTCCATCGGTAGTTACAGTATCTCCCATGTCAAAAGCTTGAATGCCCAACTTAGTGTCCAACTCTATTGATATGAAGTTGTGAGTAGAGCCAAGGTCAAACATGATGAAGGAATCATGCTCCCTTAACTTTCCCCAAGCATAGGAGAGAGGTAATCCTTTTCAATGAGCATCCTCTTTTGGAGCTTTGATCGTGGAAGCTCTAGAAGTCTCATTGCAGGCATTTCTTTTGGGGCAAGAATGGTAGCCATGTCCTTGCTCCCCACACTTAAAGAATTTGTGGTCCTTACAAAAAGCTTCAAGCTTTTCAAGAGAGAGTTTATTTTTACCTTTGTAAACTCCCTTCTCCTTGGACCGATTGTTTTTGTTTTTGTTGTTAGAATTTCCTTGGGAAGAGTTTTGGGCATTGTTCTTCCCCTTTGCATCATTTTGATCTTTGTTTTCCATGGGCTTGGCATTTCTTTTAGCCCCTTTTTGGTAATTGATGCACGAAGCAACCATAGTGTGATGGATTACTTCGGTGATAAAACTAGGTCGTTGTGGGAGTTGACATACTCAACCATTTATTCAGGTAATCCTGCACAGAATTGTTGCTTTTGCTCGGTGAAGTCTATCTTTTGAAATACAGTAGCCTTGAGATGTAAATCCCAAAACTTGTCCACATATTTATGCATAGACTCGTTGGAGAGCAGCTTCAAAATCCGCCATTCGGTAAGCACTTTATTGTTTGCATCGCTTGCAAGGAATTTCTTCATAATGGAAACTCGTAGAGTTTTCCATGTCTTTGGGGCTTCACCGTCACCACAAAGGCTAGCTCACCATTGAAGAGAAAATTTCCAAAAGTGTATAGCTACATGATGTAGCTTGGAGGACTCATTGAAGCCCTCATCCCCAAAGGCCGCGTCAAATTGTTGGATGAGGCCAATACTTTGTCGGTAGCACCAAAGGTGCCATCATAGGTGAGAAAAGAGATACTCTTTTCTCCCTTTTTGAACTTCTTGAGATTTTGTGACCTTCTCCATGCAGGGTAGGATTTGTGATGTCCTCTCCTCTTGTATTCTCTAGGAGAATAGCTACTGCTTTTGTTGGAAGAAGAGGAAGTGAAGAAGAAGGAGAAGAGGGTGATCTCTTTCTTGCCTTTTTATTCCTTTGTTTTCTCTCTTCCCTTTTGGAATGACGAGGAGAAGGGCTATGGGTTGACCGTTTCTTCTTGGGAGGAGTTGGCAACCGTCTAGACCGCTATCTTCATGGAGATACATCTTCAGAGGATCTTAGTGATTCGATTATTTCTTGTTCTTTGGATTCCTCCTCTCTTATGGGAGAGAGTCTTCTTTTGGGAGTCTCATCAGGAGGCCTCCTAAGCTCTCTCTCCTCTCGGAGAGGAAGGGAAATCCCATAAGCATGAAGTTGTTAACTTCGGCGTGCAAACCAGGGTTTCCCATAGCTTGTTGCAACCTAGTAACAAGATAATTAACAAACATGGGGGCATCATCATTACCACCTTCATGTGCAAAATCAAAGTTTTCAATATTCATTTTTACTCTCTTGGTTATTGTCAGCCATGCTAATTAAACTTATGTATAAATTACTTTGTGCTTTGGTACCCTCAAAAACCTTAGTCGCTACCTTCTTTATCTTAGAAATTTAGCTCTCAAGTAGCCAAACCCGTGGTTTAGACACTATTGATTGAAAAGGCTAGTGGAGAAAATCTAACATTGCTTGCTTGATTATGGTTCTTGTTGAGCTTGCTAGTATCTCAATAATGGTTAATCCAAAGGCAAGCCCCAGAGACTACCTCAAACTATGTCCTTTTCAACCAAGATAATAGATCCATGTCCCACTTACCCTATTGCAAGGAACATGTCCAACATTTCATGGACAACTTAAGGACCCCTCTTCTTAAGCAAGAAAAGAGATACCAATAGCTTTGATACCAATGTAATGGAAATGGCCTCTTTAACCTTGGCCTCGTGTTGATGTAGATCCATAAGCACATGTCTATAGCTCTTAACCCTTGTCCTCGTTTAGTCTCACACATTAAATGTTCAGTTTAATATGAGAAAATCATTTGGGTTGGTTAGATATTAGATTTTATGACATAGTGTATTTGCACTAGCTAACATTTTGACATTTATCTTGGTTTGGTGAAACCTATTTTTTCCTCATGCAACATCTTCTCATAGTGTATTTGCACTAGCTAACATTTTGACAATTATTTTGGTTTGGTGAAACCTATTGTTCCCTCATGCAACATACGCTAGTGTAATTCCATCAAAATTAGATAGCTAGGGCACATTTAACCAATGCTTCTCCTTCAAATTTCACAATAGTACATGCACATTGCTTAAAGAGATAGTTCTATAAGTGAAAATTTAACTTTGATCTAATTCACACAGTCATGTTTTGTAGTTGATTATTGGGCACATTCAACCCACTGCTTCTTCTTCCTCTAGCCAACTTTCATGTTAGTTCAAGCACCTTGTCTTAAAGATTTGCTTCTACATGTGAAAATGCGACTTTGACCCAATTCACATAGCCTCTTCTAACATCTAGTTTGAATGCTCTACTTGATCATCTATATAAGGGTGATAGGATGTACTAAAGGCTAGATCTAAGTTTATAGCTAAGGCTTCCAAAAATTTGAAGTGAACTTTGTATCAAGATCTGAAATAATTGTCCGAGGTAAGCTGTGAATGGAAAGACACCTTTCAAGAAGATGTGAGAAATCTCCTTGTGGATAGTCTCTACTAAAAGCACGTCCAAATCTACATGCCAAAATGTTGTATCTTCAACAACCTTTGAATCAATCATTGTGCATAATAAAATCTTCCCTACGATTCATAATATGCGTTGGCCTTATACAATCCATCCAATAAAGTGCATCATCTACAATATGATATATGTGATTGATAAGTTTAACTGCAATATCAAGTCTGGCAAGTGCAAAGATAGAAAAAAGGCTCTTCTTGATTTTAAGTAAATAAAATGCATCAAAAAGTGCAAAGTGGTTTCCACTTTTACACTTCTAAGAAAATTCTCAAAAACTCCCTTATCTAGATAAGAGTCATTGTCGCCACATGTGGTAGTATTCTTGTAAGGGGTAGCCGCAAGAGAAGTAAATATGTGACAATGAGACATAATGGACTTAGTAGCACCACTTTAAAAGGACAACACCATCAAGCTTCACAACACAACATTTGTTCTTTGTCACAAGCCTCTAAGTTAACACAAGATCTTGTAAGAATCATACAATGCATCAAGACTTATGTGGATACCATCATGTCTAGTATCCTTCACAGGTACTCTAAGTGGAGGCAAAGTCTAATCAAAATCTTGCACTACATCAAGAACTCTCTACATAGTAAAAATGTCAAGAATGAATTCAATGTCAGCTAACTAATCCTTGTCTTTATGACCTTTGGTCCATGCTATAACATGGTATCCAACTAGAGCGTACTTGAAAAGGGTCAAGAAGTATTGATAATATGACTCTAAGTCTCTAGTTCCTTGAGTGCAATCAAGAAACTCATTCATGCAGTCAAAGTGATGTACCTTAGTCTAAGAATTCTTCTTTAGTTTTGCTTTAAGATAAGCCCAAGCTGCTATGGTAGGATTGATGTTATGCTCATCACAATGGTCCTTCCACCAATGATTGGCCATCTATTCAAGTTTGAACTTGGAAATGATGTCCTTGTTCTAGGTGGACAAATGACCTATATCAAAGTAATCATACATACGCTCAATCCAATCTTTAAGAAACTTGTCTACATCTTTGCCTTCTCTGTTGAAGTTGCTAGGTCGAGACTTGCAAAGCATGGCATCAATGTCAGGGTTGATGATCCTCGGCTGGGGTACAATTGATACATTGGCATTATCAACCACTCCATTTTCTCTAGGAGGCATTATTAAATACTGCACCATATCAACTTAAGATCTTCTTAGTTTTAAGAAAAACCATTCTTATTCTCTTCTTATTTAGAAATTCTCCTTGGAGATAAAATAAATTTTAATTAGGAATGATCAATGAAGAAACAAAGAGATTCATAACACTTAATAAATTAAATCACACTATACATGGGTGAAAGCATGTTAACCTGTCATGCTTTTTGCAGTCCTGGACAATCCTAGTTAGCACAATTTTGACATATGCTAATTAGTACAATAACACAAGCCAGATCTCTAAGACTTATGATGTAAGAGATATCACTTAAAAGCTCTTGAAACAAGGAATCCAAATGTACAAACTCCAAAAAATTTGATACCATTTGTGAAAATTTTATTGTGCACCCAAGTTTTTTTTATAGATGTGCTAACTTAAATATGCTAACTAGCATAAAAAGCATTTCACGTTAACATGCTTTTACCCACATCGCAAAAAAATTCAATGTTAAAAAAAATCCCTTAATACATTGTCTTACTACGGTCTTCAATACTTCTCAATATTTCTAATGTGATGCACTTGGTGAATCCCATTATGGCCTCCTTCAACCACTAGGACAAAGTTGTCCCATTCTTCAAGTACATCATCCAGAGGTTTCCATTTTTCTCTCTAAACTAAAGACAAAAACATGTACTTCCTTGCATGTTCATCATATCATTCTTGCATGAGTGATCTATTGGTTACATGTATCTATAGGTTACTATAAATGGTGGAATTCCAAAAATTGAAATAACAAGGTAAGGAGTATTTTTGGACTAGTGTTTTCCATCCATCTAAGTGGTGTATGCTAGAAAAATTCATCCATATACTAAGGTATACTATAGCCATTGAACAAAATACTTACCTTATGAGAGTTGTGCACACGTTCCCTCCCAAAGTCTTCAAATAAATACTCCCCCAGTACAAGACTAAATGACTATGAGATATTGTCTGTACACTTTCAGCCCCACACATTAATTATTATGATATCAAAACATCCCAATGCTAGCACTAAAGAAAGAATGACTCTTTCCAATAAGGAGGTTTCCTTCATTGATCTTAGGAGAAGTTTGTGTGTAGTGATGTATAGTAACCTATTGGTGACTATAATATCCTTAGCCATCTTTGATTGTACCCGCTTGATACTATTGATAAGAATGGCTCTACGCTTGAGTGTTCTAAACTCTAGATTCCTTGTAGCATAATGGTGCCATGCCATGAAAGTGGTAGGGACTACGTAGTCTATGGACAACAACGTGTTCTTATCCACTTTGTCTTGTCTAGTCATAATGTGATATTGGACCTTGCCTCCCATCTAAAGATACCCTTTGACTATTAATCATGAAAGAATGTTCACCCATATCCCACGAGTAATATGCTAGTCATCTAGACACACACCCCATCACTCAAGCTAGTTAGGGAATGGTAAAACTTTAAGCTACAACTCAAAAGTTTATTTGTCGGTCAGTTGCCAAGACTCACCATATCAATGCTAGTAAAGCGAGAACCACAGACATAAAATGTCAATCTGCAGGACAAAGTTGACCCGACTAGTGCTGCAAGGAGGCTACAAGAGATAGCTAATCTCTCCAAAAACCAAGTCTAGTGCGCTCTCACCTAGGTGTGTATCAAACACCAAAAGCTAATCTTCTTACTCCAAGTTTCATACGATGATTTTTTATAGCGATAGTGCTCCAAATGCGATGAATCTTGCTACCTAGAATGTGCATTCTCATCAATGTCATGTTCTCAGAATCCATTTCTTACACTTGGGTAAAATCACGCCAAAGATAAATTGCCTATTTTGGGCAGGTTGGTTTTGGCCTTTGAAGCACTCTATACCTACCTTGGGATGTTCTATATCTACTCCATGTTCAGAAAACAATTTTGATACATGTAAGGAGCATAAAGAGTGAAAACAACCCGTAGATTGACACTAATAAAAACACAACTTTATTGTGAGGGACTTACATAGAAAGGAAGAGATTTCACCTGCAAGTACATTAGTATGCTCAAAACTGCAATGCAGTTTTAGACAGGGGAGACACAAAGGAATGAAACACAAGAGAGTTCACCAAACTGTACTGGAGTGTACACTCCACTTCATTATCCAAAACTTAAGTCCAAAGTTACAAAATTTGCTTTTGTACCTTAGCCAAGGTATGAGAAATGAAACCCAATTTAAATGGCTAGGTATAAAGTCTAGGAATTGCAAATAATTACAACTCTAGAAGCTCTTAGCCCCTTTTACACTCTTGGCAAATAAATGTGACACGCCAAGTTTGGACTTGACGGGGTTTCAAATTAATAAATGGGGTTTTGATACAATAAGTGGCTAATGGGATAAAAGGAGTATAGTGATGATCCTTTTAGCTGGGCAGCTAACATTCCCCCCTTCCTTTCCTATGTTGTTCGTGACACATCTACTTAGGGTGCTAGGTAGTGGTCAGGATTGCGAGCTTCGGTTCACTTTAATTGCTGCTCCAATCCTTGTTGGTATTTGCTCCTTAGTTCTTTACCACCAATAGACATGAACTGCATTGTAACTCTTTTCTTGTGTTTAATGGTTGAGTAGCCAACAAATTTGGCTCTAATATTGGCAATATTTGGGCCAAAGATGTTGCTTTTGTATGTTGCCCAAATTTGGCTCTAATATTGGCATTCTTTGGCCCAAATATTGCCTCCTCGAATGTCTGCATGTAGTAGGAGGGCAAGAACATTACCTTGGCATAAAAACCATAGAGCACCTCTTTAGACGGCTTCTCTAACAGGTCATAGCATAAGCCCTGATTGCCTTCAAGAAAAGACATCCGTGCTACTATGTTTGTTTAGCTCCCTGAAATTTCTATAAGCATGTGAGAAGCATCTTAGAAATTTTTGCCAACATGATGCAAGCAAAATCCGAGATGCCACAAAAGAGCTAAGTTATTATAGATGAGAGATTCTCCACCATATATTCTTTAGTAGGCTTGCCATTTAGTGGTGGTGGAAAGCATGGGTAATTTAACCAAGTTGGTTCTTTGCTTAGCATATGGCGTGCTTATGCCAGTTGTGGACCCTTGGGACTGGGCATTGCATCGGATCTTGCCTCATTTTCTTGTTGGTGGTCTCCATTGTCTCGTTAAATGCATTGTTAAAGGATTCAACTATCTCAAGACTCGTCACATTGTGATCTTTAATTGCTACTAGAGGTTATGGATCTTTTGGCGGCGAGCATAAAATATGCCTCTCATGCGATCCATGGCCTCATGCATGTATCTCGCATATTCAACTTGTTCCAACCTTTACTAGCAAGAAAAAATGATAGAACAACAATTGAAATGCAAAAAATGCAAATTCTAGCAAAGTATATCTCTGGCACGCGGAAGATGCAGATGTGTGCATATGATTGCAGATTTGTGCCAAAGTGAATGTACATGTTGTGTTGATGTTGTAGGTGATATGTATGAAGTTGGATGGCTTTTTGGGCTCTATGGTGAGAGTTACAAGAAAATTTGTGCCTGATTTTTTTGCAATTAGATCTTATGCTTGCTTCTAGGAGTTAAGCTATGTCAAACTTGATGAAACTAGATATGGAGCTTCACATATAACACATCAATGAAGAAAATTGATGAGAAAAGGTTCAATATGACATATGTTTATCTTTAGTGCGCGTCAAAGATAAACTTGCAATGAATTTGAACTTTTTTGGCTTGATGTCTCTTGTGTAACTGAAATAGGTGCTAACTAAGCTCTATGCAAGGTTTGAGCTTAAGATGTGGTCCAAAAGTCCTTTACGTGCACCTTTTTATGTAATTTTTAACGGCAAAGTGCAACATAGTGAAGTCAATGCATGATATGTGAGTCCCAGGTTTATACAAGGTATGTGGAGTCTATGGAGATCATGCTTATGCAATCAAATGTGCAAAAAGAGATTTATGTGAGAGTGCTATCTTAGGTGCACCAAATATAGCTCTTGTTTGATTTAGCATCTTTTGCCCCCACTTTGCTATATATAGATTCTACTAGTGTGAAGGTCAAATGTGGCCCTGGTCTTGTGTTTTGCACTTGGTGTTGATTCCCTTGAAGTTGATGGCCCTTGCCTGAGAAGATTTGGAGTTTAGACTACCAACTTGTGATTGTTGACCCCCAGGAGGTCAGTGTAGGTTAGATATAACTGTTAGAGAGTCCCTCTCAGGTTTGAAGTAAATTGAGTCAATATTTTACACGAAAGTGCAAAATGTCATTGGTGCAGCAAGAATAATGCTTATTTTTGCATATCCTCATGAGGAGACCTCTAGTAGACCCCCAATTCTATACAAACCCTTTATAGTATGCTAGCTTCAAGTGGGTAGAACATAGTCCCAATTGGAGCCTTCCGTCTTCGGTGCGTCTAAGATACTAGGTCAAGAGTATGGGTGCAATTTCACTTTTGACCCCACCCATTTGTTCACCTACTTGGAATGAGTCCTTGGTTCAAGCCTTGTGTGATTTGGAATCCCGATGTGGCCGGTACAAGCGTTGTTTTTCCCAAAAACTCACAGATTACCCTGTGTTGCCATGCCCATCTTGGTGGTGGACAAAGTGGTATTCAAAATACTTCATGTTATAGTTAGGAACTTACCCCTCATGGCCAGAGTGGGTAAGAGCTGACAGAATGTGCAGAGGAGCTCGCAAAAGATCTTCAAAATCCACTAGCTAGAGCTCTATCACAAAGGGCTACAATTCAAATGAGGGTGGAAATGGCCTAGTGGACTATACATACTTGGGCTTGTCAACTCATTTTCCCTCAAACCCGCCAGTTTGTCATACTAGGTCATGAAGGATAATTTCCTTTCAAAAATTTCTTCATTTGGACTCCGATTGCTCCATTTCCTAAGGTTTTGTGGAATTAGGCATTGTGGCCTAAATTTAGGCTTTCTACCACTATTGCTGCAATCATGAAAGATTTAACATGCTCATCTACCTTTTTTCCTAATCATTATGGTTCTTTTTGTTTTTCCATCTGAATTTGTTTGGTAATATTTATTATTTTTGACCTTCTTATTAAGAAAATTAAAAGGAAATTACAAACTCACTCTTTAAAGAAAAAAATCAAATCCAAAAATACAACAACACACCTAATTTTAGTGCTTGTCCATATTTTTGTAGATTGCTCCATTTTGATCGCTTTTTTGGCCAAGACACACACAAAAAGAGTAAAAAATATAATAATTTAGCTTATTTGGAAATTTTTGTACTATATACACACACACACACTTAGGGATTATCATATTACAAATTCCCCATTTTGCTTACTCACGAGAGCATTTTATTTTTAAGTTACAAAAATCTACACGTTAACACTTAAGCACTTCAAACAATGCCGCTTTTTTCTAATCTGCCTTAGATATTTGGGTCTGCATTAAGAACGCCTTCCCCCTCCTTGCTTGAGTCCGCTAGGTAGCATAGTGAAGCCCAATTTGTGCAATGCATGGGAGACAAAGTCATGTCTATGCATATTCTTGGTTGTCTCTACCATGCTATTGAAGACAATGCAATTTGAAACACTATGTTGTGCAAGAGGTGGGTCTTGAGTGGTATACTCAAGGGTTGTCAATGGCAAAGTATCTTATTGGGTAACTATCTTAAAGAGTAGAACTTGAAGTAGCTGCACTAGTTCCTTGCACATTCCGCAGCCGTGGTTCTGGAAGCGATTGGCACTGTAGTGGATGGTGTGTTGGTAATGGTTGAATCTTTGGTACCCATTTATACATAATTTTCCATGGCTTTGCCTTGAATTTTTATTTGCAAACATTAAGTTAAGTTCGGGCTTGCCTTCAGGCTCTAGGGTTTCCACGTCCATTGAGATGGTTGTGACCTTGGTTTCTGTGGTTGCAATTGGTAGGATGTGGTGTAATTGATGACTTCTCCTAAGTGGTCAATAGTTGTTAGGCACCCAAATCTGCTTAGAGTTATTGGTGAGTTGGGTTTTGGGTACCCAAAATTGCCTGGTTTTTTCAAAAATTCAAGCACAAAGATGTTGAGATTAATCCCTACTCTGAAGTCAAGATTTTCACACGATGTAGCTACACTAGCTCAAAAAAATAATAGAGTACAAATGTGGTGTCTCGCTACGTGTCCAGCCAGGTGGAGGCTCGTTTAGTCAATCCACCAACAAGAATGCACATCAAAGATTATCCATGGAAACTTCTAGGAAATTTTGCAAATATTACTTAAATGCATGGCTCATTAATCATTGAAATGTTGCTGGTGCATTGGTCAGTCCAAAATGCATGACCATGTAAGAAAAAAATTTCCATTCCGAGGAAAAAACCGTATTGTGTTGATCTTTGGGATCTATGGCTAGCTGATTGTAACCCAAGAATCCATAAACCTCTTTCCCAGCTACTTTTTTCTAGAACATGATCTATGATAGGAAGAGGATAGTTATCTCATATGGTAGAGCCACATTCACCTTCGTGAGGTTCACACACACTCTGAGTTTGCTATTCTTTTTTGGCGCTACAACAATAGGTGATACAAAATCAGTGCGTTCTATTTCATAGATGAATTCAACTACCTTGAGCTTCTTGGTTTCTTCCTTGATCTTCTCAGCAAAGGTCTCATTGTAGGTGTATGGTCGTTGTCTTCTTGTCTTAGCACCATCTCTCATAGGGATAGTAGCTTGTTGACATATTTTAGGATCCACTCCCTTAAGATCTTTATAGGACCAAGTGAAAACATCCCTATACTCCTTTAATATCCGAATGAGAATTTCTTCCTCATCTAGAGACAAATATATAGCTATGTATGTTGGCTTTGAGTCTTCTCCTGACTCTACAAGGTCAATTCGTTTCTAGTTTTCAGGTCCCTCATAGGATTTTCCTAGTTCTTTTGGATGGCACAACGGTTGCTCTACTATGATTCATTGATCGTTGATCCATGTTTTTCATGGCTAGATATCTCCCCGTTATTTTGTCCTTGATCCAATCCGATGCATCTATTATCATCAAGAATTGAGTTTTGCTCTCTATCACTCGGGTTAAATACTTCCTTTTCATTTTATTTTCTCATTTTTTGTGATGCCTTTGTTGGCGTCTATGATGCTGATTCTAAAACTTTAAAAAAAATTCTTCTCCTCTTTTGAGTAGCATTTTGGCATGTACATGTTCTTTTTCAGAGCCCAATTCCTCTGTTGTGAGTGTCTCTTCCTCTAATTCATATGTGGCATCATAATAATGATCAAAGACATCTTGATGCTCCTCGATTAGTTCAATAGATACCATCTGAATAGAAACTATGTGATAACCCTCCTCATCACAAAAGTGGGTGGGTGTGGATTCGTTAACGGATACATCCATAGTGACCAAAATTTGAGTCCACTCAAATGGTTCAAATAGATGTTTAGGAAAGGGTTGTATTCCACATTGTTTATCTCTAGGTCTATGATGCAATCTTCTCTTCATAAACTACCACACTCAGAAGCTTCACACATCCAAATTGAAGTGTCTTTATGTATCCATGACAATAGTTTAGTTTTTACTAAGGTTTTGAATCCAAATCTCAATTTGGTGTCCCTCAAAACATCCTTATAAGAATGATCCTTCAAGTTTATCCGAGTATTTGATCCAACTTGCTTCAGGTAAAAATAATTATTTCCCCAATCTTGGATTAATTATAGTTGTCTCATGTCCAAAATCTACAATGACAAAAGTGTGATGGTAGTTAATTCCACAGGAGCTAACTATCACATTTTCTAGTAAGCCCATTGGTTTCTCAATATGCCCCTCTTCTAGTTGCAATTTCATTTGTGCTTGTCTAATTTTTAGTTTTCTCCAAGTTTCCCAGACAGCTTTCATGGCTATGCAATGCCTGCCCTACTATCCAAAATAGCCATGGCCATTACATCATTGTATTTTACCAAAAGGCTTGTGTTTTCTTTGTTTTACTCACATTAATCCTCAACTTTGTTCATAAGCATGTACTTGACAATTTTAGCCCGCAATTCCTCTTCTTGCAATTCTTCTAGGTTTACTTGGGTTACACCCTTTAAGCCCATTTTTTCCATGGTAAATTGTAGATCCCTTCATAGATGTGGTCTTATCTTAAGCAGCTCACCCAATGTGATTGTGCATTAGATAGAAGTTGATATATTTGATTTCAAATTCACCACATCCAAAGTTTACTTTGGTCTATTCAATTTTGTTGTTTTATAGACCAATGATTTTTCTCCGTTTTCACCTAGGTATGAAAGTAGTGTCTACAATGTTTGAGCTTTTGATAAGCTTGATTGCTCTGATCCCCAATCTCCATACAAAGATTGTTTATCTAGTTGCATGGGTAGTTGATCTATCCACACTTCTTCAATTGGAGCCAATTTCAAAGTCAAGCTCTTGTCTTTCACTTCCTTGACTCGTTCCCATACGTGGTTTGGCCAATCTTCCTTAATTAAGGAAATAATTTTTTGATCTATCAATGTCTACTAGAGTTTTCCTCACTCCTTATCATCCTGTATTTTTTCTTTGTTTGATCTCGTCTCAAAAAAAATTTGTTTTCCTATGAATTCCAGTTGAGGCTTTTGTTTCTCTAGCATAGATTGTCTGATTTTCATTAAGTTTTTGTAAGATTCAAGTTTGGTGGCTTTCATGTCAGGTGTTGGGTAGTTATTCCATTTTGTTTCAAATGTTTGACCCGCTTTTGGCGTCGCTTGGAAAGCTTCCACTGCTGTGTTGATTGGTTTGTATATTTTTTTCTACTAATACAAATCCTGCAGATCTTGGTTTTGATTCTTTAAATTTTGATGACAATGTCATCTATCTTCTTTTGAACTTTCTCTTCAAACTCCCTTTGTTTTTTTAATCTTCTAAGATTGTACCATTTGCATCGTTCTTTTTGGATTTTTTCAAAGGTTTGTTGTTGACTCGCTTGCATTTTTTTGTATATTCCCCTTAGCCTGATCCCTAGTAATACCCGGATTAGAATTGTGGGTTCCCCCTCTCATGAGCTACTTGGCACAAATTGAACTACATTTATGGCTACCTTCCCTTTGCTTGCTGGATTCCTTGGAAAATCATCTGGAAAAATGTACGTCCTTGCAACCACATTGCAAGCAATATGCCTCAATTGGTCTAATGTTCTTATCTAGCTCAGGACAATCATTTTTCCAATGGTCATCTAATCCAAAATTATGAAAATTCTTGATTTTTGGTTTAGGCATTGGTTTAATCATGGGTTTTTAGCCCCTTGGTTTGCAATGAAGTAAATCGGTGTTGCATTTGGAGGTGCCTGATTAACTTGTTCTACTATGACAGGAGTTGGCAAAGTGTACCACTCATCCTTTATTCCCACAATTGTAGAGCTCACTTCATTATACAACATGATTGGTACTAGACCCTGCTCATCTATTTTCCCTTCAGGAAGCATGTACTTTACTGGTACAAGTTTGGTGGTGATCTATACATGGGGTCATCCTTGTTGTCTCATTGGTACATGTTGGACATTTTTGTCATATTTAGGCTTATAATAGCACTCGTTCATTTTGTGGTTGATCCATTTCCCTTTGATGGCACACCATTTCAATAGTATGGGTTCTCCCAGAGGTTGTCCTTGTGGTGGACCCTATCCCACCCTCTCATAGGCACCCTTTGCATGTTGTTCATCACGTCCTTCATACGCTTAAACATGTCCTCCATAGCATTGACAAGAGATGCAACAGTTGGTCCTACCTGTGTTAGCAAGGTAGGTGTGGTCCACTTGCTCTATGCATCCTTAACATTGCTTTCTTCATTGAAAATATCGTAATTGACACCCAACTCAATTGCATCCAGGTTGCATGCTTCCCAAGTTGTATGTTCTTTTACTATACAAAATGGCATGATTATCCTTGTTAAGTAATCCTTCTAGGAACAATGAGAGAAGCCTCTCCTTGGTTGGAATTTCCAATTTTGGACATCTATTGATGTATTGCCTCATCCAACTCACACAATCTCTGACAATTTCTCCTTGTTTTTGTTTGAAGCTATAGATTTATGCCACGGTGCTATGCTTGATTCCCATTTTCAAGCAAGCAAAAAAGATCTCAAAGCCAAAGTCAGTAGAACGATTATCAATCTAGAAGGTATGGTATGGAACCAAGTCAAAGCTTTTCCTTCTAAAGTCATCCCAAATCCCTCCAATTGCTATGGAAGTTTGTTATATGTTCATCTCTCAGCACTTGTTTGAAGCTGGATAAATTGTTATATAGATTCCTTGGCCCACTGTATCTTTGGATCCATTTTTGGAAATCAGCTGGTCGGTGGACTCTATGGTGATGCTACACACTCACTCTCTCGGTTGGTGTTTCACCCATTAAGCCTTCAAACTAGTTGCTTGGTAGGTGTGACTCATGTGGACCTCTTCTTGTCTAGGTGTCACTCATTCTTCTCCGGTTAAAGGTGGTTTCCACATCTCTACCCCCATTTTCATCATTGAGGTGACTTCCTTGGGCTGTACTTCCCTACTAATTGGCCATGCTACCATAGGCTCTCTCATTTGGCCCCGATTTTTGTTCTATTTCAGGTATTCCTCCCATAATGACTTCTCGGGTTGAGTATCCCTGGTATATTTTCTGTTCAATCTCCTTTGAAGTCATCATAACAAAATTATTGTTATAACAATCCTTAAAGAGGTGGATGAGAAGGTCTGCTAAGCCCTTCTCCCTTATCTTGAAAATATACATGATTTTCAAGAATTTCAAGTGCCTTGGTTTGGCATGAGCAGTCTAGATCAAGTGCGTAACATTGTTGTCCTCCCAACAATACACTCCAAGCCCCGAGTTGTCGGTAGGTATGTGTTTTAGAGGTTTGGTGTCTATCAAGTCATATCCTTCTAACTATGACACTGGCGGTCCTTCCTTCATGGTGATGTTTGGAATCAAAGTGTCAACTTCCACTCCCCATTTATCTACAGTGTCCTCTTCAAACTCGATAGTTTGGTCATCTACCCCTTACGACATATTCCTTGTGAGGATCCAGATAAATATGGACCCCGTGCTTGTCAGTCTTATGAAAGGTCAGAATGTGTTTGAGTCAAAGTGAGGTTCTAGTCTTGACTGGGTCAAAGAAGAAGACATCTTAAAACTTGAGTTAGAGTTAGTGTCTGACACTTCTTCTACAATAGTCTTTAAAGGTATCCCTTGGTTTATTCTCTCTTTGGTGGATGCCCTACTCAATTTTTTTCCCAAAGTGCCAAGATTACCTAACACCCTACCAGATCTCAAGTTCATAAATGGACACAAGCAATTAACAAATACTTCAAACGTAGGAAGATGCTCTTTGTTTTTGAGAAAAAGATCCTTCTATTAGTTAATGAAGCTGCCCATAGGGCTACAATCTCCTCTACAAGAGAGGGATACAACAATAATGATGGGGAGACTCTCCCAATGAAAAAACACCATATGTACAATGAGGCTAGATCAAGAGATGGGAGGAGGGAAAAGCCACTCAGGTGGATGGCAGTGCCATCTAAGCACACCCTGGACCATGGTGAAGAAAGGCCCAGGACGCCAAAGTCGAAGGAAAGCCTCTCTGCACTCCCGCATGCGGTCGGAATTGCCTTGGATCCTCTTGAAATGTCCTCTGAGAGTATGGACCAGCTCTAGCCAAAGATCTCGAACAGTGTCTATTGGTAGTACAGGGCGAGCCTCGAAGATGCGGAAGCAACGGGCCCACCAGACGAAACACAGTGTCAGGCCACTGATGAGCTCCCAACACTCCTCTCTCTCACTGCACCACTCCTGTGGAGTAAGCTGTGTAGCAGGCTGGAGTCTAGGTCGACCCCTCTACATCACTATCATCCTGCTGGTGGAAGATAGCTCAAACGGAAGTGTCGGGCCCATGAGAGTGGACCAAGCAGTTGCCCCCCAACTGTACTACTGAGCAGTGGAAAGAGCTGGCATTAGCTGAAGGACATGAAGCCACACCTGCTGTGCCAGAGGATAGTCCCAGAGATAGTGATGCTAACTCTCCACAAGATGGTCACAAGCTGCACATGCGGTCGAGAGACCACTATGTACAAGCCAGCTCCCAACTGCTATAGCTCTATGCGCAACCAGTCACAAGAACAAAGTGACTCATCATGACTATCTAGAGTCCCACAACCTCTCCCAAAAATCTACCAAGAACTCAGTTGTGAGACCCTCCTCCTGCCAATGAGGTGCTGCAGCAGGACGAGCCTTGTGACGTCCTAGCCGAATAGTGTACTGAAAGAATGGGACACCTGGATGGTCTATAGAGGAGAAAGGGTCCCTCCATAGCCACTCTCCAGGATCCCACTATACTCGTGCCAATGGAAAGATCTCCCAAGCCCACAGTCTCTAGTGGCCAGTCTCAAGAGCTTCTGGGTTGGGATCTATGACACAAGTCCTCCCACAGATTCCCACCACGTGAATCCTCTAAAAACAGCACTCTGCCACCTGTGGGTCCTCGACTGCAACTCGATGTAAGCGTCCCTCACCCTATAGCTTGAGAAACAAGGAGGGTATAGTCTCTAAGCAAGCCCAAACTGAGATGAGAACCTCTAGTCGCGTGAAGGCTCCCATCCATCTGGGTGCTATTGACTCGAGAGGTGTGATCCACACAGCTGGTATTGCCTCTGAGATGTCCTGACACATGCTTTGCACCCCTCTCATGCCCTATAGCTGAATGCCCTGAAGCTCCTTTGACAAGACTAAAAACTATAACCAGTCACCTAGAGAGCGTGTTGGACCGTCTGCCATGGGACCCCAGGAAACATGAGGCCGACTACCAACCAAGTGGCCTCTCTGAGTGCTAACCATGGCGTTCCAAACAAGAGGCTATCTCAAGTGCTCCTCCATGCAAGTAGGTTGACACTACTCGAGGCCTCCCGGCAGTTGCTCCCAATAATGGAGCAGACTCACAGCAAAGCGATCCTCTAGTCTCCTGCTCAAGCCAACTCTATGCATCTCTGTCAAAATCCATCAAGTCGAGGGTCGCCATGGGCCTCCAGCTTGAGGCACCCTAGCACAAAGCCACTAAAGCAAGAACTCCTTATAGGGCTCCTCACCTGGAAGAAGTCCTCTGATGATGAAATTCCCAAGAAGGGCTCTGCTCTACTGTGCTGGTTCTATGATCCCCAACCCTCCCTGAGAACAAGGAAGAATGATGACCTGCCATGCCACTTTGGCCCGGGCTATTTGAGTGTCACGCCCTGACCAAATGAAGTTCCTGATCAGCCTCTCAACCTGGCTAATACAATAACTCAAGAAGATCCAACAAGCAGTGATGTACCACATAGTAGCCAACAACACCTGGTTGGTCACTACAACTCTGCCTGCCAAAGGAAGTCATGCGGAGCTCCAATGTAACAACTTCCTCCTGATAGACAGGAGGAGGGGAGCAATCTGTTGCTTGGGAGACAAGTCCAAACCAACCTAACAGCCCAAGTACTGAACTACAATCCCTGGGGGAATCCACCTGAAATTTTCACCTGGCATCCAATCTGGTGTAGGAGCACTACCAACCGAGAAAGCCACAGTCTTTCTCTAGTTGATTAGTGTGCCAGATGCACAACAAAAATTCTCAAGAGCCTGCTCACACCTATGTAGTTTGGTCTTCTGGCCATCCAAGTACAAGGCTGAGTCGTCTGTAAACTCAATGTCCAGTAGCTCATCTCCCCGAATAGGGAGCACTAAGCCACGTAAACCAACCTGCTATGAAACCAAAAACCTGCTCATCACCTCGGCATAGAAGAAAAAGAGAAAAGGGGAAAGAGGGCAGCCCTGTCTGACCAACCGTGTGAGCATTGAGCGATCACCTCTACCTCCTGCTAAAATCACCTAACTGTGTGCCCGTCTGTACAAAGCTGACATCCCTCTGATCCAAGCATTTGAGAAGCCCATCCTACATAGAGTGCCCTCCAAAAACTCCCAGTCAACTCTGTCATAGGCCTTCTTAAAATCGAGAAGGAGAATCACCAAATCCTCCCCACGGAGCCGCGCGAGGGTAGAAGCCTACCGAAAAGTAAAGATGTTGTCAAGGATACTACGCTCCTTGACAAAACCTATCTGAGTCCCATGTATAAGGCTCTGTAGAAGTGGCTAAATCCTCAAACTCAGAGCATTGGCAAGAATTTTGTAGGCTGAGTTGAGGATGGTGATGGGGCACCACTATCGAATCTCATCCATGGAGCCACCCTCCTTGGGAATGAGGTAAATCAGACCCTCATTCATGCTATCAGGCATCTCACCTGTGTGCAAAATGTACTTAAAATCACTACAAAGATCTGAGCCAAGCAAGTCCCAGTACTCCAAGAAGAAGCTCGGGGTCAAGCCATCCTCACCTGGAGAGCTACCATCGAAAAGTGCACTAAGAGCCGTGTGCGTCTCCTCTAGCTGAAGAGGCAACTCAAGCCTCTGAAGCATCTCCTCAGTCACAAAACAAGCCTCTGACACATCTCCTCAGTCACAAGACAAGGCATTTTTGCCCACACCTGCTCTCTGCATGCATCTTGACGCTCTGACTGGGGCTCTGCAGACAGTAGATCATGGTAAAAGTCAATAGCAACTGCACACATGTCCTCTGGCTCTGAAGCAACCGACCCGTTGGGACTCCTCAACTGCTTGACCTTGGCATGCGTATGCCGAGGTCCCACTACCTCAAAGAAAGGGCCTGTCAATTTTTCACCCACCTGGGTCCACTGAGATGCCTGACGATGGAAAGCAAACTCATAGCGCCTCTCCTCTGTGCTGACAAGCTCCTGGAAAGCTTGTTGTAATTGCTCCTCCAACCAAGGACCTAGGTGGGATGCTACTCCTGCATCCTCTGCAAGGAAGCAATGCCCCATCAAAGGCGCCGATGCTTCTCTCTTGCTACAGCCAAGCGAACCGAAGACTCCTGAAGAAAGAGCCAACTAAGCTGAGCAAGTCCCAAGGCCACTCTGTCAGCAGGAGAGTCCAGTGCGTCTAAGCTCTCTATCCAAAGAGCCTCCACTCTCTCTCTCTCTGAGCGCAGAGTTTAGCAAGACCCTCTCTAGGATGTATAGCATCATGCTCCCCCTCCTCTGCTTATCAGTCACTGCGAGGATCACTGGTGCATGGTCCAAAGAGGAAGTCCTAGCCAAAATGCCAACAATCCCTCCCAAGTCATAGAAGTGATCACTAGTGTAGAAGCGATCTATCCGCGATAGATTTTCTCCTTCCACTCGATGGTCCGAACAAGAGAAGTTCAGGCTATCAGTGGCCTCACAAAGCTAGAATGCTGCCACACATCTAAAACCCGCAGTCATACATAACCTCTCCCAAGCCACCAACTCATCTCCATGCACAGTAGTATGGCTACCTCCAACCCTGTAAGCTGGGTCCTCCAACATGTTGAAGTGTCCCCCAATGCACCATTGCTCTGCCTGCGGTAGAGACTCTGCAATGTGAGCCCAAAACTCTGCACGTGCGCTCACCACATTAGGTGCATAGATGTTCAGGAAGCCCATCAGGCAACCCTGAACCTGCATGCTAATCCACTAAGCCCTGCCTACCACAATAACCCCCCTGTCCACAATGGCTTGCTGCAGAGAGTCCACATTGGTCATACATACCCCACCCTGGATGCCTCCAAGTCCAAAAGCAGCTCACCAAAAAGTCTCATAGCGACCACACAAAATCTAACCACAATGCCGAATGCAACTCTCACAAAGGTGATGCTCCTACAGCATAAGAATGTCAATCTCACCACCCACAAGGCATATCTGCATCACCTGACATAGCCGACCCCTTTGACGTTGAAATTGGGGCCCTCATAATCCCTGAACATTCCATGAGATGGTCCTCATGGAGTCAGTGAAAGAAAACAGATGCTGCCAACCTCGCTATCTTTGAGGCATGTTTGGATGGGGAGTAATCCGCATCCGAATGACCTCTAGAAAAGCATGCAAGAAGTGACTATCCCGCCAAGGCCCAAGCCAAGTATACAGCCCAAAGGGCTACATCCTCTATCCAAGAATCCTCATGCACAAAAACATAACACGGAGGGCACTGAGTGTCATCCAACAAGTGCACCACAATGTGCCTGCAACCCACTGCATCTAAAGGCGTCACGCTGAACTTGGCAAGAGGCCAAAGTGTCTGCACCAGATCTATCACTGCTAAGTCACCTGTGTGCTGCGAGAACTCAGTAGCCTAGGTCTGGAGCCAGTCCAGGACTGTGTGCTGGGTCCACTTTGTGATATCCCTACCACACAACGAAAAGGAGAAACCCACCGTTGTGTCCATTAGGAAATTTTGGAGGTCATTTGGAGGGCCTTATTGAAGAGAGAGAACAGAAGGTGCAACCAATGAGCAGCAACCTTACGTAATGTAGAAATGCATGGAAAATATCACAAAAATTAAAGAAATCATTTTAAAATATTGAAATTTGTCCCATTTTCATAAGGTAACTTCCTTGTCTCACAAAGTAGGGCCCACTGCCAGTAGCCATCAAGTTGCTGAAACTTGACTACTGATTGATAGCTAACTCTCTCCCTTCATTAAAAGATATCCACTACCTTTATGAACGGCTTTCAAAACTCATTCTCCCTCCATTATAGCTATGGCTTTGTCTTCTTCCCGCCCAAGAAGTTCTAGAGGTTGCTCTACACTGTCCCCAACTAACCTCACCATTAGTGTGCCAAGAAGACCATGTAGTAGCATAAGCACTATCTTAATCTCAAACTCTCTCACTACAGATAATAGGTGGCAAGAGCAGAGGATAAGCAAAGGTTCTTGGGTTCTTATGCAGCCAAGAAGGAGAAAAGGCTTGAAAGCAACAAATATGTTTTGTTCTGCATGGAAAGCAAGAGTTCTGGATTTCAAAGTTGAGGGTGGTAAGAAGACTGTGAAAGAGGTCTTTGTTCAACATGTTTTCACTCACTCAAATGTGATTGCTAATGGCGGCGATGTCTCCATGGTGCATAATCCATGGTGCAACTGTGAGTTATATATTTAGCACTCTCTATAAATGTTATCTTACATTTCAAATGTGAATCTATTTTTTTCTTCTCTTATTATAGATATTTAAATAGGTCATAGAGATGTTTGTATTTATTTCTATTGTTTTACATTCACAGATGTCTATCCTTCCTCATATGAGGAATGGGAGCCACTGGAGTGCATTATAGGTTTCATCTCTATGACCCATGCTCATATTGGGGTCTTGCAATATACAGGCAGAACTAGAAAAAGCCTTGTAGATGAGCGTATTTTCTTCTATGACCATTTCTACCAACTCAATCAAAGGAATCAGAGAGGAGTGTTGGTGAAGGTTTCACTACCAACCAACTAGGACTCCGTAAATTGGCCCGTTCCCGACACAACAATGAGTGAGGCATTGAGGAGTAGGCTCTATAGGGATGTTCAAAGGTCTCTCCAAAACTCTGTACCCACTAAATTGGTGAAACTTGCAAATTTTTGTCCTGTTATTCTCTTTGTTGAGTTATTTCATACATGCAATGTACAGATTGCTAAAACTATGCTGCTCTGCAAATATTTTGATTCCCTCTTCTGTGATAAGCTTCTTGATCGAGGGTGGTATGTGAAAGAAACAGATGGCATATGTTGCGAGATTGCTCTTGACACTTTCATTGCCAAGTATATGCTTGCGACATAGACATTAATAATCTCCTTTTGGTACAACCGTTCTCACATGGTTGAAGGTTGCTATGTGCCTATGGATCAAGAAGCAACAAGTTTGGCAAACAATGTTGTCATAGACGTGGAAGTTGTTGGGAAGGCGGCTAGGGAGGATGAAGCCGGAGGGGATTCATGGCTTGGAGATGATGAGCAGCAAAAAACGATAGAGAGAGAGAGAGAGAGAGAGAGAGAGAGAGAGAGAGAGAGAGAGAGAGAGAGAGAGAGAGAGAGAGAGAGAGAGCGACTCAACTTGAAAAGAAAAGAACACGCTATATTATGAATTGATTGCTTAACCTTACATATAAGGCTTTTTCCTTGCCATGCAAATTGGGACTGCCTGCATGCTTTTAAGAGACTATGCCCACGAGCTAAGACATTATTGGGCTTGAATACCCAACAACCCCCCCCTCAAGCCCAAACTACTGACAATGGACTCGAGACAGACAAACCATGGCAGAGTTCATTCACCTGAAACCATGAGTAGAAGCCCCCCCCTTTGACTATAGCATAGCTGTGTGTGTGTGTGTACTTCCCTCAAACAACCATCATAATGAGACAGACCAGAACTCGACAAAAAATAAAAGGTGGTCTTACCACTTTTTATGTGGCAGTGTCTATAACCCGTACAAAGTTTTGTCAAGACAACTAACTGTAGAAAAATTGACATAGAACTAGGACAATATAGGTAATGATGCTGACAGCCGATTTTGAAACCAAACATGCCGATGTAGAGTTGTCTCGAAGCAAATCGATCTTCGTTGTTGCGAGTGTCGATGTCTCATAATCCTTGAACAAAAAAAATGTTTGCATACATACCAAGATGTGTGGGCATAATACCGACATAGCCTCACTAAGCTGAATATTTTTACAGAACTGCAAAATATTAATGTTGATATGTGGAAAAGGTGCATGTAATGGATCCATGCTTGATTGCCAATACTGCCGAAATCACTACAATTGACTGAGTTTGAAAAAAAACCTTCAAATATGTACAAGCCGAGCACGTATGTGGTAACTTACACCTTGTCGAGTGGGACTATCCGCTTGCATAAAAAACTCAAGACCAAATGGGTGGCCACAGCAATGACATGTGAAATAGCTAAATTGGAAAATGAGATCTATATTCAGTAATGGCGCAGAAACGACAGGTCAAAGCAGGTATGCGCTCAGAGCGGGCTGTACAGGCCGAACAAGGAGTCGATGCAGTGTTGAAACTTGACCAGTAGGCCAGGGTGCTACTGTAGATGCTGGTTTGGGTGCAAATTATGCAGCTGGTTGTGCCTCTTCTCTGCTTGTTAAGCGGCTGTTCCCACTGTGTCAACTCAAGCCGAGGCTGGGTTGCCAAATCTCTAATACCATATGTTGGGAAGGCGGCTAGGGAGGATGAAGCTGGAGGGGATTCATGGCTTGGAGATGATGAGCAACAGAAAACGAGAGAGAGAGAGAGAGAGAGAGAGAGAGAGAGAGAGAGAGAGAGAGAGAGAGAGAGAGAGAGAGAGAGAGAGAGAGAGAGAGAGAGAGAGAGAGAGAGCAACTCAGCTTGAAAAGAAAAGAACACGCGATATTATGATTTGATTGCTTAACCTTACATATAAAGGCTTTTTCCTTGCCATGCAAACTGGGACTGCCTACATGATTTTAAGAGACTGTGCCCACGAGCTAAGACATTACTGGGCTTGAATACCCAACAGAAGTGGTGGACAAAGACCTAAATCTTATGACAGTACTTACAATAAGGCAACAATGCAATCTTTTGCAACTTTGACATGACATAGTGGAGGAGACTGCCAACATTGACTCCCTAAAGTTTTATTTCTTGCTGGGCGGACGAAGAGTAATGCAACGAAGGGAGAAGCATTTTCTGTGTGGAGATCTTTCTGGCCTTATTCAAATTGTACCCGTGTAATCTAGCCTGAATGGCTTCTACAAAATGTTACTTTTTTGACTAGTTTAATCTTAATATCAAGTGCATGCTCAAGGCTCTCTCTCTCTCTCTCTCTCTCTCTCTCTCTCTCTCTCTCTCTCTCTCTCTCTCTCTCTCTCTCTCAGTATTTGAAACACATAGACAAGTAGACAATATCAATTTATTGTATAAACAATGAATTACTAAGTACATTTGTAAGTACAAATTTCGATGTGCTCAATGGGCTTAAGTACATTCCTTGCAGGTATGGGACCAAAATGTCCTCTAGGTAAAAATTGTGAGATGCCCTTCAAATGAAGGTGGGGAAATAGTAGTGCCGGGTGGATTAAGTAAACCCTTATGTGGTGTGTCATCAATCAACAAAGTATTGAGAGAATCATAAGGCACATTGATCTGTTCAAAGGGATTGTAGAAAAGTGGTACATTAGCTTTAGTTGGGTGGAAATGTCCCGCAATGGTATTACAATTTCTTTAACTATACACAAAATAAAAATCTGATCTCTAAATTTCAGCCAAACTGCAAGTATGGAAACAAGGGGATTCAAGTTTTGGGCCTGCATTAAATACCAGATAGCAACCCTAAACCGTGGAATCAAAAAATTCAAAAACTCCTTTGTGCCTGGTCGAATTACTACTCTGAGATTTCCCAAGCGGAAACTACGTAAATTGGAGATCTCTGTATGTACACTGTACGGCTGTCGTAGCAAAAACAATCCATTGAGATCCAAAATAATGAATCTCTACAATCATTGTGTGCATACATATAAATAGTTAGAAACAAAAGAAGAGTATATTATTTAAGTACAATGGATATTACCAAAACAACCATATCTACTTGAAGCAAGAGTCCATACTGGTCATTCGAATGTTGACATTCTATTGTTGAGTGTCGATGTTCCCTTTTGTATTGCCAAGGGTATCCACCTCTTGTGGTTGTGCAGTATAGAACTCTTGTGTTTCCATGGCCGAATGGTTAACTTGTTCTGTTGTCTATTCTTGGCTTTGATTTGCAACATTGGCCTCCTCCTTTACATGGTTTAGACACTCTGTATCTTCTCTCGTCTCTGAAGAGCTCTGCACATAAGCAATTACAGGAGATTGGGCTCCCTCATATTGATCTTATGCCTCATCCTATGCCACAATAATAGGCACTTCCTTATCCTCCTCTACTTGGCCTAGACCCTCTATTGCATTCCTTGGCTCTGAAGAACATTTTACATCTACATTTTCAAGAGCTTGGTCTACTTTACATTGATCAACCCCAACTTCCGTTTCAGCCGCTCCAATTACAAAGCAAACCGGTGTCTGTTACTCTAATATGAGGTCCTTTTAGGGATTTGATTTCCAGTGGTGGAAACTGGCATGACTTCCTCATCATCGGTCATTGTTAAAGTTATTATATGATCGTCAACAAAACTGTCTTCTGCATCTAAAACTCTTGGAGTTGAAAGAGATAGTAGATGTTGAATCATTGATGCACGGTACCTTTGTAAATATTCCAATGTATAATTTTCCACAACATTCTGCAAAATTAGGTGAACTTGTGGCCAATACTTCAATTAATAATAGCACCAAGTTGGTCCAAACCATAGCACGGAATTACCTTAGATATAAATGGATTCAAAGCAAAAAAAACTCTGTAGTATGTACTCTGCGTGGAGAAGACATCTCCAACCACAGGAATTTAGATCAGTTTGATTAGGCACTTCGACAGCTTTAAAGGTTGCCCTGTAGAGTTCATGATTTCCAGAAATCCTTCCATAGACATGAAGTAATCTTTTTACACATCTATGAACAATGAGAGTTATTTGTTATTAACAATACTGAGGTCATCATCCATGGCCCAAATAAAAACACAAGGTTATACCAACACTCACACTCTTATCTTTGAATGTGTTCCTGTATGGAGTTGATAATCCATACCACTTGTTTGTCCAGTTCAATGCATACAAGGCTCCAATGATTACTTGATTCATATGGAAACACCAGAGTTGTGACCTGAAGCATTGGACAGTGGACAAACCATCTCTCCAATATGCCATGAGGGGTATTTTTTATCCGGAGTGGCACAGACAACTGTGGATCTAAAACATGTATTTCAGTATGGGTTTGTTGAGGGTGCTGGCTCTTTATTAAGCTACAATCAATAACAATGATTTAATTAGAGACCAAATACAAAATTAAAAGATCTTAAAGGTATAGAAGAGCACTTACTTTAGGCATAAATAAACAATAGAGTCTGTAATTTGTGCATTGGGATCTTTCAAAATCCCAATATCAAGAAAATCCAGAGCTAATTGCCGAGTACCATCAGCAAGGGGAATGGTTGCTTACAGTCCTTTCATGGAATGTAAAATATCATTGTTTCTTTCATTCAAGCCTATTGTAACTTGCCCATAATTTCTCCTCTGTGCCTCTTCATCAGCAGCAGCAGTCTGTATCCTCTTTAATTTCTATGATTCCAGGTTATGTCTTTCTTCTTGCTCAGCTCTAGCTCTCGTGTTCACATCATGAGTAACTTCATGAATCTTAACCACATGATCGTGTCGGCTTGGTGGTATTTAGGGTCAATAAACTCATTAGGGATGAGGAGCTTATCATATCTCCAACATACTCTCTTGAGCGTCTCACTGTCCTTGTCCATTATTGTGACCCGGTGAGCATGAGCAAAAACAATGGTGATATCATTAAAGTACTCTAGTAAAAATTCTTCTGCTGCTTCTTGAAGACAGAGCAGGGCAACAACCTTCCATCTCATTCTACCAGCACATGCTTCCTCACAAATTTGCCTTGCTGCCCTTTGGAAAGGAAGTTTAGGGACACAAAGCTTAATACATTTCTGAGATTTTCTAATCTCTCTAAATAAACCCATGTTTCTCTGAATATTCTTCATTCTTGGTCCCTTCAGAATCTTCATTTGTTTACCTGAACTTTTCTTCTTACTAGCACACCCTCCACATGCTTTCTTTGCAAGCCATGGTCCTTTCCCTGCCTTCCTTGCTATTTCCTTTGTTCTTGCCATTCCATTATAAGGATAAATGCAAAGTATCTCTCTCTCTCTCTCTCTCTCTCTCTCTCTCTCTCTCTCTCTCTCTCTCTCTCTCTCTCTCTCTCTTTTTGTGAGTGGATCACGGCGTTGTCAAAGAGTTGGCGGTCTTGCCAAGAAGGCGCCGGGCCTCTAGCTGTGAGGGTTTGTGGGGAGACTGTGTAGCTTTTCACTTAAGCAAGCTTAGTGTTTGTAGCAAATTCATTGTGTGTAGCCATTGGAATCTCACACGCAGACACACACAAGCGCACACGTGAAACCCTCAAAACAAGACAAAGATAAAAACATCAAGGCTTTGATCGTATCTAATCAAAGGTAGGATGAAAGGGTTCACTGATGCATTTATAATAGCAAGTCGCTGTGCTCCAAATAAACTGCGAATGGTTCTTTGAAACTGTAACTTAGTGCTTACAAAGATGTAGATATTTTGCCTAGCGATAGGAATGAGCCGTGTATACAAGTCTTCTTGGTTCATAGTAATATTAAGAAAGCAAGACTCAACCCCTAGAGGAGAATAAATATGTGCACATCGAAAGAATTAGAGTAGTCTAGTAGTGGCAAAATAAGAGGAAGTGGAGAAAGAAGAATCTCTTGTAGTCTTTCCGGCCCAAAGAGAAACACAATTCTCTGTTGGAAGTGGATTTTACGGCTAATACAAACGTTAATTCTAATATGTTGCACAAAATGAAAGGGTTGAAAAGTTACACCATCGGGGTTATTCATCTAAGAAAGCTCAGAAAGTAGTCCAAACAATGGAGGAGAGAGACAATCAACACACAAAGACCCACACAAGCTTTATCCAAAGAAGTGAAGCACACTTTAAGACTTGTGATGTTGTAGCCAACTTGATGAAGTAGATGATGCGTAGTAGTCCCCAACACCGTTTGCAAGCCACCAACAATGCGTCTTTATTGAAGAAAGAAGGTTACATAGAGTGTATGAGTATTACAAGTGAGAAGATAGAAGGCTTCAGGCATGAAGTAGCAAGCTCAAGATGTGTTGGACTGAAATTGAGAGAAAGTTTTCCTCACGGAGATGGCTAGGAGGTTGGGTGATGGCTTGATAGAGTGGCTTGATTATGGGGATTGTTTGAGCGCTTCGTTGCTTGATGGTTTTCTTGATGATCAAGTGAGGAGAAAAAGGCTCTTTTTATAGGTGAGATTGCCTCTTGAAGAAGATATTTGCTTAGAAATATCCAAGGGATTTTTTTTGCGACAAGTGTCTCCCTTTTCAAAAATATCTTGAAATTATCTTCAAAGTTTCTAGATCTTTCTCTTCAAGAAATTTCTAGAGGTTCTTCTAGATCTATCTAGAGGTTCTTCTAGATCTTTCTAGAGGTTCTTCTAGATCTTTCTCCAAATATCTTCTCCTTGCCGCCATAAGCCTCCAAGAGTAGCTTTATAAAAAATTGAGAGAGAGCTTGTCATACATCATGAATGACATCAAACAAACTCGTAACCACTTTTCTAAGAGATTTTTCTAGGTCCGTAATCACTCCAAAGTGCACCTACTATGTGTAGAATGACACCTCATGGGGTATACTATGACTAAGGCCACTTTTGGCCATGCTATACATGTCATATGCCACCTAGGATGCCTAGTAGATAGGAGGTAAGTTTTATAGGCTCATTTCATCATGGCTCCAAGAAGACGTTCACAAAGAAGCCCGGGATCGAAGCCCATTCCAGCAAGAGTGACACATCAGACTTCGACTAGCTTTTTGCATGCTACATAGAAAATGCATATACTTATGCATACTTAAGGTATACACATAAAATCCATAATATTGTAGGGCTTAGCTTCCGTTCCCACCATGCACGTGCCACGGCACGACAGCGTGCGTGCTGAAAATGAGAAGACAATATAGCCTATCGCGTGCCATGCACCAATTCATGAATTCCTTCTCTCTCTCTCTCTCTCTCTCTCTCTCTCTCTCTCTCTCTCTCTCTCTCTTTGTGTGGATTATGGCACGCTTGGTCAATATTGAAGCGGGTTAATAGCCTTTTACGTGCCGTGCTCCACTTCTTGTGTTCCCTCTCTCTCTCTCTCTCTCTCTCTCTCTCTCTCTCTCTCTCTCTCTCTCTCTCTCTCTCTCTCTCTCTCTCTCTCTCTCTCTCTTTGTATGGATCACGATGCACACACTCAGATTTGCATATAGAAAATAGTCCTTCGTGCGCCATGGTCCAACTATGACTACCGTCTCTTTCTCTGTGTGTGTGTGTGTGTGTGTGTGGGTGGGTGTGTGTGTGTCTTCCTCTTTCAAACCCAACAAGCACTTAAAAACACTTTCTCTCACTCTCTCTCTCTCTCTCTCTCTCTCTCTCTCTCTCTCTCTCTCCTACATCAACAAACACTCTGGAAATGACTCTCTTGATGGATAGAAGTGGTTTGAAATGAGTATACGAGGTGGATTCCTCTATGTGCTATTTTGAGTTGATTGAAAACGTTTGAAGGAGCTTTGTGCCTTGGTTGTAGAGGTCGTTTCGGAGGTTAGATCTCTCTCTCTCTCTCTCTCTCTCTCTCTCTCTCTCTCTCTCTCTCTCTCTCTCTCTCTCTCTCTCTCTCATGAATCCAAGTGTGCATTTGTTACCATAAATAGTACACGTATTTTTCGGTTGTAAAAAACTATTTATTGTGGTCGTACCAGCCATTAAATAAATCAAGGTGTTGGCCCCACCATGGTAGGAACCCATGTCTTTCAAGGAGTAAGTCAACTCTTTTTAAAGGGGTCACACACAAGGCGGCCAAGCTTCGATGGGCGCCCACTGGGCGGAACTCAAAAAAGCACCAAAGCAAACCCTATTAAGGTTCTGGGTCCGATTGGCTGCAGGCTCGCCGACCGGCTACAAGCAGCACCTCATCATACTCTGTCCGATGGCTCCTACACCTGCCCAAGAACAAACCCGCTGCCTAGCCCTGCCCGCTCGACAGCTGCCCGCCCGCCTTGCCCCCGCATGCCCAGAATGTGCCCGCCCTTACCTCGATTGACCAAGCTACCCGTGTCCATAGTTGGACGTTCCCAAGCCACCCCAGCATTTTCTCTAAGCTTTTGTTCCCGTGTCCCTTGCTCTCAGGCCATTGCTAGGGACACTTTCCCACAAGGTAATTTCCCGAGGATCCGACTCCATTTAAAGGGTCTGCTCCCATGCTCCCACGTGCAGAGAACCCAGAGCTACATCAAGGTAACTCAAAAAAAAATAAAAAAATCTCTCAAGGCATTTAAGCAAGATTCAAAAGGCCTTCTTCAAGAGTTGTTCAAGGCTTCAAAGAGGGAACACACCAAAGCATTCAAAAGGCTTCATCGAGCACTCCAAAGGCTACAAGGATTTCCCCAAAGCAAAGTAAAAATTCGTGAAGAGGGGCTTCACTCCCGTGAAGAGGTGCTTCACTTTGACAAAGAAAAATCTCTCTCTCTCTCTCTCTCTCTCTCTCTCTCTCTCTCTCTCTCTCTCTCATGCAATAAAATAAACCCAACCGATCACAACAACTTCAAATAAATTTCAAATTCTTGTGCACCGTGTAAAGAGGTAGACACTGGCTAGGAGAGTCTCCTAAGCTAAGACATCTCTATTAGCACAAATGGGGGACAAGGGTATAGAAAAATTCAACAGGGAAGGGTTTCACATGTGGCAAACAAAGTCAAGAGGTTATCTAATGAAAAAATGTTTATGGTCTGCTGTCATCAGCACTACCTTAGAGCAACAAGCTGAACCCGATGGAGTGCACATTAGGGCAACTACACTCATACCAAGTGCATAGAATTTGGCCAAAGACAAACAAGCGTTAAGAATCATCATCACCTCCATGCATAACAACTATGTGCATTTCATAGACGAATGTAAGCATGCACATAATGTATGGCATGTCCTAGAAAGTAATTTTGGAGCTAGGGCCAAAAGAAGTTAAGTTAGTCTCAAAAGACAACTTTACAAGATCATTATGATTGAAGGGGAGGACATTGCTAGCCTAGTAAATAGGCTTAAGAACATTGTCATGCAGCTCACTTACATCCAGGTCGAAATATCAGAAGACAACAAAGTGGTTGCACTATTAAGTGCACTTCCACCTTCCTATGACCACTTAGTCACAATTCTTAAAGAAAAAGAACCATCCCCACCTTTCCAAGATGTCATCAACTCAATCCAATCAAAAGAAAGAAAGAAAAAAGGTTCATTAACATCATCATGAGGGGATTTTTTCACAACATCCTCAAGGGGAAGATATTCACCATCAACATCATCAACTGGAAGAAAGTGTTATGAATGTGGAAGAATGGAAAACATAGAGATAAACTGCTACACAAATAGACCTTGTAGTAAATGCGGTAAAAAGGGACACCCTCCTTCTCTATGCTACTCAATTGGAGGCAGTAGCAGTGGAGAAAGTAATAGTAGTAGAAGCAACAGTAGAGGCTATGAAGGGAAGAGATCTATCAAAGGGTCAGCTCACATGGTAGAAGACGAAGAAGACAAAGGCAAGAACAACCTTGTCTTTTATGAAGATGTACTTTGAAGCTGCAGCCTCTCTACTTGTAAGGGAGGATTTTTATTTTCCGGTGTGGATATTATCATCCCATGTGGATTTTGTCAGTCTGTGTGGATATTACCATCCTGTTTGGATATTACATCTTCAATAGTTTTTCTTAGTCCAAACCTCAAGGGGAGGATTGTAAAGTGTGAGCTTTGTCCTAAAGTGTGAGTCAAGGAGAGAAGAGTGGAATTATCCCACATGTTATGGAGCAAAGCTATAGAGCTACTTAAAGCTCATTTCATAAATGAATAAACACAACTCTATTTTGCACTACATGCTTGTCTATGGTGAGCTTGTGCTAAGCTAAAGTCAATACTCAAGATTGTGTTTATGAGTCCAAGCTAATTCTATCTTGGAACCTAATTCACTTGAGTGATAATCTTGCTTACACACACACTCACACACTTGCACTATGTTTCTCTTTCATCCACCCTAGCTAGCATGATCCCATTCCTAACAAATGGCTAGGTACAAAGGCTTGGAATTGCAAATAATTACAACTCTAGAAGCTCTTGACCCCTTTTACACTCTTGGAAAGTAAATGTGATACGACAAGTTTGGACTTTATATATGGGGTTTCAAATTAATAAATGGAGTTGAGTACAATAAGTGGCTAACAGGATAAAAGGATAAGAGTGATGATCATGTTAGCTAAGCTGCTAACATTATTACTCAAAAACAACTAAATTAAGCCAAAAATCAAACTTTTTCAATTTTAAATGGTAAAAGATTACACCCTACTCTAGAAGAGGTGCATAAATGCATAAAGACTCAATAAATCAATTCTTGTATCCCATGATCAAAGTCCTACCCTTGTGCCTACTCACATTGTGGGTTTCAATGTTCAAAACTTCTACTTAGGCACTTACGCCCACAATCTCACCTTCTCACCATTTCTCTCCACAAGAAGTATCTATTGGTGGTTATTCACAAATGCAATTTACATCATAGGTTTTAACATTCAAAACGTCTACTTCGGCACTTAGACTCACAACCATGTCTTTTTACCATTTTTCTCCACAAAAAAGTATTTGTTGTTGGTAATGCATAAATGCAATCCACATGAGCATGAGATACATTTACATCTTCTCTATAAGAATGCTCGCTTGGGAGCATGACATTAATTTACATCTTCTCTATAGAAATACTCACTTGGGTTCATCACTATTGGAAGTGCTTGGGAAAAATCCCAAATACGTGTATGTTTCTCATACTCGTGAAAACTAATAAGAACAATGTGAGAATTGTATCTAAGGATAAGTCCATAGAACTTGTTCGGTTCAAGCATGTCCAACTCAATGGGAATAGCCTTTTAAGTAAGAACACACACACACCACTCCTTTTTTAGGTACATGCAACAACTCTTGTAGAGTTATAGTTAGCTTTTATATATGTAAAGTCTTATGAAAATACGAACATGGGCTTTTTGGTATCTCTCTCTCTCTCTCTCTCTCTCTCTCTCTCTCTCTCTCTCTCTCTCTCTCTCTCTCTCTCTCTCTCTGTGCACGTATGTCGCACGTGTCAATGCAAGGAACTTGCTGATACACTGTGTGCGAGCCACAAATGGCTCCAAGCACACAACAAGCCTAAACTAGTAAGCTCAAAGATGGCGATGGTGTGTCACTCATCACTCTACGCTTGCTGTTGTGGAGGATTCCTCGCCGCGAAGAAGAGGGAGACACCGCTACACCGCGCTCAACCGCCTCGCCACCGTCGTGCTGCCACAATGCTCGATCGCACTCTCTCTCTCTCTCTCTCTCTCTCTCTCTCTCTCTCTCTCTCTCTCTCTCTCTCTCTCTCTCTCTGACACACACACACACACACACACACACACACACACACAAGGAGATGAAGAAGAAGAAGATGGAGATGGAGCAAGAGCACTCTTCAATTGCACAAATGAGAGAATAAGTGAATTTTAGGTTTAGTTGACTTTTATATGAGCTCGCCCCATTCACACTTGGGCGCCCATGCTTAGCCAACTAATCCCTTGAATGTTCCAGTTAGAGTGTGCCTCTCATCGGCGATGACTCTTACCCTTTTCCTATTGGACCGACAAGCCCGATACCTGACTCTACCAAATAAATAATACGACGTCTATTGTAGGTGATACGAATGTGCGTGAGGGTTAACATGCCCCCCTTCCTGATGTAGATTCCGTCCTCGGAAGCTATTGAGTTGAAGCTCGTTCATCGAGGTGGAAGAGAATCTGAGATGAATGTCCTTAGCCTCCTTCAGTCACTGCAAAATCAAACAACATTGGCACAGTTAATTGCATTCTCATAAACAATTAAAAAGCATATGCAGTCGTAGGCAGACAATTTGATTGGTAACAGCATAAACAGTTGTAAAGGTAAAAAATTAAACAAGTCTGGGGTCGCTAATTTAACGGTCGAAAGGTACTAAAGATCCACTATTAATACCATGGGCAAGCTTCTCAATTTTCTCTGGTCAAATAAGTTGTTTAATCGCGAGAGCCAAGTATTTCATGTCCGAGGGTTGACTAGAGGCTATACCTAGAAGACCTTGTAGTTAAGCTACGATAAAAGGAATTTCTCATGAAATCATCACCTGACTGATTACCTTTTCTTTGACCCCCCAAAGTATTTTCACAGTGATTCAATTTTGATGTGTGTGCTTATTTTGTATGCCTTGGGTTTTGTGCTTTTCAAGGAAAAGTGCCCACACTGGGAACCTCTAGGGCTCTAGTACCATAGGCAATACATGTGAGTGGATGTGCGTGTATGTCGCACGTGTCAATGCAAGGAACTTGCCGATACACCGTGTGCGAGCCACAAATGGCTCCAAGCACACAACAAGCCTAAACTAGTAAGCTCAAAGAAGGCGATGGTGTGTCACTCACCGCTCTACGCTTGCTTCGTGGAGGATTCCTCGCCGCAAAGAAGAAGGAGACGCCGCGCGCAACCACTTCACCGTTGTCGTGCCTTCGTAATGCTCGATCGCCCACACACTCCCTCTCTCTCCCTCTCTCACTCTCTGTCTCTCTCTCACACACACACAAAGAGATGAAGAAGAAGAAGAAGGAGATGGAGCAAGAGCACTCTTCAATTGCACAAATGAGAGAATGAGTGAATTTTAGGTTTAGTTGACTTTTATATGAGCTCACCCCATTCACACTTGGGCGCCCATGCTTAGCCACCTAATCCCTTGAATGTTCCAGTTAGAGTGCGCCTCTCATCGGCGATCACTCTTACCGTTTTCCTATTGGACCGACAAGCCCGGTACCTGACTCTACCAAATAATTAATACAATGTCCACCGTAGGTGATAGGGTGCGCGTATGTCACACGTGTCAATGCAAGGAACTTGCCGATACACCTTGTGCGAGCCACAAATGGCTCCAAGCACACAACAAGCCTAAACTAGTAAGCTCAAAGAAGGTGATGGTGTGTCACTCACCGCTCTACGCTTGCTTCGTTGAGGATTCCTCGCCACGAAGAAGAAGGAGACGCCGCTACGCCGCGCTCAACCGCTTCACCGCCGTCGTGCCTTCGTAATGCTCGATCGCCCACACACTCCCTCTCTCTCCCTCTCTCACTCTCTGTCTCTCTCTCTCACACACACAAAGAGATGAAGAAGAAGAAGAAGGAGATAGAGCAAGAGCACTCTTCAATTGCACAAATGAGAGAATGAGTGAATTTTAGGTTTAGTTGACTTTTATATGAGCTCGCCCCATTTACACTTGGGCGCCCGTGCTTAGCCACCTAATCCCTTGAATGTTCCAGTTAGAGTGCGCCTCTCATCGACGATCACTCTTACCGTTTTCCTATTAGACCAACAAGCCCGGTACCTGACTCTACCAAATAATTAATACAATGTCCGCCGTAGGTGATAGGGTGTCCGTGAGTCATGAGGGTTAACATGCCCCCCTTCCTAATGTAGATTCCATCCTCGGAAGCTATTGAGTTGAAGCTCGTTCGTCGAGGTGGAAGAGCATTTGAGATGAATGTCCTTAGCCTTCTTCAGTCACTGCAAAATCAAACAACATTGGCACAGTAATTGCATTCTCATAAGCGATTAAAAAGCATATGCAGTTTTAGGCAGACAAATTGATTGGTAACCGAATTTTAAACAATTTGTTAGCAATAAACATTAAATTGCAATATAATCAAATGCATAAACAGATGTAAAGGTAAAAAATTAAACAAGTCCGGGGTCGCTAATTTAACGATCGAAAGACACTAGAGATCGACTATTAATACCATGGGTAAGCTTCTTAAGTTGTTTAATCGCGAGAGCCAAGTATTTCATGTTCGAGGGCTGACTAGAGGCTATACCTAGAAGACCTTGTAGTTAAGCTACGATAAAAGGAATTTCTCATGAAATCATCGCCTGATTGATTACCTTTTCTTTGACCCCCCAAAGTCTTTTCACAGTGATTCAATTTTTATGTGTGTGCTTATTTCGTATGCCTTGGGTTTTTTTCTTTTCAAGGAAAAGCGCCCACACTGGGAACCTCTAGGGCTCTAGTACCATAGGCGATACATGTGAGTGAAGTACCCAATCAAGCTGAGATTTCTCTTCCAACTTAAGATTTTACATTGTGGCACTTTGATTTTTTGTTTGTTCATTTTCAAAATTTTAATTTTGTAACTTTGGGGGGTCATATAACACAGTTACACCTCCCCAGGCTCATCACACTAGTATAATACTTAAGCTAAAGGTCAATAGGGTCAAGCCCACTGGAAAGCCCTAGTACATTTCACACAATGCTGCCTAAATCGGATTAAGAACCTAAGTAACCATTGATTATTAGGAAGGCATTCCCCATGGTATTAAGAGAAGATTTGTAACACCTAACTTGGTCAAACTAGCTTAGTCAGACTGCTTGATTTTTAAATCTAGACAATTGATTATGACAAAAAATGACATTGAATTAAATGTTTGATACTAAGAAAATGTGCTAGATATTATGCTACCAATCACAATCAAAGCAAACAATCATAGATGCAAAAAAGATAAGGGGCAATGCTAATGGACAAGAAACACCTGTTTGTGTTGATGGTCGTGCTTGATTTGAAGTGTGATTGAGAGAAAGATTCCATGAAGGTCCAAATCCTAACAATAGCACTCATTGTTCCTGTACACATTATGAAACACAAACAATACCTCTAGGAGGCACATCAGTGGGAAAAAGAACTTTGCTAATCACTCAACTCTAAAACAGAAACACTCCTATCATACTAATCTTACCTACCCTCCATCACTCGAGTGATGAGGATCAAAGGTTTTTTATGACATAGGTTTCTGTTTACCGGATGTGAATGTGTATGTCTGGGTCAATGTTTTGACTTTTATTGTGCATACTCGTTTGCTAATTTCTCTTGCTCTTTATTATTTTTGTTTTTTGTGAGTATAAGGCTATATATATACATTCCCTAAGATTGGAGATTAAGAATTCAGGGAGAAAGGTTGAGAGGAAAATGAGTGAATGATGACTGTCAGCAAACACTCCCCCCTTCCTTGGGTAGATCATACCATTTGAAATGAGCTTGTCACCCTTTGAAACCAATTGTTCCAGTTGGTAATAGGTGAGGATTTTTGCCAGTAGTTTTCTATTACCTTAGGTGCCTCGTCGAGTTGCAAGGGTGGTAAGGTACTCTCCCAGGATCGAACTTGAAGTGGTTCATCAGGTGATTCTTGAACACTGGGAGGTGTGGAATCCTTTGTAGCTTTATGGAGGTCCACTATTGTAGGTGGAGGCTATGGAGAAGCTTTTACCTCTATGGATGCATTACATGAGGAGCTAGAAGCTTCATGGGACTCCCCCCTTCCTGAGCTAGGTGGAACAAATCGTTCTTTCTTCGGTACCCAAACTAGCTCTGGAGCGGGTGTGTAGCATTCTGTAATTTTTTTCTTTCCGCAATCGATGATTCATTTTGGAGCTACGGGATTGAGCTCACATGGGTCAGGTGACAAGTAAGAACGCAATCTACGTTTTGGCACCCAGATTTGATCATTTCCTTGATAGTAGCCTTGGGCTTCCAATAGTCGTTTAGAAATCCAGCGCCACGTTTTCTTACATTTCTTGGGGCGAGTGGGACGTTTCTTACGAGGCTTCTGTTTTATAACACTAGCTATGGTCGCTAAAGAAGCTTTAGGGACCCACTTGTATGTTTTCTTCGTTATATGAGGATGAGGTTTGTTAGAAGCTATATGCATTGCTTGTAGCATATTTAAGGGTATGGGCATTTCATCCCCCTCAGGTGTTACCCAGGTCGTCCCCCTATTTCACCAATTCTCTATGGTTGCTGCTAGGTGGACCCAATCCACATTGTCCGACTCAGTCATCCCAGGTAGTACATCCATATAAGGAGAATCTTCACTACTATGGTTGTGGTCGCAAGGTGAGGTCTTCCCATAGTTTCCCAGCAATTTTTAGTCACAATGCTAACCCCAGCGCAACCATCAAGGATTCCCTTCACAGTTAATCCCTTAGTAGTGATTGGTATGGTCGCATTGGATTCATCACCCTCAAAGTATTATCCCAACTTGTTAACAGGTATTTCTATAACAAGGTTCTCATATAGGTTGGGTTGTGGATCTAAGTGTTTCTCCTCTACTGGCATCTCCCCAGCTCCATCCATATGTGCAAATTGTGGTAGCCCAAACTTCAGTTCTCCATTCAGGAAGGCTCAAAGAGCTGAGACTAGCTCGGGGTCTTTATATAGTTTGGACATGATGGTGGTTCTAACTTCTGAAGACATGAAATCCATCAATTTGGCAATGTTTAACGGCACCTTTTGGCCTTGAGTCCCTTGACGTGGGGAAGATGGGATCTCCATTTCTTCGATAGGATCAGGTAGTCCCTCTGTAAACATTCTTTCCATCAAGAAGTGAGTACGCCCACTTTCCCATGACTTTAAGTCACTTTCTTCTTGGATGACACTAGGTATGTCCAAGGGTCTATGGACTTGGTGAGGTTGTTGTTGTGTAGGGAACACGGTGTCTGTAATCTGGATCTTCCTAGGTGCTGGTTCTAGATCCCTTTGGGTATCTTCCACCAAACTCCTTAATTGCTTGACTCGCTCAATCTCCTCGGTAGGGTTTGGATAAGTTCCTATCTTCTTCTTGGATCCTAGGCATTGTGTCTCATGAAGATCTTCCTTGTTGGTTTCTATCTTAGTGGTCGTTTTGATCTCCATGGTTTCACCTGAATCAGAATCCTCTTCAGCGTCGTTCATATATATATGGGGTTGTCACCAGTCCCTATGTTGGTCTTTGAACTGGGGTCTGACTTTGCTATTTTTTGCGATCTCTTCCTTCATGTTTTCTTCTTTTTTTGAGATTGGGCAATTGATGCCGTGTCTCTTTCCTCAAGAATATAATTTTGTTTTTGGAGAATCGATCGTGTGAGTACGTTTACTGGTACCACATGTGTACTTTATGATGGCTCCTCGGTAACTTCAATCAAGTTTAATGGAGTGATCTGCGGTGCGTTTGGATTATTTGGACATTGGGCAATCAAATGATCTATGTCACATCGATTACACATGAGTATTGGCATTGTATATGCGCTCGCTTGATTGGTTTGCATTAGTGTGGCGTTCTTTTGTAGCCTAATAGGACACTCGACTACACGATGTGGACCTCCGCGCTCATAGCATTGAAGAGGTGGTCTCTTAGCAGTGTAATTGATATTTTGGCCTCTTGCCGTAGGAGCAGCTACTTGATATACAGGTTTGACTTGTCCCCAATAGTCCTCCATGTAGTATTGTGGACTTTCTTCAAGCACATCCATCCCATAGGTGATATTAGGATCTATATCTTCCTCATAGCCTTCCAAAAAATCAATAGATGACTCACAACCCACTTGATTCACAGAAGTGATTCTCGGATGTGGTGGTTGCGGTCCTAGCACTGGAGGTGGTAAAGGTGTGTTTTAAACAACATTTTGGGCCCTAGGGACCATGTGTTGTGATGTTTGTTCAAGAGGTGAGGCCAGCATCAATGCAGGCACTCAAGGTGTGTTTGTCCATGCTAAGGTTGGTCTATTGGCCATCGCTCGCTTAAATACTATGCAATCCTTAGCTTGATGACCATACCTCCCACACGCATTGCAATTCCCATTGAATTTTACTCTAAAAGTAGGGCATTCACTGGTGCTATGCGGTCCATAGCATACTGAGCACCATTGTTGCTCCCTTCTTGGATACATGTGATTGTTTTGCGGAGCACGATTGTCTCTAATACTCTCTTGAATAGCCTTGGTGAGATCTGCTAAAGTCATCTTAGATATCTTTGGCTCCTTAGCAATAGGCTTTAGGGTCATTGGCTGATGCCCTGATGCTTGCGAGCTAATAGATTTAGGCTCAACAGACACTCTTTCTCCTTGAATCATTAAATTATCCTCCAATTGGATCGCATTGGTGGTGACTGCTTCCCAAGTGGTGATACCTCTAATGACTAGGCCATTGTAGATATCCTCATCCGTAATCCCCTAATGAATCTATCAAGCAATTGGTTATTGTTAAAGCGCTCATTTTGATTACAACGAGAATTCAATTGCTTCAAGCGACTTATAAAGTCTCTCACCGACTCTCCTTCCTCTCGTTGGGCTTTCTGGAGTTGAGAGGCTACACCCCAAAGCACTCCCTCTTGTGTGTATTCTTTTAAGAACAGTCTCTTAAGAGTAGGGTAAATAGTTTTTTCTTCCACCCTTAGGGTTCTATACCAATCCCCAGCCTTTCCACTTAAGGTTAGGCTTAAAGCATTGATCTTATGTAGGTCATTGTGTTCTCCTAGAGATTCGCATATTTGTTCAAACACTTCGATATGCTTTCTCACATCCCCGTCTCCACTAAATTTTTGTGTGAGCTTGGATATTTGCACTGCCTTACTTCTAGGCTCTCTATCAGGTGCGTAACGCATATTCTCAGCAATAGATCGACCAATAGCTTGAGCAAATGTTGCCAAGTCACCTAAGTGAGCAGGCACCGTGGGTGAAGGCGCTCCAGAGACTACATGTGGAGTAGGTATTGGCATTGGGCTTGGCGCATAGGAAGCCCTTGGGTTCCACGTTGGGAACGATGTTGTGCCATGTGGTGGTCCATAGTTCATATGAGTGGCCCTAGGCATAGCAGACGTCGGATGTGACATGCTAATGCTAGCTGGTATTGTCCCATGGAAATAAGAACTTCTGTATTGTGGTTGTGGAGCATAGGTAGTTGAAACAATGGGAGGGGTAGGGACTACATGAGTGTGATGACCCATAGGTGCATACGATTGGTACACACTTGTAGGTACTGTTGCAGGCATTGAGCTACCATGTAGTGGTGCTTTACTAACAAATGAGGTCCATGGCGTGTTTCTCGGCATGCCCATCATTGGGGTAGGCATGGTAGCCGTGGTGTCATCAAGGGAAAGATGAGCTAGACTTGGAAAGGTGAAGCTATCACTTGTGGCCTCAAATTGCATTGAGACCCCTGGCAAAACAACATATGGGGGATCGATGGGACTCACTGGGGGAGTCTCCATTTGTGATAGAGTCGGTTGTTTAGCCTTCCCTGTATCCAAGAATATCATGAGACCCGTTGAAGGTATGTTGATCCCCTTGTTCTGTCTCTCTAACTCAATGACCCTATGGATGACCTCACAAAATCTTTGTTGTTGATCCTCCACACTAGTAGCACCCATTGTGGATTGTAGGACATCTAACCAACCCACGTGATAGGTGTGACCTGTGTATAGGTCGGTCAGAGTCTCTGTTTGTAATTCGTACTCCCAGTTCTCATTTAAGAACACTCCATCTAGGATTGAGGTGCTAGGGGTGTCCTTTGAGCTAGATGTAATGTTGCTTTCTAGGGGTTGGCCCTTAGCAGTTGCTAAATCAGGAGCACTTGATTGCTCTCTTAGCAAGGATATTGACATAGGAGATTTCGCTTTTAACTCTCTTCGTTGCTCCGCCTTGCGTAAGCTCTCGACTTCCTTTCCCCTCACTGCAAGGATATATCACTCAACCTCTTGCACTTCGGCAAGGCTTCTACCATCAGGTAATATGACCTCGGAGGGAAATAACTCTGAAGAGTCAGGAGGTGCAATGAATGAAGTATTCACGTGCACATTCTCTAAAGGTGTAGAGTCTACATTTATCACAAATGGAGAATTTACTTCCCCACCCCCCTCATTTACATCATTAGCTCCATGTTTGGAGCGAGTGGCTCTACTAAAGGTTTACTTCAGGCGGCTAAGCACACTCGGCTCGGACCGTGGGCCCATGGCATGCATGTCTTGGCTCGAGCTATCGGGATTAGGCATTGGAAAACCCTCCATGACGTCGTAGTCAGAGGAAGAGTTACTAGCCGCTATGTTTGGGTCTTGGTTTGTACTACCTTGGGTCCCCACCGAGGGCCCAGAACCTAAAGTAGGTGGATATTGAGAACTCGCGTAAGTCGAAATTCTCTCTAGTTGCTCCGTCTCTAGCACACAACCAGAGCGCAGATGCATGTGCCTTTAGCAGCCTACAAACATCGACGAATAACCTCGAAGGTTAACCGCTTGCCTTTTTTAAGCGTCCGTTTTCACTCGTGTTTTTTATGTTTTTTAATGTTTGATTTTTTTGATTAAAGTGTTGTGATAGCTCAAAATAAGCGTATCACTTAGAGGGTCGCTGTGTGCTTTACATCACAATTTTCGGGCATTTGACGTTCCGTTGGTCCTCAAAATATCGATTTTTAGCTACGTGTGAAGCTAAAATTCGTTTTTTTTAAAAGGCGACTGAGGCCTAGGCCTGAGCGAGAGCACACACACACTCTATCTACCTACTTCTAACTAATACACCTACTTTTATACACTAACACACTCTATTAACTCTCACTAATCTACTTCCTACTTATTGCACACAGAAAACTAACTACCTTAATACACAAAGAATAAACACAGTACCTTTGAAATCTCCATTAACAAAAAAAACTAACAACCTTAATACACAAAGAATAAACATAGTACCTTTGAAAACTCCATTAACAAAAAAAACACACAGTATAACACCAAATCCCTCTTCTCAACACACACACACTCCTTCCCTACCTTTCCTATAATTGAAATTGCACCACGGAGAAGCACAAAGTGCTACTCGAGCTTAATGCACGGCATTTCCCGGCAAGGCGCCAAAAATGTGCACGTATGTCGCACGTGTCAATGCAAGGAACTTGTCGATACACCATGTGCGAGCCACAAATGGCTCCAAGCACACAACAAGCCTAAACTAGTAAGCTCAAAGAAGACGATGGTGTGTCACTCACCGATCTACGCTTGCTTCGTGGAGGATTCCTCGCCGCGAAGAAGAAGGAGATGCCGCTACACCACGCTCAACCGCTTCACCGCCGTCGTGCCTTCGTAATGCTCGATCGCCCACACACTCCCTCTCTCTCCCTCTCTCACTCTCTCTCTCTCTCTCTCTCTCACACACACACACACAAAGAGATGAAGAATAAGAAGAAGGAGATGGAGCAAGAGCACTCTTCAATTGCACAAATGAGAGAATGAGTGAATTTTAGGTTTAGTTGACTTTTATATGAGCTCGTCCCATTCACACTTGGGCGCCCATGCTTAGCCACCTAATCCCTTGAATGTTCCAGTTAGAATGCACCTCTCATTGGCGATCACTCTTACCGTTTTCCTATTGGACCGACAAGCCCGGTACCTGACTCTACCAAATAATTAATACAATGTCCGCCGTAGATGATAGGGTGTCCGTGAGTCGTGAGGGTTAACAGTGGAGTACCAAATCAAGCTGAGATTTCTCTTCCAGCTTAATATTTTACATTGTGGCACTTTGATTTTTTGTTAATTCGTTTTCAGCATTTTAATTTTGTAACTTTGGGGGGTCATATAACACTATTACCCTCCCCAGGCTCATCACACTAGTAAACGCCCTTTATAATACTTAAGCTAAAGGTCAATAGGAACTAAGCCCACTAGAAAGCCCTAGTACCTTTCACACAATGCTGCCTAAATTGGATTAAGAACCTAAGTAACCATTGATTATTAGGAATTCATTCCCCATGGTATTAAGAGAAGATCTGTAACACCTAACTTGGTCAAACTAGCTTAGCCGGAGTGCTTGATTTTTAAATCTACACAAGTGATTATGACAAAAAATTACATTGAATTTAATGTTTGGTACTAAGCAAATGTGTTGAATATTATGCTACCAATCACAATCAAAGCAGAGAAACATGGATGCAAAAACGATAAGGGACAGTGCTAATGGACAAGAAACACCTGTTTGTGTTGATGGTCGCGCTATATTTGAAAAGTGGATGAGAGAAAGATTCCATGAAGGTCCAAATCCTAACCACAGTAACATGTTCTTGTACACACTATGAAACACAAGAATACCTCTAGGAGGCACATCAGTAGGAAGAAAGAACTTTGCTAATCACTAAACTCTAAAACAAAAACACTCATATTGTACCAATCCTACCTACCCTCCATCACGCGACTGATGAGGATCAAAGGCGTTTTATGGTATAGGTTTCTGTTTCAGTGTACCGGATGCGAATGTGTAGGTTTAAGTCAATGTTTTGTCTTTTATTGTGCATACTCATTTTCTAATTGCTCTTGCTCTTTATTTTTTTTGTTTTTTGTGAGTATAAGGCTTTATATGTACATTCCCTAAGATGTACATTGTGGCACATATCTCAGGAAGGTTGAGAGGGGAGTGAGTGAATGATGATTGTCAACAAACACTCCCCCCTTCCTTGGGTAGATCATACCATTTGAAATGTGCTCGTCACCCTTTGAAACCAATTGTTCCAGTTGGTAATAGGTGAGGATTTTTTCCAGTAGTTTTCTATTACCTTAGGTGCCTCATCGAGTTGCAAGGGTGGTAAGGTACTCTCCCAAGATCGAACTTGAAGTGGTTCATCAGGTGATTCTTGAACACTAGGAGGTGTGGATTACTTTGTAGCTTTATGGAGGTCCACTATAGTAGGTGGAGGCTGTGGAGAAGCTTTTACCTCTATGGATGCATTACATGAGGAGCTAGAAGCTTCATGGGACTACCCCCTTCCTGAGCTAGGTGGAACAAATTGTTCTTTCTTCGGTACCCAAACTAGCTCTGGAGAGGATGCGTAACATTCTATGATTTTTTCTTTCCACGATCATTAATTCATTTTGGAGCTACAGGATTGGGCGCACATGGGTCAGGTGACCGGTAAGAACACAATCTACGTTGGCACCCAGATTTGATCATTTCCTTCATAGTAGCCTTGGGTTTCCAATAGTTTTTTAGGAATCCACCGCAACATTTTCTTACTTTTCTTGGAGCGAGTGGTACGCTTCTTACAAGGCTTTCGTTTTTTAGTGCTAGCCATGGTCGCTAAAGAAGCTTTAGGGACCCACTTGTATGTTTTCTTCGTTACATCAAGATGAGTCTTGTCAGAAGCTATATGCATTGCTTCTAGCATATTTAAGGGTACGGACATTTCATCCCCCTCTGGTGTTATCCAGGTTGTCCCCTTGTTTCCCCAAGTGTCTATGGTTGCTGCTAGGTGGACCCAATCCACATTGTCCGGCTCAGTCATCCCAGGTAGTACATCCATATAAGGAGAATCTTCCCCAGCATCAGTGTCCGCTTTACACGTGTAACAATACTGCAATGGGGCCGAGTGAACTGTGGTGTCAGATCTATGATCAATTATAAACCTGTTTCCTAGAGGATGTGCTCGACCTGTCACAAGATCCACTCAAATGACAGAATCTTGGAACTGCAGGTAGACATGGTTTTTGGACTAGTCATGCACCATTTCTGCTTCCCTCATGAAAGGATGTCCTAAGATCATCTCCGATGCCATAGTGTGTTTGGAGGAATCCATAAGAATAAAGGTAATCCTTATTTTATGTCCAAAGACCTTGATCTTGAGATCTTCTAGCATCCCAATAGGTTTAACAATAGACCCATTGGCCATCTTCACTACTATGGTTGTGGTCGCAAGGTGAGGTCTTCCCATAGTTTCCCAGCAATTTTTAGTCACAATGCTAACCCCAGCGCAACCATCAAGGATTCCCTTCACAGTTAATCCCTTAGTAGTGATTGGTATGGTCGCATTGTATTCATCACCCTCAAAGTATTGTCCCAACTTGTTAACAGGTATTTCTATAACAAGGTTCTCATCTAGGTTGGGTTGTGGATCTAAGTGTTTCTCCTCTACTGGCATCTCCCCAGCTCCATCCATCTGTGCAAATTGTGGTAGCCCAAACTTCAGTTCTCCATTCAGGAAGGCTCAAAGAGCTGAGACTAGCTCGGGGTCTTTATATAGTTTGGACATGATGGTGGTTCTAACTTCTGAAGACATGAAATCCATCAATTTGGCAATGTTTAACGGCACCTTTTGGCCTTGAGTCCCTTGACGTGGGGAAGATGGGATCTCCATTTCTTCGATAGGATCAGGTAGTCCCTCTGTAAACATTCTTTCCATCAAGAAGTGAGTACGCCCACTTTCCCATGACTTTAAGTCACTTTCTTCTTGGATGACACTAGGTATGTCCAAGGGTCTATGGACTTGGTGAGGTTGTTGTTGTGTAGGGAACACGGTGTCTGTAATCTGGATCTTCCTAGGTGTTGGTTCTAGATCCCTTTGGGTATCTTCTACCAAACTCCTTAATTGCTTGACTCGCTCAATCTCCTCGGTAGGGTTTGGATAAGTTTCTATCTTCTTCTTGGATCCTGGCCATTGTGTCTCATGAAGATCTTCCTTGTTGGTTTCTATCTTAGTGGTCGTTTTGATCTCCATGGTTTCACCTAAATCAGAATCCTCTTCAGCGTCGTTCATATATATATGGGGTTGTCACCAGTCCCTATGTTGGTCTTTGAACTGGGGTCTGACTTTGCTATTTTTTGCGATCTCTTCCTTCATGTTTTCTTCTTTTTTTGAGATTGGGCAATTGATGCCGTGTCTCTTTCCTCAAGAATATAATTTTGTTTTTGGAGAATCGATCGTGTGAGTACGTTTACTGGTACCACATGTGTACTTTATGATGGCTCCTCGGTAACTTCAATCAAGTTTAATGGAGTGATCTTCGGTGCGTTTGGATTATTTGGACATTGGGCAATCAAATGATCTATGTCACATCGATTACACATGAGTATTGGCATTGTATATGTGCTCGCTTGATTGGTTTGCATTAGTGTGGCGTTCTTTTGTAGCCTAATAGGACACTCGACTACACGATGTGGACCTCCGTGCTCATAGCATTGAAGAGGTGGTCTCTTAGCAGTGTAATTGATATTTTGGCCTCTTGCCGCAAGAGCATCTACTTGATATACAGGTTTGACTTGTCCCCAATAGTCCTCCATGTAGTATTGTGGTCTTTCTTCAATCACATCCATCCCATAGGCAATATTAGAATCTATATCTTTCTCACAGCCTTCCAAATAAGCAATAGATGACTCACAACCTACTTGATGCACAGAAGTGATTCTCGGATGTGGTGGTTGCGGTCCTAGCACTGGAGGTGGTAAGGGTGTTTTTTGGACAACATTTTGGGCCCTAGGGACCATGTGTTGTGTTGTTTGTTCAAAAGGTGGGGCCAGCATCAATGTAGGCACTCGAGGTGTGTCTGTCCATGCTAAGGTTCGTCTATTGGCCATCACACAGTTAAATACTATGCAATCCTTAGCTTGATGCCATACCTCCCACAGGCATTGTAGTTCCCATTGAATTTTACTCTAAAAGTAGGGCATTCACTGGTACTATGCGGTCCATAGCATACTGAGCACTATTGTTTCTCCCTTCTTGGATACATATGATTGTTTTGCGGAGCATGATTGTCTCTAAGACTCTCTTGAATAGCCTTGGTGAGATCTGCTAAAGTCATCTCAGATATCTTTGGCTCCTTAGCAATAGTCTTTAAGGTCATTGGTTGATGCCCTGATGCTTGCGAGCTAATAGATTTAGGCTCAATAGACACTCTTTCTCCTTGAATCATTAAATTATCCTTCAATTGGATCGCATTGGTGGTGACTGCTTCCCAAATGGTGATACCTCTAATGACTAGGCCATTGTAAGTATCCTCATGTCGTAATCCCCTAATGAATCTATCAAGCAATTGATTATTATTGAAGTGCTCATTTGGATTACAATGATAATTCAAATGCTTCAAGCGACTAATAAAGTCTCTCATCGACTCTCCTTCCTCTCGTTGGGCTTTTTGGAGCTGAGAGGCTACACCCCAAAGCACTCCCTCTCGTATGTATTCTTTCAAGAACAGTCTCCTAAGAGTAGGGTAAATCATTTTTTCTTCCACCCTTAGGGTTCTATACCAATCCCCTGCCTTCCCTCTTATGCAGGTCATTGTGTTCTCCTAGAGAATCGCATATTTGTTCAAACACTTCGACATGCTTTCTCACATCCCCGTCTCCACTAAATTTTTGTGTGAGCTTGGCTATTTGTACTGCCTTACTTCTTGGCTCTCTATGAGGCGTGTTACACATATTCTCAGCAATAGATCGACCAATAGCTTGAGCAAATGTTGCCAAGTCACTTAAGTGAGCAGGCACCGTGGGTGGAGGTGCTTCAGAGACTACATGTGGAGTAGGTATTGGCATTGGGCTTGGCACATAGGAAGCCCTTGGGTTCCGCGTTTGGTGTGATGGTGTGCCATGTGGTGGCCCAAAGTTCATATGTGTGGCCCTAGGCATAGCAGACGTCAGATGTGACATGCTAATGCTAGCCGGTATGGTCCCATGGAAATAAGAACTTGGGTGTTGTGGTTGTGGAGCATAGGTAGTTGAAACAATGGGAGGGGTAGGGACTACATGAGTGCGATGACCCATAGGTGCATACGATTGGTACACACTTGTAGGTACTGTTGCAGGCATTGAGCTACCATGTAGTGGTGCTTTACTAACAAATGAGGTCCATGGCGTGTTTCTCGGCATGCCCATCATTGGAGTAGGCATGGTAGCCGTGGTGTCATAAAGGGAAAGATCAGCTAGACTTGGAAAGGTGAAGCTTTCACTTGTGGACTCAGATTACACTGAGACCCCTGGAGAAACAACATATAGAGGATCCATCAGACTTGCTGAGGGAGTCTCCATCTGCGAGAAGGTCAGTTGTTTATCCTTTCCTGTATCTAAGAATCGGATGAGACCCGTTGAAGGCATGTTGATCCCCTTGTTCTGTCTCTCTAACTCAATGACCCTATGGATGACCTCACAAACTCTTTGTTGTTGATCCTCCACACTAGTAGCACCCATTGTGGATTGTGGATTGTAGGATTGAAGCACATTCTCTAAGGGCATAGGCTCTACGTTGGTCATGAATGGAGAATTTACTTCCCCACCCCCCTTATTTACATCATTAGCTCCATGTTCGGAGCGAGTGGCTTTACTAAAAGCGGCTAAGCACGCTCGGCCCAGACCGTGGACCCATGGCATGCAAATCTTGGCTTGAGCTATCGGGATTAGGCATTGGGAAACCCTCCATGACGTTGTAGCCAGAGGAAGAGTCACTAGCCGCTATGTTCGGGTCTTGGTTTGTACTACCTTGGGTCCCCACCGAGGGCCCAGAACCTAAAGTAGGTGGATATTGAGAACTCGCGTAAGTCTAAATTCTCTCTAGTTTCTCCGTCTCTAGCACATGACCAGAGCGCAGATGTATGTGCCTTTGGCACCCTACAAGCGTCGGCAAATAACCTCGAAGGTTAACCGCTTACTTTTTTAAGCGTCCGTTTTCACTCGTGTTTTTATATTTTTAATGTTTTTTAATGATCGATTTTTTTTATTAAAGTGTGTGATAGCTCAAAACAAGCGTATCACTCAGAGGGTCGCGGTGTGCTTTATAGCACAACGTTTGGTCACCTGAAGCTCCGTTGGTCCTCAAAAAAGTCAATTTTTAGCTACGTGTGAAGCTAAAATTCGTAATGTTAAAGGGCGATAGATGCCTAAGCCTGAGAGTGAGCTTGGGCTTGGGTCTGGGAGATATTTTTGATCCCGGTCCTACCTTTTTTTTTAAAAAAAGGATAAGGTCACCACGGCCTGCGCGAGAGCACACACACACTCTACCTACCTACTTACAACTAATACACCTACTGTTGCACACTAACACACTTCATTAGCTCTCATAGATCTACTTCCTACTTACTGTACTTTGCATTACATAGAACTAACAACCTTAATACTAATTCCTTATGACAGAGAAAAACACAGTACCTTTGAAAACTCCATTAACAAAGAAATACACAATAGCAACATAAAATCCTTCTTCTCAACACACACACCCTCCTTCCTTACCTTTCCTACAATTGAAATTGCACCACAAAAGAAGCACAGAGTGCCATTCAAGCTTAGTGTATGGCATTCCCCAGCAACGGCGCCAAAAATGTGCACGTATGTTGCATGTGCAATGCAAGGAACTTGCCGATACACTGTGTGCGAGCCACAAATGGCTCCAAGCACACAACAAGGCTAAACTAGAAATCTCAAAGATGGTGATGGTGTGTCACTCACGGCTCTACGCTTGCTGTCATGGAGGATTCCTTGTTGCAAAGAAGAGGGAGACGTCGCTACGCCGTGCTCAATTGCCTCGCCGTCGTCGTGCCGCCGCAATGCTCGATCGCACTCTCTCTCTCTCTCTCTCTCTCTCTCTCTCTCTCTCTCTCTCTCTCTCTCTCTCTCTCTCTCTCTCACACACACACACACACACACACACACACACACACACACAAGGAGATGATGAAGAAGAAGATGGAGATAGAGCAAGAGAACTCTTCAATTGCACAAATGAGAGAATAAGTGAATTTTAGGTTTAGTTGACTTTTATATGAGCTCGCTCCATTCACACTTGGGCACCCCTGCTTAGCCAACTAATCCCTTGAATGTTCCAGTTAGAGTGCGCCTCTCATCGGCGATGACTCTTACCCTTTTCCGTTTGGACCGACAAGCCCGGTACCTGAGTCTACCAAATAAATAATACGACGTCCGTTGTAGGTGATAGGAATGTGCATGAGGGTTAACACTCTCATGGATCTTCTCCATCTGCACCTACCATAGACAAAGCTGGTATCAAAGCCTAAGGTTGGTGGAGGAGATGTTTCATGCAGTGGTGCCATCAACATTGCCTATTAAGACACAACATCTTGAAACACTCTTGGCTACTATCTCACTACACTATCCTTGTCACAAAGCATCTCAAGATGTTGTCAAAATATCACACAAGACATATCAAAAAAACATTTCTAGCATCTCAAAATGCATGTAATTGAAGATATGTTGAAGCTAGGGAGCTTGATAAAGACAAATCTATAGGTAGTTTTGAAAATTTTAAGCTTTACAAAAGTGATGGAAATTTTCAGTTATTAGCAAGGGAGCCGACTTGATGAATCATCATCGATCTTTACCAACTGTTTAATAAAAAACAAATCGAGTTTGAAGCTTGGCAATTTGTTTTTAGATGACTTCAAAAATCAAAAAATTTGACAGGTACAATGTAAGATCCCCAAATTTTGGGTCTCTTTTGAAAATAAAAAAAAACAGATTCTAATGTCTATTTTGTCAAATTTTGATTTAAGATGCTTGATTGACAGTATTGTAAGGTTCTAAAGTAAAAAGCAAAGTCATTTCCATGTTCCACTTTGACACATGTTCGTCTGGGGCGAGTCACTCTAGGAAGAGGGGCAAACGCAGCAAAATACTCATCATTTTATATATATTGTCTTCTTTTCTTTTTCTTTTTCTTTAACAATTTTTCAGAGCTTTTTAACTCTTAGCAGGCATAATCATGAGCCATATTGACACCATCTAAATTCCGGGTTAAGAATATATATGTATGAGTGATTACACTAATTTTGGCAAAATTTTGGCCAACTAATAATAATTATAAGTAATTTTTCTTTAAATTTTTAGCACAAAACAACTAAAAACAACAAATAATCAACAAAAATTAATAAGTTGAGCCAGGAAAGTCGGAATTGACTTTTGAAAGCAAATGAAAAAACTTCAAACCAAGGTCTTCGAACATGGCAAGTATGGAAAGATTCGGCACAAGATGGATTTTGAGCCAACTTCTAAAGGATCAAAACTGAAGATTAAAGGCCATTTGTCGACCAAATATCAGAATGAAGAACAGTTTGGATTGTAGGTGATATAAACAGCAAGATATGATCAATGGAAGTAAGTATGAATGGGGCAGTCCGGGTAGATTGAGAACATATAGCCAAATGGAGCAACATATGCTCATTTGCATTGAGAGAGAGAGAGAGAGAGAGAGAGAGAGAGAGAGAGAGAGAGAGAGAGAGAGAGAGAGAGAGAGCTACAAAAGCATAGAGTTTCCTGTTTTTTCTGCCTGTTGCGACCACCTCGGTAGCTCTTACTCCACCAGATTTGATATGTATGATCATTAACCCTACAAGAACTCTTGTGTATGCTCCACACTGCATCAACATTACCAAAACAACAGATCAGAGCAGATCAAAGTCACAAATTCTGGAAGTTGTCAAGGCCAATGGGGGTGGGGGAGTTTGTGCGATGGGTGTCTAACCTCACTCCTATCTTATTGCAAATTTAGCGAGAACCACGATTAAATTGTCAATCCATGGGACGAAGCTAACTCGACTAGTGTATAGAGGCTACAAGAGGTTGTCAATCTCTCAAAAAACAACAAACAACTCGCATCTAACTTAAGCTACACTCACGTGACTGAAATCACCAAAAGCCAATCGTTCATCGATAAACAAATCACATCCGTTACAGCATCAACTGACATCCAAACGTAATGAAACTTTTAGAACAAGTTTATAAGACCTAAGGCCGCATGCTTATGGTCTCAAATCCCACTTTAGGTCAAGTGCAAAAATCACGATTATTAACAGCAGTGGATTTTGGACCTTGTTGTTTTCAACCCAGAATGCACCTAAATGCTTAGCAATGATGCCCCAATACCCCACCTATGCTTAGTTTTTGATATGGAAGTGTAAATTCCTACTTATGATGAAATTAGGCAGCGGGTCGGCGATGCCGAAAGCTACAAAATACCGTGAAGTGTTTATGTCAATGTGAAGAGCTCTTACCTGCGGTTGCAATGCAACAAACGCGACTGCAATGTGACAACCGGGGACGGAGTAGGAAGTGCGAGAAGGAGAGAAGTGAGTGCCGTTAGCTCATGCTGTGTATTTCATTATCCAAAACTTAAAATTAACTTACAAAAATTGGCTTTTATACCTTAGCCAAGGTTTTTGGTGGCCAAAATTAATAATCTGGGAGCTCTAACTAAAGATGGGTAATGACAAGTTGATGCAATCTAGAAGCTTGTAGCCCCGGCTCATCAATTACAAGGTTTATCCGAAAAATAGGAGTTACAGTATTCCCGCTTTATCAAACTAATAAGTGTTTTTACAATGAGAGCTCCGAAAAATGGCATTCGAGTTAGCTTGCTGCTAACATTTCCCTCCTCTTCGCCTGTGTCGTCCCTTGACACAGCTTTATGGGCTGAAAGAGTCTTCAGGTTGACAGCTGGCAAGGTAGTCTTTAAGTGCATTTAGAGCCTTTTCGTATCTGACCTTTCTGTCTTTATCTGGCACCTGCAAAAACTGCATAGTGACTTTGTTTTTAAGCTCAATAGTGGAGTAGCCTAAAAATCTCAAAGTTAGGTTGTTGATCACTGGCCCAAAAATCTTCGTTTGCCAAGTGAAGTACCTTGTGTAGAATGCTTCCTCAAACGCCAACATATTATGTAAAGGTAAGAACATGCATCGGGCGTAGAGGCCATATAGGACTTCTTCAAAAGGTTGAACACTGAGATCGTAGCATAAACCTTTATTACCCTTGAGGAAAGACGTCCACGGGGCTCCTGCTTGCTCTGGCTCATGAAAAACTTCAATGCAAGTGAGCAGCATTCGGCAGATTTTATAAAGCATCGCACATGATAGATCTGGTAGACTTTTGAAGAATGACATGGCGCCCGTTAGGGTTTTCACCATGTATTCTTATGTGGCCGTTCGGAGCTGGAAATCTTGGGTAGTTCAGCCATGTTGGCCACTTCTTTGTTATTGCCTCATGTGCTTGTCAGGTCCTTACTCTTGGTACATGACAAAAAGTGGGATCCTTTTGAAGTGTTTTAGGTGCTCTTGTAAACAGAATCAAATACCTTGGATTCTTGTTCAACCAGCTCAGCCTCCACTTTGGGTGGTCTTCATCTACGCCTTCTCCTTGCATGTCTTTGTCAAGTCTTTCTTTGACTTGGAGCAACTCCACCTTTATCAAAGGATATGGCAGGGATTGTTGATGCCATTGTGCATTGATTTGATTGGGAGTGAGTTGAGTAACATTGACAGAGTGAAGAACTTTCAACTCCCAATCCATCGCTGCTTTCCACTGTTCATTCACCTCCTGGGTAATCTTTTCTTTGAGTGCATCTTCCTCAGCTTTTGACAGATGGACCATTGAAACTGTATCAGATTCTCTTAATTGTACCTGGAATTCCTATTTGCCACCTAGCCCTTTTGTTGGCTGTGTTTCCATCTCAGCGTAAGAAACTGAGGGAATATTTATTTGTGGTTGTTCTGAAGTTCCTGCTTCTTCATGTGTTTCTTTCCGTCCATCTCTCAGCAGTTGGTTAACTCTTTTAAGCTCGGCTATTTCTTTTAGAAGCTCTTCTTCTCGTTGCACCTGCATTAATACCAGGTCTTTGCGTTGAGACTGCTCCAGCCTTAGCTCTATCTCAAAGTCTTTGTTCTTTTTCTCTAATGCTTTGTACACTTCATCTGTCCCTTTGATCGAGGCTACTATGGGATTTTTTTGTATTTTCCGCAAAAAAAGTTGCATGATCATTAATCCTCTATTCTGAATATTATAGAGAGGCGTTCGCTACATCTAACTGCACTTGAATCTTCTGAACTAACAGAGTTGTAGTTAGAAGTTTTTTGGTAACCTCTGTCACTTGTTCATCTTTGGCTTTGCAAGCATGTGTGAGCTTCATAAGAAGTTCATGTAACTCCTCCATTTCCTTTTGCTGTTTATCCCTTGCTAGCTGATGTTGTTCATCTTCAGCTTTCATTTCCTGCACTTGCTTTCGTAGATCAGTGATGATATTTAATCTATCTTCTAACTCTCCTTGGAGAGTGTCAATCACCATCTCTAATTCTTTAGCCTTTGTGCTGCAGCTAAGTGCTGTTGTCCGGAGTCTTTTCGTCATATCCTGCATTTGCCTTGCATATTCATTGACTTGCAAGATTACCTCATCATTGGATTGCCAATCCTCATTTCTTGTGATCTGCTTAGATTTCTTGACAGTCTCTTGTGACTCTCTCGTTCAGCTGCATCATGGCGGTTGGTTGTTCTTGCTCTTGAGGTTGTGGTTGGCCTTCTTCTGCTTTGTCATCTTGAGGCTTCGTGGATGCCCGGCTGTTTTGTGATGTGTGGAGGTAGAAGGGGTTTCTTCTGAATCTTGTTCTTTTGTTTGTACAAACTTTGTGGTCTCCTCAGGTTCAGGAATTTCTTCTCTTTCTGGCTCTGGTTCCTTTGCTTTAGCTTGATCCTGTGTAGTGGCTGCTTGTTGTGCGGATTCTGTTGCTTCTTTCTGTTCAGGCTCTGTTTCTTTAGTGGGCTCAGTTTCTGTGGTTCTATCTGCTGGTGATGGTGGTGGGATTTTCATGGGGTGATCATGATGTTCTATAGCAGGTGAAGAAGGTCGGGGAGACATGTCACCTTGTTCATGTTGAGTCTCTCCTAGTGTGGTTGCTTCTGCTTGTTCTTGCTGCTTTGCCGCCTCTTTAGCTTTTTGTTCTACTTCTTGGGCTTCTTTCAGCTTCAATGCTTTGCCTCCTGATACATTCTTTATAATAACTCTGTGGGTCTTCGGCCTCTTTCCTAGCATGGTGCTTTGTTCTTGGCCCTTTGACTTTTATAGGTACCCACTTTGCAGGGTCCTTGCCTTGAGCTCGGCGGCTGTGTTCATAGGAGTTATATTCTCTCTCAAATCTTGCCTGCTTCTGTTGTGACTTCTCTTGATGTGCTGCCACGGCTTTTCTTTTCATCTCTTCCCTTCGGACTCTTTTTTCCTCATTGTTGAAGCTTTCATTGCTATGCCGTTATGGAGAGCTCTTAACAGATTCTTCATAAGATTTGTATGTTCTCTTGGTAGATCTTGTGGCTCAAGGGGAAGGTTGTGCAGACACGATCCAAGTGTTCTGATCTGGGGTAAGTGGCAAGTTGTCTGCCATGCCAATAGCATGGTAGGTAATTCTTGTGAGAACCTCTGGTGCTCCCAGATATGTTATTTTAGCCTCTTTCTTTGTCCCTTTCAATGTGGACAACACGTACTACGTGTGGTCGATTGGTTGCCTGGTTGTCAACTTTAGAACTTGTATAAAAGTGGTCGCAACCGCATGATTGGGTGTCGTGTACCTTGGCGGTCTCTTGGCAAGGAAGTGGAAGTGTTAGTGATATAATCTTGCAGGTTCTTCCACCTGTTTCTGGATGAGATTGGCAAATGTGGCAGCGGCGGTTTCCTTGGTGAATGTTCGTATCGTCTTTCTATCTCTTGTCATCATTTTCATTCCTTCTATTGCCAGAGAGCCTCAGCGACTATCACTTTTGTAATCACCACTTCTACCTTCTTCCCTTACTGGTCAAAGATCTGGGTAGTTCCATCTTCTTTGATTGTGGACAAGAGCTCATAAGATTTTTGGATATCCACTCCACATGGCTCTTGTTCATAAAACTCTCTGAGCCCTAGCCTTCTGTTGGCTTCTTTTATCTCGGGCTTTGCGGCAACATCATAGACTTGTTTTGGTAGAAGTTGCAGTTGTACCTAATGTCCTTCTTTGCTTTTGAATCTACCTGTGAACACTGTGGTGTTGTTCTCTTCCAACTGTTCTCTTGACAGATAGGTTGCTTTGGCAGTTTTGACTGAACTGTGGTCCGGTTGGTATGGTGAGGTAGCTCTTACAACTTCTCCTTTTGCGAGAGCTTCTTCTTGGCCTTCTCTGCAGCTTGCATGGCTCCTGTTAAGTGAATAGAGTGTCAAAGTTAACAAATTTGACAGATTTTTCTTTGAAATGTCCTTCAATCTAAATTGCTGACAAATTGAGTCCAATTTGCTTCAAATCAATTTTTGAACATGCATAGATGCATAAAAACATGTAAATGTCAAATTCATGAAGTCAAAACAAAAAATTGCAACAAAATTAAATAATCGCGATTATTTACAGCTGAGTAATTTTTTCAACTTTGTGCAAATTTTGACATTATAGGCTTGAAGTATATACCAAATAGATACTCTGAGTGAAATATGGGCTCATTTGGGTGCACAGGGTGACAATGGTGCCAGATTTAGGCTTTAGGTCTCTGAAACAATAAATGTGAAAGAATTTTGAGATTTTGAGCTCCAAATTTGTTCAAACTTGGCTAGTGGGCTTAGGACATCATGTACTTTGGTCCCATGATGGCAAAGTTGCAATTTTTCCCCATTTTGGCCAAAAAGTAAATAATCGTGATTATTAACTTTTCCATCAAAATGAATATTTTTTGGTACAACTTGGTTCTAGGCATGGTGTAGACCCTGTGTATGTGATATGAGGTGATTTGGATCAAAAAATGTGGCACATAACTCAGAATTTGGCTTGCAAGGACTTCTTTGCATTTTTTGGCAATTTTCCAAGTTATAATTGATCATTTTGGCTCATACTTGAAATTTGGCATGTAATAGCTGTGTACAAGTGATATGTGAGGTGATGATACAATTTTCAAGCCAAAATATTGCAAAAGTAAATAATCGTGATTATTTATAGCAGTCAAGTTTTTCTTGCAAAACTTGAAAATTTTGACCTAGACACATTCTATACACCTAAAACAAGTTTAAATTGAATTTGGTAAAATTTGGTCTTGCCGGCATCACTTTGTGCTTTGTCGACTCTGAAATCCCCGATTTTTGTGAGTATATGGCCTGTAGAGTTTGTTAGTCACTTTTGAGGCTATGGACTTGTCCGAAACATAGTCGTGAAGCAACTCATCCAATTATGGCCCATTTGGAGTCAATTTGACCTCGTATGTCGAGATGCTTTATAGCCTTCGAGTCGTTTTCTGCTTTTCGAGGGCTTGGCTTGATTGATTTTATGAAACCAATCATATACATTGTGTATAGACCTCGTATGCAAGCTGTCTGTGGAGTCAGAGTCCAATTCTGTCATTTGCAAAACACCTAGATTTTGTACTTGGGACCCCCTCGACCCTTGTCGAATGGTCAACTGTTGATATAGAAGTGTTTTATTATGTTTGGGCATGCTACAATTCAAATCTCATCCGATTTGGTTCAGCTGACAGGCCGCTATGGTCGATTTTTGGTCGTAGGTTTTCGTACACTACTCGGATTATGGGTTTTTTCCAGGGGTTTAGACTGGCTACCGGCCGTACAAAATGGATCATTGATAAGTATAGAACTTACCCCTCATGTCTCATGTGAGACGGCGCTGAAAATAGGTGACTCTGGACTCTGAAAAATACGCACGAAGAGGGTCGAAAAGCTCTCTCCAAAGGCAACAAGTGGAAATGAGGTGATTTTAGCCTACCTTGGGTATCTATACCCGGACTTCTCCAACCATTTTCCCCCAAATTCCCCTGTTAGTCCTACTAGGCCGTGAAACCTATGTTAAACTCAAAAATTTCCCCAATCGGATTTCTGTAGCTCATTCTGCAAGAATTCTGCAAAAGTAGGTCTGACCGCCTAATTTAGGCTTCCCGCTTCCATCTGCCGATTTAATTGAATTTTTTTGTGTTTGTTTGCCTTGTCTTTCTGATCATCACCATGTCTTTAGTTTTTCCATATGAGCTCCTTTGCTATTTATTATTTATTTTTGACGTGTTTATTAAAAAACCAAAGAAAATAACAAAATGCGCTAAAAAAGCAAAGTAAAAATTCAATAATTAAGAAAATCCATTGAAAAATACACATTCATTGTCTTTTGTTGGATTTCTCCAATTTTAAGTCTCAATATCAAGAAAAATGATGAAAAATAACAAAAAAGGACGATTTTTTAATGATTTTTTTATAGTATATATACTATTTACACTCATCGGGGAGATATTATCAGTTAATTTTTCTTGTTGATGATTTATAAGGGCATTATTAGATAATTTTGCAAAAAATCACAGGTTAACATCAAACTTTTTTCTCCCTCTTCAAACATTGTCCTTAATTACTTAGTTCCCTTCCTCCCCTCCTAGATGGCGTACTCCGGAACGACTGTGTGCATGGGTTGAACAATCGTGTCTATACATAGCTTTGGTTGGCTCTACCATGCTTTGAAAATCAATGTATTTTTCAAACCATTATGATGTGCAAGAGTTGGGTCTTGAGTAATCAACTCAAGGGTTTCTGATGTCGAAGCTTTCTGATGCTATCTTCCAAATAGAAAATCTTGTAGCTTGTGTGCTCTTTTCTTGATTGTACCATCAGGATTCTTTAGCACGCTGATCCCCTGAGCTTTTGATGTCAGTTTTGACTGTTGTCGAGCTTTTACTTGCCATTGATACCTTGGTTTGTCTTGGTTAGAATGGTGTGGTTGAATTTTCTAAGACTTAACTCTCCATTGCTTAATTGGTTTTATGGTTTGCGGAGAAGATAAGTGCTCCTTTTTCTTCCAAATTGATTTCGTGTTAGGTTCCTTGTTCGGAGGTGCTCCTCTTTGTTTTTTGATCTTTGGAACCGTCTTTGGTATTGTCGATGATATTTTGGGTACCCAGATTTGAATCGGCTTGTCCTTAAGCTATGCTTTTGGTACCCAAATTTTCATGACTCCTTGCATACTATTTTTAGCAATTGCTTGTTGATGGGATGGAGAAGATTGATTGCTTCGTGGTTTGCTCTGCTGGTAACTTGCTTTCCATTCCTCCTTGCTTGGTGCAATTGGAACAATGAGTTGCCCGCCTTTAGGTGATAACTTGAGTTAATTCGTATCCCAATCTGGCACTGCCTTGTACGTCCGCATCCATGGGATTCCAAGAATCATTGTCTCATTCATGTGTTCAGTTGGTAAGCATACAAACTGATGAGAACATGAACATCCATGTACTATCACATTCAAGTTGACTACTCCCAATGTTGGTGTTGGGTTCTTGTTGTATCCTTTGATAGTCGATATTCCTGCTGTCAAAGACTGACTTGTTGCTTTCTTGTACGTGGAATAACTGACTGCATTTACTCCAGCTCCTGTGTCAACCAATGCATTTGTGCTATGATTTTTGAGATGTACTTTGATGCGAAGGTCCATTCCATCTAACCATTCATCATCTGTTGACACTGCATCTTTCGGCAATTCCCATTGTCGGTCATCTATTTCCAGGGTGTTGATGGGAATAGGTATTTGTTGATTCTTGAGAGCAGCTTTCCTTTTGAGTACTCAAAGCCGAGCTTTTTGGGCTTCATCAATAACTTATTGTCGTTTTATCTTCCTTTGCTTAGCTACATGCATCCTTTCTAGCAATTTATTGGTTAGTGGCAGATTGTACTTCTTTAAATGACATCCACTAATCCAATTAGCCATTGGTTCACCATCTAGGGTGTAAAACTTAACTGCTCCATTTGGAGATACATCTTCAATGATAAACGGTCCCTTTCCATTTTTCTTAAACTTGGGAACTTGTTGCTTAAGGGAATAGAGTAGAACTAAGTCCACTTTTTTGAATATTTTTGTAATTAAATGGGAATTAAAAAAAAATGTTTTTGTTTTTTCTTTTGTGCATAGATGTGAGCTACAACAGTTAGCCTTTGCTCATCTAGCTTCTCTAAATCTTCAGTCTCTCTGATAATTCATGTCCAATCCACTCAAGATCCTTAGCTATCATTAGTGTCGGCAATAGAAATTCTATTGGCAGTATGGCATCAAGACCATAAACAAGGTTAAAGGGTGTAGCATTTAAAGCTGTTTTGAATGAAACTTGATAAACTCATAGAGATGCATGGAGATTCATTTCCCAGTTCTTCCTTTCTGAACTAACCACTTTAGTCAATACCAAGCTAAGAATTTTATTCGTATGCTCAGCTTGTCCGTTTGCTTGTGGGTGATAGAGAGCTGATTTGTTATGGTTGACCATAAATTCAGTAAGCAGATACTTGATTACCTCATTGAGGAAATGAGTTCCCCTATCATGAACAATTTCTATTGTCAGTCCATATCTCGTGAATAGATACTCATATAAGAATGCGGTAGTGGTTCTGGCATCATTCTTTTGAGTGGCCTTAGCTTCGGTCCACTTGGTCAAGTAGTCCGTAGCTACAATGATATATTGAGCTTGGGTTCTATAAGCAGGTGGTTGTATTGGCCCAACAAAGTCTATACCCCATTTTGCAAAAGCTGTAGTCCTCATCATTGGTCTTAAGGGCATGCTATCTACACGTATTGGCATTTTTGCTCGTTGACAAGCAACACACCTTAGAACATATTCTTTGGCACTTACAAAAAGTATTGGCCACCATATGCCCACCATTAAGATTTCTCTTGCAGTGGTCTCATTAAAAAAGTGACCTCCAGCTAATCTAGCATGTGCATGTTTTATAATTGGAATATATTCGTCTTTGTTTGCACAAAGACGTAGATGTTGGTCCTTACCTCTCCGATACAATTGGTTTCCTATAAGAGCATAGTCTCTTGCTTCAGTTTCAATTTCTCTTTGACGGTGTTTACTCATATCCTCAGGAAATGTTCGGCTTGATAAGTAAGTAACTAGATAGTTACTCCACTTAGGAACAGGTGACATTTGGAACAATGTTACATGAGGTATGGGTGTTTTTTTTTTACATTGAGAACAATTTTTCCAAAAGAATTAACATCACTCCTTATAGTTGGCCAAAATACTCCAAGTCTCAAGATTCGTCGCATAGTTTGATCTTCCGCAAAGTGAAGTCCTACTATGGTAATATGTGTTTGACTTAGGTATTGGTTTTTATCTTCAGGATTAATGCATAAGAGCAATATTCCATCCGATTTCTTTTGTATAGCCTACTAGCTAGTAATTGATACATGGCCGATTGCTCAATTAATCCGATTGTAATAGGAAGTGGTATGTGTGAATCCACTTGAGCTATGGTCATCAATGATACCATATTCTGACCATCGAGGTATCATTTCCACGGAGAACAAATATGCATCTGGTAGATCATCGTCTACTCCTTTAGGTGATTCTCCTGAAACAATCCTTGACAAATGATCTATTCTTTGATGAGTAGTGTCCTTTTTTACAACCACAGTGAAATCAAATTCCAGAAGAATGATGAACCATCTCACTATTCTTCCTATGTTGCATGGCTTGTTGACCAAGTACAATAAGGATTGGTGGTCCACAAAGAACACAAATTTGTTGGCTAATAGGTAATGTCTATACTTTTTTATGGCATAGATAATTCCTAATCCTTCTCTTTCGATGGTGGTATAATTCTTTTCCACCATGTTCAACTGTCGGCTAGCATAAGAGATAGGAAAATCAATTTTCCCGTCTCCTAATTGAGCTGGTATACACCCAATGGCAAAATTGGAAGCATCTACATGTATGTGGAATATCTTATTCCAATCTGGTGCTTTTAATATTTGAGCTGAGGTGAGAGCTTGCTTAAGCTTTGTGAAGGATTATTAACATGCCTCAGTCCATTCAAAGTGTATAATCAGGCTATACATGGGTTTTGCAATTATAGCGTACATGTAAATGAACCGTCTGTAATATCCACAATGTCCCATGAAGGCTTGAACCCCCTTGACTGTTGTTGGTCTAGGCAAATCAGCAATAACATGAATTTTATCCATGTCATAGCTATGCCATTTTTAGACACTATATGTCCAATAATTTTTCCTTGTCTACCCATGAATGGGTACTTTTCAGGATTTAAGCAAATCCTGTAAAGTCTACATTTTTTGAATACCTTAGATATTCTTTAAAAGCATGGCTCATCAATCTTTGAAAGCTGAAAGGAGCATTAGTTAACCCAAAAGGCATAACCCGATAGGCAAAAATACCCCATTTCGTTGCAAAAGCAGTTTTATGCTGATCTTTTGGGTCAACCAAAAGTTGATTGTATCCCGAAAAGCCATCTAAGAAGCTGTAAGCTTCCTTCCCTGCAACTCGTTCTAAAATATTCTTAGTGATTGGAAAAGGGAAGTTGTCTCTACTGGTAGCTGCATTCACTTTCTTGAGGTTGGCACACACTCGTAGTTTTTCATTTTTCTTGGGTACTACCACAATTGGAGACACCCAGTCTGTGTGTTCAATTTCATAAATGAATTTGGCTTCCTTTAGTTTTTCAATCTCTTTTTTTATCTTTCTGGCAAATGTCTCATTTTATGTGTATGGCCTTTGTCTACTTGGTTTTGCATCATCTCTCATGGGTATGGTATGTTGATATATTTTTGGATCAACACCCTTGAGAACCTTGTAAGACCAAGCAGAGATATCTCGGTATTCTTTCACCAAGCTTAACAAAAGCTCTTCTTCTTCCTCAGTAAGGTCATTTGCAATGTAGGCAGGCCTAGGCTCTTCTCCTGGATCAACCAAATCTATCTTTTTTGCATTTTCAGGCCCTTTGTAGGACTCACCTTATTTTCGTAGTTCCCTAACAGGTTGTTCGACTACGATTTCCCGATCTTGGAGAGTATATTTCTTGTAATGGGATGGAACACTCATTACATCTTTACCATCCTCTTCTGTGGTTTCCATTTCTGTCATATATATCTCCTTTAGAGCTTTTTTCAACTCTTGATACTTCTTTTTTTGCTCAACTCGTGTCATGGTTGACTCCTTTTCTAGTTTCCTTGGCTTTGCTTGAGTATCCTTCCTCGTTTTTCTCAATGTTTTTGGGGTATAAGCATGTTAACTTGTCATGCTTTTTGGTGTCCCGGACAATGCTAGTAAGAGGTGCTTGTTAGCATTTATTCAAAACCAAAGAGCAAGTGAATTTTGAAATTTTAATAACCATAAGATATATTATTTGTTCCCTCCCATATGGGGTGTGGCCTCTGTTCTCTCTCTCTCTCTCTCTCTCTCTCTCTCTCTCTCTCTCTCTCTCTCTCTCTCTCTCTCTCTCTCTCTCTCTCTCTCTCTCTCTCGCACATTGCTTCTTGCCTCGAAGTTGAGTTGTCAAAGCTTAGCAGACTTGCAGATATGGAAAACCAGCAGACAACATTATTGCCACTAGAAATGGAGGCAAAAGGGAGCCATTACAGAAGAGAGCCATTACAGGAAATGAATCACAACTACCAGCATCTAGCTCTTTCTATTATCAGGAAATATGAGACAGAAAGAAAGCGTAAACAGCGGGAGCACCGACAGATGACAACTAAACAAGGACATCATGCCGTCGACGATGAGGAGAAAAGGAAAATCTCCTTCGAGATTGTGAAAGCTTTCAAGAGCAAGACTGAAGGTCTCAACAAAGAAGCAAAGTGTGAAATTTGGAATCTTGTTGCTCAACATCCGCTTGTTCGGGAAATCCGTGATCAATCTTTAGAGGAGGAGGCTGTTGTGCAGAGTGCAATTGTCTCCAATGTCCGCAACACACTAGCTATCGTCAAGCAGTAAGCTTCTAACGAGGAGCTGTTTTTTAAGAATGCAGCATTGTAGATGATGATAAATTCAAAGGAAAACATGCCTATTGCCAAATTCTCCACGGTCCTAAAAGTCAACCATCGCAGCTTGTTCAAAGCAAAATCATGGCAGGTGAAGTCTGGTGTCAATGCTCGACTGTTTTCATTGGCTAGATGTCACAAGCAACACCGTCATAGCCCTATCACATATGAAATTAAGGAATTGGTCTACACATTTTGGACAGAGGAGACTCGTGTTTCACCCAACAAGAAGGATGTTTGTCGAAAGAGAGTGGGAAGGAAAAGCTACATAAAACACCTTGTGCACCTCCTGGATGAGTCTCAGGTGATCAATGACATATTTGTGCCATAACTTATGCATTCTAGCATGCTAGTAATCTACCTAGCATACAGAGCATGCTAGTTATCACAATATGTTATGCTATGTATGCCACCTAGCATGTGTGCTAGTTAGCATAGTCTCACTCCTAGTATGCTGGGTATGTTGTTTAGCATGATAAGTATGCTGTCTAGCACAATATGTAAGCTACTATAACACCCTTTATGCTAGTTAGCATACCTATTATGCTAACTAGCATGCTCAAAATGTTCTTTGACACAATGAGTATGCTAGCTACCTTTCGTAGTATGCTAGCTAGCATAATGGGTAAGTTGGTTTATGGTATATGCTAGTTAGCATTCCTGTATGGTGGGTATGGTGTTCAGCATAAATCTTCTGCTAGTTAGCATGCCTAGTGATCTTGAGGACTACGCTGGTTAGCACAATATGTATGCTACTTTAACACCTTTTATGCTAGTGTGATGGCTATGCTATTCAACATAAAAAGTGTGCTGGTTAACACAATATGTATGCTAGTTAGCATACCTTCTATTCTTCTTAGCACACTTTGTGTGGTTAACCATGACTCATATGTTAAACTACACACTAATTTTGCTTGTTAGCACAGCTAGTATGCTAGTTAGCATACTCAGCTGTGCTAACTAGCAATATAGCATGTTAGTAAGCATACTCAACTAGCTAACTAGCATGCTGAGTATGCTAGTTAGCAGAGATAAGAATGCTAAGTAGCATAACGGGTAAGCTGGTTTATGCTAGTATGCTAACTAGCATACTCAGCATGCTAACTAGCATGCTCATGAGTATGCTAGTTAGCACAACTGAGAATGCTAAGTAGCATAACGGGTAAGCTGATTTATGCTAGTTAGCATTTGTAGTGTGTTGGCTATGATGTTCAACATAATAAGTGTGCTGGTTAACACAATATGTATGCTAATTAGCGTACCTTCTATTCTTCTTAGCACACATTCATGTGGTTAACAATGACTATATGCTAAATTACACACTGATTATGCTTGTTAGCACAGCTAGTATGCTAGTTAGCATATTCAGCTATGCTAACTAGCATACTCACCATGCTAACTAGCATGCTGATGAGTATGCCTCGTATGCTAAACTACACACTGATTGTGCTTGTTAGCACAGCTAGTATGCTAGTTAGCATACTCACATGGTAACTAGCATGCTGATGAGTATGCTAGTTAGCACAGCTAGTATGCTAACTCAACATGCTAGTTAGCATACTCAGCATGCTAACTAGCATGTTGATGAGTATGCCTCGTATGCTACACTACACACTGATTGTGCTTGTTAGCACAGCTAGTATTCTAGTTAGCATACTCAGCTATGCTAGTTAGCATACTTAGTTGTGCTAGTTAGCATACTCAGCATGCTAACTAGCATGCTTAGTATACAATGTTATACCCAGTTACATGCATGTTAGGACCATACAATGTGTTTTTTAACACACCAATTTGTTTCTATGGTGGACGTATTAAGTAGCAATGCGTATAGTCCTGTTTGGATTATTTCTCCTAGTAAACATACTGATCAAATATGGATATTGCAGGCTGAGCTCTTTCAAAGATTCAAACAAAAACATCCAGATTGCAAGATTGGCATGAGGATGTTTGAGATGTTAAAGCCATTCTTTTGCACTTCCAAACCCCTCGAATTGAGTATGGAAATCAAATATGTGTTCTGCTCTTAGCACTTGCTTAAAGCTTGCTAAGTGGTCGTATGGATCCCCTGATCCACTGTATTTTCTAACCCATTTTCGAAAATCAGCTGGTTTGACACATCTATTTGGTTCAACTCCCAATCTCCTGGCAGTTGGTCCTGTTCCGAGTCCTTTAAACCAGTCTGTGGAAATAGTGACTCATGTAGCCCTGGACTGGCTTTAGTGTCACCCGGTTTTCTTTGTGATGAGGTGGTTTCTGGTTTCTTAACATTACTCTCAGAAGATCTCTCACAGTGTTCATCTCTTGGAATACTTTCTGATCCTCGGCCCAATATCCAATCCCTTATGGAATACCCTTGATATTTGGTTTATTTTACCTCCTTAGGAGTCATCATAACAAAGTTGTTGTTATAAAAATCCCTAAACAGGTAGGTTGGTAGGTCTGATGAACCCTTATCTTTGATCTTGAAGATATAGATGATCTTCATGGGTGTTAGTTGTCGCGATTTGGCATGCGAAGTCCACAGAAGATCTTTTACATTTCTATCCTCCCAACAATAGACTCCAATCCTAGGATTATCCGTACTAAGCCGTTTCAAAGGCTTCAAATCAACTTGATCAGATCCCTCAAATTCTGAAGTTGGTGGTCCTTCTTTTGCGGCCATATCTGGAATTATGTATATCACGTCAGGGTTTTTGACTTGTAAATACTGAGTTTCGTTTCTATCCATGTACATTTTTCCTTGTTTGTTTGCTCTAATCTCCTCTTCGAACTCAATACCATGGTCATCAATGCAAATAGCATACTCTTCGTTAGTATCCAGGTAAACCTGAGCTCCATGGCGATTAGTCTTATAAAATGAGAGTATATGCTTGTAGCGCATTGTCATTCCGGTTTCTGAATGAGTCGAATAGGATGACATTTCAGAGTTGAATCTGAAAAAATGTCTGAGACTTCTTCAAGGATAGTGTGCAAGGAATTGCCTTGATTCACGCTTTCTTCGGTGGATACTCTAGTGGAGGCTTCTCCAAATATGCCCTGATTTGGAGAAGCCTCCACTTGACTGGATTGCAACTTCTGTCAAATTGTTGATTCCTTGTCTGCAACCTCACTCCTGTAAATTGTTGATCAAGTTAGCTATTCTTTCACAAAGACGGTATAGGTTTTGCTAGCTATTGTGATTGGTCTATGTGTAACATTTCAAATCGAGCTTATTTAGTCAACAGTTGAGACTTTCAGATTCAACTTTGGCAAAAAATCAAAGGACTAATCTGCAACCCAAAAACTGAGTGAACATGTACCAATTTGGATCCGATTGAACCCAAAATTTCCCGGTAACCTTGTATTATGTTGGTCTAAGACTGTACAAGTTCAAAAGTCAAAAGTGGTGTCTCTGTGTAGCAGTAGTAAATAATCGCGATTATTTATTTTTATTAGTTTTTTATACTTTTTGGCTTGATTTGCCAAGTATACAACCTGTTAAGGTCCCTGGACAAGTTTCAACAAGTTTGGACTAAATCTGTTCAAGTTTATCAAATGTTTCGTGTCCGCAGACTCTAATTTCAAGAATCCAGCTTAAGTCTCACTTTTGTGATCCAAATTATACCAAAATTGATTTGTGTGGTCTACTTGATATGCTTGACCTTGTGATATACTCAAATGTGCAAGATTATCAATTTTTGAAGCAGATGTAAATAATCGCGATTATTTACTCCAACTAAATTTTTTCAAGTTTTTGTTCCAACCTTGACACAGACCTGTTAAGCACTTCAACTTGAGGTCTCTAGCCAAGTTTCATTAATTTTGGACAACTTTTGGTCAAATGGTCATCAGTTTTCTGTCCGCAGACTGACTTTGCAAATTTGGTCACAATTTTCAATCCAATGATCCAAATCTTACCAAATTTGATTTGTGAGCTTATTACAACATGGTAAAACTAGTGGTATGCTAACTTAGTCAAAAAAGTTGAAAAATAGGGCAGGTAAATAATCATGATTATTTACTTCTGGCAACTTTTTGCATCTTTTTGGTCAAGTGAGCATGTACACATGTCTATCACATCAATATAAGCCTATGAATCAAATTTCATTGAGTTTGGACAATTTTTTCTCCAATTTACACTCAAGTTCCTGAAAGTCAGTACAGACTTTAGTTTTTACCCAGTTTTTTGCCAGTTTGGTGATCCAATTCCTATGTGTCTTTACAAACGTTGTTTATACACATGCAATGAGTCACTGGTATCAACCTTGGTCAAATTTGAGCTGAAAGTAAATAATCACAATTATTTACTTTATGCCCAAAATGAACACTTTTTTGCACTTTTTCAATGGACATTCTTTTCATGAGTTATTTTAAGCCTATGAATCAAGTCAAAACTTAATTTGGCCTAAAATGTCAAGAAAAAGTAAATAATCTGAGTTTTTATAAACTCTTTAAATTTTTACCTCAATGTGTCCTTGAGCTTACCCATTGGTTCATACAACTTTTAAGCATACTCTCCAGTCGGATTGAGTGGTTTGGAGTCTTTTCGTGCTATTTCTAGCCGTAAACCTAAAATTTTGCAACTTCAAATAACAACTCACAATGATTCTTTCGGAGAGAGAAATGTTCTGAAATCCACCTCGGATTCTACTTACCCTACTTGTAGGTTTTCATGCAATGGGGTTGTGGAAAGTGTCCACAAACACTCATTTTCTTGTTTTTTATGGTTTTTTGAGCATTGATCTTAAGACTTGTCCCGTCTATCAATCATCCTCACAATTCTTATCTAGTTCTATAATCTTACAATCCTAAAGGCACTCGACAAGTATAATTACTTCCAAGCTACCTCTACACAGCAAAACACAACAATCTTAAGCTATGTGGTTTCTAAAAAGAAAGTTTTGACTCTAGGAGATCCTAGAGGAAGTTAAAGGATAACTTCACAAAACGCTCGTTTTTTTCCCTAGTTTAGGTCTCTTCGATCCCCAGAAGCGGCGCCAAATGTGGGACGGGTGTCTAACCTCACTCCTATCTTATTGCAGATTTAGCGAGAACCATAATTAAATTGTTAATCCATGGGACGAAGCTGACTCGACTAGTGCATAGAGGCTACAAGAGGTTGTCAATCTCTCGAAAAACAACAAACAACTTGCATCTAACTCAAGCTACACTCAAGTGACTGAAATCACCAAAAGCCAATCGCTCATCGACAAACAAATCACATCCGTTACAGCATCAAATGACTTCCAAACGTAATGAAACTTCTAGGATAAGTTTATAAGACCTAAGAACACATGCTTATGGTCTCAAATCCCACTTTAGGTCAAGTACAAAAATCACGATTATTTACAACGGTGGATTTTTGACCTAGTTGTTTCGACCCAGAATGCACCTAAATGCTTAGCAATGATGCCTCAATACCCCGCCTATGCTTAGTTTTTGAATTGGAAGTGTAAATTTCTAGTTATGATGAAATTAGGCCGCGGATCTTGGCGACGCCAAAAGCTACGAAATACCGTGAAGTGTTTACATCAATGCGTAGAGCTCTTACCTGCGGTTGCAATGCAACAAACACGACTGCAATGTGACAACCGGGGAGGGAGTAGGAAGCGCGAGAAGGAGAGAAGTGAGTGCCATTAGCTTACGCTGTGTATTTCATTATCCAAAACTTAAAATTAACTTACAAAAGTTGGCGTTTATACCTTAGCCAAGGTTTTTGGTGGTCAAAACTAATAATCTGGAAGCTCTAACTGAAGATGGGTAATGACACGTTGATACAATCTGCAAGCTTGTAGCCCCGTCTCATCAATTACAAGGTTTATCCAAAAAATAGGAGTTACAGTATTCTTGATTTATCAAAATAATAAGTGTTTTTACAATGAGAGCTCTGAAAAATGGTATTTGAGTTAGCTTGCTGCTAACAGAGTTCAAAACTTACCAAAAACCAAAACATTTTCATCAACAGACCCCTGGTAACTGACATAATCACTGTACGAAAAAAGAGTTGCAAAAGAGGGTGGAACATGGATCGCGATCCATGTTCCTCAAAACCTAAAACTAGAGAAAATTGCACAGTAAGTTGCCCATAAGCCCAGAAACAACCTCCACTAGTTGGAATTGCAAGATGCTTCCCAACATGGATTGTGATCCATGTACCTTGATGACAAAATGAAGGGTAGGAGTTGATCGTTGGCTGAAGGATGCAAAAGTATAAATGGCCATGAAAAAATAGTCACAAAAAGAGGTCATAAAATTATTAAAACCTAATGATTTGTTACCTTCAGTCTGCAAATGGTCATCTGCCAATAATCAAGGGTAAAATTGTCAGTTTCTAGCAAAAAAATTATGGAGTAGGAATATGAGAAGGATATGAAGCTACCCCACTAGCCATAGCAGCAATTGAAACATCTTGGGGCTTTGTTCCAAAGAAAATTAAAACAAAAGGGAGTCTCGAAGAGGGTGAAACACAAGCATCAAGGAGATGTAACATTAAAGGTCTCATTATGGCCAAAGCAAACCAAAACAATACCTACAAAGTCGTGCAAATTTCTTGGACCAATTTCCACCTCCAGATGGATTTAGAAATTGATAAAGGTTGATGGGGAGATAGACAAAACAATGGTATTCAGCCACAAATCATCCAGAGTCAAGGCACTATCAGATGTCAGTTAAAAAAAGTGCCCAAAAGTGGTTCCAAAAACCAATATGGTCAAGACGAAAAAAACATGGTCATAAACTGGGAAATTGAGTAACCAAAGAAAAAACAAGTCCAAATTTGAAAGTATTTCACCAATGTGCTAGGAAGACCTATAGGAACATGTAATTCACACCATCTAGCTCAGAATATCGAACAAAGCCTAGCCATGAAGTATCAAGTCATTTGGATTCCAAGAATTGACCTAAGTACCAAACCAATGATCCTAATCCCAAAAAATTTGGACTAAGGCACCACCTTGATGTGCCCTACCAGTTGGTATCACCAGATCTTCAAAAGGTGTTCCAACATGAATCGCGATCCATGTACCTTAGAGCCAGACTTCATATGTGACCTCATAACCTTGTTACTATAGTAATCCTAGATGCACTGGTTAAATTTGGGGTAGTTTTGACAAAGCTATGCTCATTTTTCATTTTATGGTCAAAGTTTATGTTTTCTTCAACTTTTTGACACTTTTGATCAATTAATAAATCATATTTTCAAATCTGAAACTGGCCTCAGGATGCCTCAAAGAAAAGCACAAAGGGAGTAGGAAGCAGCTCCAAATGAGATCACAGATATATCCGCAGTGATTTTAGAATGGTATGTGTCCTCTTTGCTTCAAAAATGCTATGAGATCATTTTTGAAGCAAAGAGGACACAAACTGAACTATCAAGATTTTATATACTCAGAGACAGAATTGCCGTTGCGCCTCATATCGCAACATTTCAAAGTACAAAAGCCACCGCAATACACTAAACCACTTTTGCACATGGCAGTGGTGATAGCAATGGAGTTCGCAAAAAGAAGAACTGTCAGCTGTGACTTTGGCAACTACCTACTCGACAACATAGTGGAGACAAATCTTAAGGGTAGCCAAAAGGGAAAGACCTACATAAATGTTGGGCCAATGCGAACTCGAATCACCTACCAAGCATTCGGAATGATTGAAGATCTACCACCTGTAGAAGCACAACTAGATTTGATCCACAAATCTAAAAGAGCAGTAAAGCCGGTAATAGGACTATCTACGAGGCCAAAGCCGAAAATCAAACAAACACGGCAGAGCTCAAGGCAACATGGCACTGAAAGTGAGAAGACAGAGTCCGATGCACCAAACAGTGAGGAAGAAGGGTCAAAAGAAAGAAATACTTTTTCCGAATATCAGTCTTTAGAAGAGGAACATGGAAGTGAGTTTTCATTTAGACACACAAGACTTAAGAAAAGAACAACCTGGGAGGCAAAGGCCATCCCAATCACCCAAGCCCGAAGAAAAATGGAAGAAGCACAGGCACAACGAGAAAAAATCCGCCAACAGAAATACGAGGAAAAAAGAAGTAAGGGGATGGAATCGGATGATGAAAAAGAAGAAGAAGAAGAAGATGTGCCTCTACAGCACAGAAGATCAACAGCGCTAGAAAGGATTAAACAACGCAAACGAAAGGAAGCAGAAGAAAACCTGATCATTGCCAGCAAAATGCGACAACGGATTCAGAATGAGCTTAAGCGCAAGATGGAGCAAAGAGCAAGAGAAGAAGCAAAGTGGCCATGCGTCGATGATCTCAAATCATCTGACAAATCTACCAAGGCAAAGGAAAAAGCAGAAAATGAAGAAGAGAAGGGTGATCAGGACACACTTGACCAGCAAGAGGATGATTTTGAATCACCAAAAGACAAAAAGTCACCTTCAAAGGCTGGAACAAAAAAAAGAGAAGAAGCTTTATATCTTCCTAAATAAATGACGGATCAAGTGCTACCACAAAAGAAGGCAGATCAAGAAAAAGAGACAGCACCGCCAGAAACCACTACAGCTCCAACTGCTCTTGAGGTACTGAAACAAAGGAAAGAACGACAGATGAGGCTAGTACCTCGGATCAAGGCCAAAGAAGTAAAAAAAACCAAGATCGCCTCATTCGCAAAGCTGTGGTAGAGGAGGGAGCCGAAATGATCAGGTCATTTAACATTGATGCATATTTAGACCAGATAAAGCTCCATTTCTAATGCCAATGAGCTCTCTACACTTGTGCGAACTAGAGCTGGAGGACACCAAGAAAGAGGCAATGAAAGCAGTTGAAAACACACTGCAGCTACAAAACAAAATAGAGTTGCAAAAAGTCCAGTTGCAACTCCAATCAGAGTTACAAAGGGAACAAGAGAACATCGCTTATTAATACAAGGAAGTCCATCAGTTCAATGAAGCCAACACTACTCTGCAAGTTGAGCAACAAAGACTAGAGGAAGAACTAGTCAAGGAAAGGGAATAGAGTGAGAAGCTACAAGAGTCCTACGCGGTGGTCAGCAAGACTCTGACCCAACTTCTAGCTTTGCAGGAGACGTCGAGCTCCTCAAGCATGAAAGGTAGATTGGCCTCGTTGAACAAAGAGGTTCAGGATCTAAAGGAGGCCCTTGCTCAAGAGAAATATTACAGACAAATTATGACAGCAGGGCCTAGAGCTTTGCAGAAAGCTAAAGACAAAGAGATTGAAAATTTGAGAAAGCAACTGGCAGAGGCACAGGGAGATTGGATGCTCTAAGGGCAATATAAGCAAAGCCCAAACAAACAGCCCCGGTGGAATTTGAGCAAACAGGAGGACTTGAGCATTTCACTTTCAAAGCTCACCAAACGGATATGCCAGGTACAAGCACAGGAAAAGCAACGCAGGAATTTGAAGATCCATCCCATCTTTGATACGACAAAAGAAGAAATTCAGTGCTAGATCTCAGAAGTCAAAGACCCTTCACACAAGGAGTATCTCCAATATGAGCTCAAAGTGTTGGAGTCAACAGTCCTCCTCATGATCACTCCAGGTGAAGTGGCAAAGAACCTTGGGCATGAGAGATCGCCCTACCACTGATGAGACAGGAGGCTCTATTGTGGAAACAAAAAATGCTACCTACTCATTAGGAAAAATATGGACTCTCCTTGGGCCTTTTTGATTAGTGAAGGCTTAAGGGAGAACCAATGAGAATGGGATATCACCTAGAGGGGGAGGAATGGTAGGGGTGCAGCCTAATTGTCTCCCTCTTCAATGCTTGATTCTTAGAGAGAGGTGGGAGGTAGGCTGGGGGGGGGTAAATAGGAAGAGAGAGGTGTCATAAAAGAGGGAGGGATCCAAAAAAAAAAACTGGCATGCTTAAAAACCCTAAAAAATGAATTTTTTTAAAAAGTTTCGAAGTTGACTCATTTGCCTCCAAAACTGCCCCAAAACATAAACTAATTTTAAAAAATCAATTTTCCCCCCCAAAATCCACTTTTCTCTCTCTCCCTCACTACTTTTCTCTCCCACACTCTCCCTCTTCTCCCTCCTCTCATTCTCTCTCTACAGTCAAGGCAGCCATAGCCAAAAGCTTTCCACCACTCTCTTTCTCTCTCTCCATAGCTTACCCTTCTCTCACACCTCCATCAACCCTCTACAGTCCCATACTCCAAAGCCCACAGCTCCACTATCCTCTCTACCTCTCACTCCTCCCCTCTTTCTCTATCTCCACTGTCAAAGCCACCATAGGCAGCTCACCTCACCCTCCCCTCAGCCGACTTCTCTCCCTCACCTTCCTCCCACCCATTTCAAATCCCTTCCTAAGCCCAACTTCCCAAGCATGTCCACGCATAGACGGCCCAAACCAGAGATAGAGGAGATTGTGTTGCACAACACAAAATATTCAGAGGGGGTATGGATCCCACAAGTATTCAAGAAGGGTGCATGGGTCTACATGCAACTGTCACGTGATGGACCTCATCGCGTACGATGTCGAGGCGTATTGGAACGTCATTGGAAGGGCCAACTATTGGCATTCAAAGAAACAAAGTCCGGAATGGTGGCCATCGTGCAACACGTCTACAGTGCAGCTGAGATCCACCTCAAGAGAGCTTCAACTCAATTTGCACCTCATTGTAAGTTTTCATGGTTTAGCTATCCCATGCATATGTCATGTTTACGTTTATGCGATCATTATGTTTGACTAAGGGCATTTGTAAAGATGTTTTTCCACTCAGCTTAGTTGAGGAGCAACCGCTTGAGTGCCTCTCAGGCATGTTCATGGTTGTGCGTGCTCACATTGGGGAGCTTATGTTTCCTAATGTCTCATCGAAAAAACTTACCGAGCAGCGAATATTCATGTACTCTCACAAGTACGTGGTGCCGAAGTCAAGCCAAAGCTATGGTAGGTTAGAAGCCGTGGAGACACCCTCATTGCAGAGTGCAGAATGGCCAACTCCAGACCATTGGGCTTTGCTTCCTTTCAAGCGCAAGGTGCTGCAAGATTTACAAGGGTCCCTAAAGTTTGGTAAGGCAACCAGATCGGTGGGTCTCAATTGGCATTGTCCCATTCATTTGTTTGTGCATGCATTCCGCTCTCTACCGATTGTAGAAACACCAACAATGTTTGTTTGCAAAGAAGTTGACATAGATGCAATGGACACCATTCTAGGTGTCAACTGGGGCTATATTGATGGTTTGCATGATGGTGACCGTTATAAGTGCAATGTGTCCCCCACACAGCTTTGCCTTCGGTATTTGAAAGTAAGGTACACCTTGTATGCACGGTTTAGCTATGAGAGGTGGATGCAAAAACGTGGCAAATGGATACCCTTGCAGCTGACGCCGAAGAGGTTCAATCCTTTGAAATTCGTGTCCACATGCCCAATAATGAGGTAGAGGTGGTTGCAGTGAATCCGCATTGGACTCTTGCCAATCTTCGGGAACACTTTGTCATAATGGGATTCGAGGATGTCGGCAATGCAAGTTTCAAACTATTCGTGTCCACATGCCCAATAATGAGGTAGAGGTGGTTGCAGTGAATCTGCATTGGACTCTTGCCAATCTTCGGGAACACTTTGTCATAATGGGATTCGAGGATGTCGGCAATGCAAGTTTCAAACTAGAACAACGCAAGGTCTGCTTTGTGCTTGCTTAGCTACCTTTTCTTATTTTTTGTGGGTATTTGTATTTTGATTGCCCATTTTTTGGTTGTGTAGATTGGAAGGTGGATGGAGGCCACTATGCTTGTTTACAAAGATTGGGCTACAGACGAAATCATCTTGTCTAAGTGAATTGGGTTGTAACTTTAATCGTTTATATATTGGATATTTTATTAAAGATTTTGAAAATTTTTAAGGTGTTGTACTTGATTTTGTACTTGAGTTTTAAGGTGATGTAAATTTATTTTTTAAATGCATATTTTTTATTTTTTTCGAGATGGAATATGTCTATATAAGGGGGACCACCTCCTGATTTCACCATTTTCATCCCAGTATTGCAGAGAGACCTAGCATACCCAATCACGCAAAGAGAAGACATGGCTGCTACTAGTGCTTTAGATGCATTCCTTACTGAGGTTGGGCATGCAAATCGCCCTGAGCTTCAAGCATTTTCACAACCCAACCCGGTTTGGAAACCACCTTGATCCTCCACTCTCAATCTCTTGAGCACATTACTTCATACATTTCCACGTGCATGGGGAGATTCATTGTTGAGTTACCAAACCGGCCAGGGAAATGGGTCCCTGAAGGCCTTCTCCACCACATCTACCAAGGGGACATGCCATTTCATCATCGGCTTGCACGCTTTGTCACCATAGCACAACCCACCGGACAATATGTGCGGCTTGAAGCTGATGATGTGCGAGCAATGCGTAAGGGAAGGATCGAAAACACTTTTTTCTCTGTTCAGGCCATAATGATCTTCCTCCTTCACGAGTGCCCAGCAGGCCCTAACGTAGTGCTACCACACTTGCAGATCGGCGGGGTACTGGCTGATGTGAAGGACCCCAAGCCCGCGGCCATTGACTCATCCGCAGAGGAGAGGACGCTTGCCTTGACCTACCTTGTAGGGATTCAAGGCCTCTCCATCTGTCGGTTCATCCTCGGGACTGCCAGAAGGAACCACCACTCGGGATGCCATCCCTGAGGTAGAGATTACCTACTTCTCCTCCATTGTGGTGGGTGGGGAGGAGTTTTTGTTTATGCACGATCTAGAGAAATCCTTTAGGCTTCGCATGGATGAGTGTTTCGCCATCCTCGATGCCCATGGCAAGTTTGAGGTTGATACCACCACCTCCCATGACGATGATCTCCTACTGCCCATGGGGAATACTTTGGCGGACACAGTGGCGATCGCACAAGCCGAGGTGGCAGCAGCCGAGCAGGCCAAGGTCTCTGAGGAGGAGTTTGTGTCCGTGCAATCCATGTGTTTGGCTAAACGCGCAAGAGTGGATTCACCACCAACTGCTGCAACACCTATTTTGCTTGATCCAAAGGGGAAGTCAAGTGTGGATCTTTACTTGCACCCGGATGCCAATGAGGAGGATCGTAGACAAGAGGTATAGATGCTCACTTACATTTGATTGTTACAAATGATTTTGTTAATGTTATATCATAATTATGTGCCATATCTCAGAAAACCTATGTTTTGCAGGACGTTCTGGAGGTTGACGCCTGGGCGCAACGGTCAGGGGGGAGGAGGACGCCGTTCGGACCTCAAGCGGCACTTGCTCACTACCTCGGCACACTTCCGACTGGTGTCGTGGTGTTTGTCCATGCCGACTACTCTCCCAATGGTCGCTACAACATTTTTGCTCTCCGTTCACTCTCCAAGGTGTTGTGTTTAACAACACTTGCCAAATCGGCCAACCTTGTAGTGCTTGTAAAGAAAGATTTTGCAATATCCACTTTCGGTGTTAACTTTCGCGGGCGCCTTATTGCCCATGTCGGCATGAACCAAGCTGTAGGGGTTAATGACACCCAAGAAATCACAACCACTTTACTTAACAGGGAGCCACCCCAAAAGGCCAAGCGCCAAAAAATTGTACTTCGAAAGATCCTAAAGCAAAAGCCGGATATCATGTAAAGCATTGATTTCTTTAATGAAACTACTTTTTGGTGTCTACGACTCTCTTACTTGCAAGGTTTTGAATTTCTTATATGTTGGGCTTCCATTGTGTATGAGAAGCACCATAATTTTTGATATGACTACTAAAGGGTTTGGCAGGCATTAAAATTATTAAAATGCATACTTTGTTATATCTAGGCTTCCAAAGTTATGGATGTGCCTACTGAAGGGCTTGGAAGGCCCTAAAATGGGCTGCCACAAGGGCGCGCATTAGGGCCTTCCATCAGCAAATGAAATGGGCAAATGCGCGCCCTTGTGGCAGATGATTTTGGACCCATCTAGGAGCATACCCAGGTGCACAACAAAAAGACAAGACATTAATATGTTTTAGCTGCTCATTTGGGGTAACCTTAAGCCCATCTTGGCCCAGATACTTAAAGTTGTATTAACAAACCACAAGAGGAAACTGTGTGGCAATCTCTAGCCCATTTTGGAGTATAGGACTGACTTCACAGATGCAATAACCATCCTTCAAAATTTCTATGCTACATGGACTAAGGGGGGATGATTGCCAGATGCATCTATGCTAATTAAAGCATTGAATCAAACAAAATATCCTTATTGCTTGTTAAAATTATCTGGAAACCATTGGAAAGTGTTTGGAATGCACTAGAAAAGGCTGCCACAAGGGCGCGCATTTTGTCCATCCATATGCCTCTAGAAGCCCCAAATGCGCGCCCTTGTGGCAGCCAGTTTGGCGGAATTCCAAGCCATTTTCAACACTTTGTAGATGCTTTTGCCATGCAATAGTGAGTCACATAGCATGGATGCATCAGGAAGTGCATGCCCCACTTAGCCAAGGTGCTTAACGTAGGCAAGTTTTCACAATAACAAGCTAATGGCTACATACATACAATAGAAGGTAGACAAAACTTGGACCAGTGCTACATCGCATGGTACATAATTAAAACAATACAATGTGCAGTGGGGTATACAATAAAAGACGCTTATATTCAAATTCTACAATGCACAAAGTGGGGTATAGAATCAAAAGACGCTTGTATTCAAATTCTTCCCAATCTTGGAAGTTCCGTAAATACAAAAAGGTTTGATGCCTAATTACAAGCTATTCCTCATGGCACAAACGGTGAGCAAGCTGCATATCCTTGGGCATAATGGTTACACGCTTTGCATGGATGGCACATAGGTTTGAATCCTCGAATATGCTAGTTAGATATTGCTCTACTGTCTCTTGGACTGCCTCTATGGCCACGGCGCCCATCCGAAACTGAGTGTTGTACAATTGCAAAACCTCCCTGCATAGCTTTGCAAAAGGGGCCCTCCGAATCAAGAGCTCGGTGCTCTTTTGATAGTGTCGAATCTCCGCAAAAGCACGGCTGCGCTTTCGTACCTTCTGAGGTCGACGTGGAGGTGCATTTTTGGCACGAGTTGGGGCAGCTTGCTTCCTCTTCTTGTAGACAATGCTCTTTCTCTTTTTTTTCTGCACGAGCACTTCCAACACCTCATAATCTGATTCCACCCACTCTCCATCTAATTCGTGCTCTTCACTATTGAGCGGATGTGATGGTGTAGGTCCACTCCCTTTACGAAGTGTCTTACCCCCAATAGACATGTGAGCCTGATAAGTTTGTATTTTGACGCCAAACCATGGGGCATCTTCATCCGTTTGCGTCTCTTCGGAGCCTTCTGACGACTGCTTTTGGCTGTTTGTTTCTTTGCCTTGGTCGCTCTCATCCTCCCTGTTGCCATCAGAATCGTTGGAGTCCGATGAATAGACAACAAGGCGATGCTTCCTTCTCTCTTTTGCTGCTGTAGAGGACTGGCCATGCTAATTTGAAGCTCCAGCTTCTTTTGTGTGGACTTTACCTTGAGCTTGTGAAGTTCCAGCTTTTGTTGTTGTACCTTTGAGTCGTTGGCCATCCGGCCCCGCTGGATATGCAATCCTTGCCGTTTGTTTTGTTCTTGCCATGGTAGCACCTAGTAGGGAAAATGACAAAATGGGCGCCTTCAACCTGTAAATAGGTTTTTTTGAGATTTGGGCCCTTTCACACTATGAGGCCAATTGAGTGAAACTCAAATAAACCAATTGAATTTAACAACTAAACCTGGATCATGCGGACGGCTGACGCGACGCCCAAACGCTACCTTTTTTGGATACTTAGTTTCACGCCAAGCTCATGGCCCAGGGACGCTCGCGAGCGTTTCCACTCCTCGGATGCTGTAGTACGGGAGGCGTTGCGTAACTACTTTGCTAACATCGACTCTCTTGCTTTCTCGATAGTGCGAGTTCTCCCAAAGGTGTGCCTAAAAAACCAGTTAAACATCTCTTGGAGGTAGTTGGAGTGTGAACTACCACCACCATGCCGAGTATTCTTGAAGTAGACTCCTTTTTCTCGATAGTGGGACTTCTCCATGCCTTGTGTACTCCATATATCAAGCGAACCATAGCGGTCCATGAAGTATGCACCATGTGCATAGAGAATGTGCTAAAACAACCAAAAAGGAGATAAGCCAATAGAAAAGTTGCATTTTAAAACATTGCATATGTATTAAGTCCGTTAAAACAAACCATGTAGTGTGTAATCTTGTTTTCAGACCATCCGTCCTTAGCGGCCTTTGTGAATTCATAAAGCACCTTCTTGAACTCCTCTTGCTGCTCAACGGTGGTGCTTGAAAGATTCATCAATTGCACAACCTTTTGAAAGGATGACCATACTAGCTTGCGTTAGTTAGCAACCTCCACATTGGGATTTTTGTCCGTCGTGCATGAACACAAATCTTTCCACAACTCCCACCACTTCTCACTTGCTAGATCGACACTTGCCTTGGATACCTGCATTGGAGACTTTGACATCTTCTTGAAAAATCGACGTGCCTTGGCTCCATTCATGGAAACCTTCTGTGCCACCTCATATGTCTTCTCCCTACAAGTCTCTGCTACAATGTTCACCCTTGATCGGTGACATCCAGTATCATTAAGGAGCGTCTCCACCCCCTGCAAGGAGTCTTTTGACCGTTGAAGGGGCTTCATTGTGAAAGCATAATCAATGTGATGCTTTAGGATCCTATCAAATATTCGCATAAACGCCTGCAATGTACAAAAGTGAACATTGTTGAGGGAGAAGGGAATTATGGGGTTCCACCCAGGATCTTTGCTATCCCTATTGGGCACCTGTAGCATATCACATGAAAGAACCGAAGTTTGCCACTCCCTATTTATATGGTCATCATTATCTTCGTCCTGACCTTCCACTTGAGTTGCTCAACTTGTCTTGTGCCCTTTCACACAGAATGGACAGGGAAGTAAAGAATTTGCACCTTGTTTGCATCCAAGCATGCACTTTATGGTCTTTAGATCACCACCTAAATGCCTTTCAACATCAAACTACCCACGTCCTGGAACCATGAGCTTCTCACCGTTTATTTGAGCTTTAATGACCTGTGTGACCCATGGGATTCTACTGAAAATCCATGCAAGGACTTCATGTGTCTCTTTCGGAACTTCAATTGCACCAAGCCACCATATATCCTTCTCTGATTGCACAGTAAAAGAGGGCTTTGTCACTTCACTCGAACTACAAGATTGCTTGGCATAAGCTAGGGCTTCATTCATAAGCGTGATGCTCATTCTCTCCAACTTTCTCCCTTTAACAATTACACACTCATCCAACTTCAGCACGAACACAAGCTTGCCTTCAAGAACTGCCAACAATATAAAGCCTCAGAATGCATGTTATGACACATCATAGAGCATGTAGGCAACCCTAAACTAACCTACATCACTCAAATTGTAGAAAACAGCCATGGATTGCTGCAATCGTATCAAGTCCACAAAGATATTGTTGAATTTGGTGTAAACAAACCCTTCGGTCCGCAACACACTGTTAGAAACAGCACCACTTTCCTTCCCGCGGCCCTTCCTTCCTTGTGATTTGCTACGGAGCGGCTGAAGAGGCATCGTGTCTTCAATATACAAGGAGTCCCCTAATCGGTGAACAACATCTTCATTTGACACCTTCTTGGCAATCGCCACTCTGTGAGGAAGTGGGAATAGGTTTTCCGTGACTCCTCGACTTCTTAATGCATCTTTTAACACTTGATGTATTGCTTGATAGCCCTTCGTACTAATCCCAACAGCATCACAAATATCCTGAACATCTAGATCAGTGACAATATTAGAAAAATCACTAAGAACTCTCTTAGTGATTGCGTCTTTCAAGTGTTTTGCCTTTGGAGCATCAAGCATCCCAATAAAGTTCTCTTTGTTGAAACAAGAACGAAGTAAAGAAGCCGTAGCTGACGCATTCTCGCTGCCGCACATTTCTTGGACGAAGTTCCTATTACCCAAAACAACAATGATGAGCGGTATTAGACTTAAACAACATGAGGGACAGAACATCTTACCTCATAGCTGTCACCCTTCATTTTCTTGCACCTCCACGTGGTGCAAGAGTCTGAATTTCGGACAACTCTCGTTTCCTCACCCTACCTCCCATGGCAATACTCTTCATGTGTGAAAGAGTATCCTCAAGCTTTTTAATTACATTTTCCTTGGTTGTGATGGTGCTCTTTGCCTCCTCAAGCGCACTAGTAACTGTTTCCATCTGATCTTGAAGATTGTGGAAACTCCCATTCAGCAACTACCAATGACGCAAGTAGATCTCGGACCGCGCAATCTCGTGTTTGTTGAGTCTCTTGCAGTAGCCCAACAAACCTTGCTCTCCATTTCCAACGTATTGCAACAGTGATGGAATGTTTGTAAAAGGTGGATGAACATTGAGACAAGGATCCTTTGGGTACAAGCATCCGTCTGTCCAGAGATCCACATTCTTCTCCCCTTGAGCGTGGCGTTCGTTGGCTGAAGGTAATGTACCCAAGCATGTTTTCTTTGTCGGAACATACTCTTGAGGTAGGCGTAGGAAAAGCCCTGCAGACCTACCGCGTGAACAGCTTGCTGGGACATTGATCACGTCGTCAAGAGGCATTGTAGGATGGAGAGATGGAGCTTGAAGGATGGAGAGATAGAGCTTGTAGGATGGAGAGATGGAGCTTGAAGGATGGAGAGATGGGTGTGTAGGTGCAGCAGCAGGTGCAGGTGCAAGGGGGATGGGTATAGAAGAGGAGCTTAGATTAGGAGGGAAAGTTTTCAATTTTGGGGGGAATTTTCTAAAAGTTTTGGAGGGAGTCAAAAAATGCTGAATTATGAGTAATTTAACTTTAAAATCTTTTTTTAATATGTATATATGTTGGGGGTACTTTTTAGAGGGGAATAGAGTTTTTTTGAAAGTTTTTGAAAAAATCATTTTTTTAACCTCTTTGACCCACGGATTTGATTAGGTGGCATGGGAGAGTTAAGAGGCCACTTACAAGTTGGCCAAAAAGCTAGAGAGAGAAGAACCTCTACCCCCCTACTTTTCAAATGGTTTACCCCCCCTTCCCTACTTTTTAAGTGGTTACCCCCCCCCCCCCCCCCCCCCTCCCTTCCCCCTACCTTTTTAGGGGTCAAAGGTGGAGGAGACCCTACCAAAATAGCCCCATTCAAAGCCTTTGTCCCCCTTAATCTTGGCAGGCTTCCTTGAAATTAGGGATTCTTACAAGGCCCATGGAGAGTCCATTTTTTTCCTAATGTCTTGAGCCAAACAAAAGAGGGGATAACAAGGATCTTCATGTCACTGCGCTACAAATTTAGACTATCATCAACAATCAATCTCTGTGGCGTAAGAAATGATGTGAGCAGTGTCCAACAGATGAAACATATTATAGAAATGCTCCGCAGTATATCAGGATCGACCCAACTTACTGTCCTATCAACAGACGGCGATCCTGGGAAAGCTTTTATTCATGGCAAATCAAAAGACCAGCAGTGTTGAATTACCCAGTCATAACAAAGCCAAGCAATAAAAATCCCCCATAAGAAAAGTATATGGTTCAGACGCTCAAGGGGGTCGTCAACATGATGAAGGAGATACCAGATCTCGCATGCCAGATGCTCGTGAAGATTGCAAAGATGCTAATCACCTACATTACGGCATTCAATGAGATAGAAGCAGCAGAGCATCTTTGGCAAGATTTTGTTGAAGGCACAAGAGGGCTCTGCTGGAATATGGAAACAGAAATCCCAAGCAAAAATGTCATCATGGGATTATATGCGAGAGTCATGTTCCTGCCCTCCCACTACATGTAGACCTTCAAAGAGGCATTCATGATAGGATTCTTTGAGGTAGACTCCTCCATATTTAATCCCATGACCAAAGATTTATCAACTCAACACATAGCATACCAGAGCACTCTCAGCAATAATCCCTTCAGAGAGCTGGCGACAAAAGTGGAGATCGAGGCAAGGGCACAAAAGTTCAGGCACCTCATTGGGGCGCTAGAAAAGAGACTGATCAACTACTAGAATACAGTCAAAGACAGATTTCACAAGGACGTGCAATGAATAGGAAGGGGGGAATGTTTGGTGGACACAGCAGAATGACACGTAAAAGGAAGATATACAACAAACTTTGTTGTACTCACTTATTTTTTCAAGAGAAGCGGTGTAATTCTGCTAATGAGGATTCTCAATTGTAATATATTCTGTCATTCCCTCTTAGCCTCTCTGAGCCTACACACTATGTAAGTGGCCGAATGGCCGTGGGAAAGTCCCCCCTAGCTCTTAAGTCAAAACCCTTAGTTTTGAAAAACACACAATCATTATCTTGGGGAGAAATTGGATGTCGACTGTGAGAGCTCTTTGCTGCTACAAGCTGTAATCTGCTTTTCTCCTTGTCTGGTTATCAAAATTTGATTGTGAATAGCACATTGTGTTCCTTGTCTCTTGGTCTACAATCTAAGTGTAATCATTCTCAATTTTTTTGAGGTTCACTACGTCTTGTTTGTAAGCAAAATGCATTGACTTGAGGTCTTAAATGCTTGTTTTTTTATGTTTTGACGTTGGAAAAGTGTTTCTATGCTTAAGGGGGACCTTTCTGTGTAGTTCTGTTTCAATTTTTTGCACACTTTTTGGGATGGATCGTGATTTATGTACCTTCCTAGGTGGCTACTGAATTTGGTAGGAATGTGCCCTAAGGTGTTGCAATACCTCTTGTTAAGTTTCGTTGCATTCCAAATTCGTTTGGATGCTGAAAAGGCTTGATGACCTAGAGCAGTGAGATTGGATGTAGACTGATTTTCTGACTAGGAAGTGGTTGATCTGCTTTTGTAGTAGTATGAATAGTCCTCTAAGTTCACTTTGGTGAGATGGACACTCTCATTAAGTCTCTGTGCCCCATCCCGATTCGCTTCCTTGCATATTGACATTATGTTAGTAACAAAAAGCTATCCTCCAGACGTCCGTCGCGGCAACCCGCTAACAGTAGCCAAGTAATTGGAAATATTTGGAAGGCCAAATGTGATGAGAGGGACAAATTTTCCTTTGGAAATTTCTTTTTGGATTCATGTCAACCGGGGGAAAGACAAAAGTGAGAGGCTTATGCAAAGGCACATGTATCCAGATAGGGATGTTCGGCAATCAAAGGCTTCATGGTCATGGTTTGTAGATGGATATACACACATTTGGACACCCCATTCTTTAGACACAAACTTGCAATGGGCTATAGATGCATCGATAATGAGGATCTCCTAATAGACATTTCTATATAGTAAGAGCTACAATCTTAAGGACAGTCTGGCAGTCCAGAAATTGTGCTACTCTTTTAAAAGAAGTGTGAGACTTTTGACAAAGATCTAGTTTTGGAGACTTGTTGGTGGCAAATCCATAACAAAAGGAATCATTAGTGCAAGCTCCACAAGAAAGAGTAGGAGTCCATAACGGGTATTTTGAAAGTTTTTAATATGTTGTAAGGGTTTGTTTAGGGTCAATAGTCTCAAATCCCTTATGGATATTTGCATCCATTGAATTGAATTTTTTCTATTTTCTAGAAGCCCCTATGCAAAGGATATGCCAGGGTTTGCATGTATTATTTTAAGTTAATACAAATCTAGCTCGAATGAGAGTTTTTTTTAAAAACATAGGAAGGAGTATACACTCTTTGTTTTTCTAGATTAAATACAAGTTTCCCTTTTCAATAGAGATTGTTAAGAGATGCTTTTCAAAATGTAATATCACATTAGGCCCAGTATTTAAAATAAATAAGTTAGGTTTTGAAGTTTGATATAAAGGAGGACAAACTTCCCCATGATGTAAGCTAGGTTTTGTAGTTTGATATAAAGGAGGCCACACTTCCCCATGATGTCTATGGTCAAACAAACTGAGAGAAATATGTGAGAATAATTTCCATGAGAAAAAACTCCCCTCACAACTATATTCATTCATACTCGTGGCTTTTCTTTTTTGAAATAAACTATGGCAAGATGGTATCATATGCCTCTCTTCACAACTATAATATCTACACTATCGTATTTACAAAATTAACAATACGAGGACACAAATCAAGCTTACGGACCATAGATCCTTCATATGAAATAAGAGTAATGCTTTGATATTTTGAGTCCACCCCAAAGATTATGTTAGTGAGAAAACGGGATTTAATACATGATTGATTTTTACCAACAGATGAGTAGAAGAAGACTACAAGGACTCTTTCAATTTGGGCAATGTCCACCTTGGTAATTTAATAAAGTTTGGTCCTTTATGTGGATGACACGTTAATTTTTGGGAAAAGCAGTGATGTGATTTCAACCTTGAATTCAAAGTTACATGTGACCTTTGAAATGAAAGACATGGGTGAAGCAAGCCATCTCCTTTACATGTGCATTAGGCGCGACAGATGCAAGAAGTTTGTCTTTTGCATCAGTTGGAGTACATTGATAAAGTGCTCAAGTGTTTCATTATAGAGAGGGGGAAGGCACTGAGTACTCTGTTGCCTCCATATGTGAAATCTTCTAAAAAGAATTTCCCTAAGTCTGAAGAGGAAAAAGCTAAAATGGCCAAAGTCAATTGGGAGTTTGATGTATGCTATGATTGCTACATGTCCTAATATTGATTTTGCAATGGGAGTGTTTAGTAGATATATGTCAAATCCACGCAAGAAAAATTGGGAGGAAATGAAAGGCACAAAAGACATATACATTTGCTTCAGAAGAAAGGAAGCATGTGTAATGGGTTACATATATGAAGATTATGCAAGAGACTTGGACAAGAGAAGGTCCACTTCATGCTATCTCTTTGAATTTGCAAGAGGTGCTTTTTCATGGAAATAATGTTTGCAAGATTGCATTACCTTGTCTACTACAGAGGATGAATATGTTGCAGCTTCAGAAGCTTGCAAGGAAGTTGTATGGCTTGGTGGTCTTGTGGGAGACTTGGGAATCAGTGTTGAGGTGCATGTGTTACATTGTGATAGCCAATGTGATATACAATTGGCAAAGAACTCGTTGTCTTATGCAAAGACAAAGCATGTGGATGTGAAGTATCACTTCGTTCGCGAAGTGCTTGAGGACAAGCAATTGTACCTTGCCAAGGTTACACCGGTGAGAATCCTAATGATCTTCTAACAAAGGGCTTACCTTCAAATTGGTTTGCACATTATTTAAAACTCATGGACATTGGGTGGATGATTATTATCATTTTCTACCTATATTGCATGTGTATATACATTGTCAACCCAACTTAAAGGCACATTGTCCTTTAAGTGGGAGGTTGTTAGGGTGGTAAAGCCCAATGTGTGTTGGGCAGCTAGACACTAACCGGGAACTAACAATGACCATTCATTCTACATAAAAACAATAAGGACTTATAGCCCTAATCACTATTGTGATATGGTTCCACAAGCTGTGACTCCTCTTCTTATCTCTTCTCCACTTCTGCACACACACACGAACACGCTCTCGCTCGTGCACTTCAGATTGTATAAAAAATACAACTCTATGGATTGGTCATGTAGCCTGAGGAAGATATCTCTTATCTTATCAACGAGCTCAAAAGCATCTGCACACAACTAATGTATATTAAAAGACCTTTGGACAATGAAAACTAAGCTATTGTACCTCTCAAAGCTGTATCTAAAGCAGATTTTGGATAAATTGTCAAAATGTTCAAAGAAAAAGACCCAGTCCCTAACATTGAAATTGTAGGGGAGGATTGTGAGTTCCTCCATCTCCTTTTGTCAGAGATGAGGCATGTGTACTATGTGTCATATGCCTGGTGTGTTTCAAGGGGAGGATTGTGTGAGTGATGTGCAACAAAATCCATAAGGAAACTTACCAGATGTTTATACTAAACATCAATAATTTAATATAATTCAGGGAATTAGGGTTGCAAGGATGCACACACAGTTTGGAGAAGATGAAGAAGCTCAAGACACACAATAGAGAGTGTATCATTAAGTGTGTAAATAGAAAGATAAGATAGCCCTAAGTGATGGGTGTCCGGAATTAGAATTGCAACGATGCACACACAGCTTGAAGAAGATGAAGAAGCTCAAAACACACAATAAAGATTGTATTATCAAGTGTGCAAATAGAAAGATAAGATAGCCCTAGAGTGATGGACGTATATATAATACATAGGAAAAGAAACATCCCTATATATACAATGCACAAGGAGAAAAAACGTCCTAGTGAGAGAAAAAATGTCTCGACGATCCTAAGTGTATTCACATACATCACTACCACATATATAGTAAAACAAATCCTTCCTGGGAGTGATGTGATGAAGGAGAGCTAGCACATAGTGTATACATAAGTACCATTCCCTATGGACATAATCAATCCACAAAGAAAAGCAAACGCAAAGATTTTCAAAACGCTTCGAACTTCTCACAAGGCAATGTCTTTGTAAACAGATCTGTAAGGTTGTCATGTGTCGGCATATAAGCCAAGTTGATCTCTCCTCTGAGAGTTTCTCCCTGGCGTAGTGATAATGCACCTCAATGTGCTTTGTGCAAGCATGAAAAGCCGGGTTTCTCGCAATTGCCACTATTAGTGTAGATGATATTGGCGGTGTATCCGGTCTAATACCCAAATCAACCATAAGACGTTTGAGCCATACACACTCAATTGTAGCTGTGAAGACTGCCCTATACTTAGCCTCACATCTGGAAGTGGCAACAGTAGGTTGCTTCTTGCTTAACCATGATATGCATAAACTGTCGAGCATGAAACAGAAACCACTTGTAGACACTTGTTTGTCATAACAACCAGTCCCATATGAGTCCAAAAAAGCATGCAAATCTAGTGACAATGATCCCCCCTTGGGATAATATAACCCATATGTAAAGTGTCACTCAAGTAGCAAAAGATCCTTTTAACAGCTTGTCAATGCTTAGACCTTGGACTATGCATAAATTTGCTGACCTATGAGAACGTAAACTATATAGTGGGTCTCATATTGCATACATAATTAAGGCATCCAATATCGATCAGATAAAGAGCGACATCTGCAAGATCTCCAACATCATGAAGACTCAAATTCAATTTTGAATATGTTTCCATTAGAGTAGCAATAGGTTTGCAGTCCTCATCCTCTTGTATAACCTTTGACTCTAGCTCTTTATGCAGCAATACAATTTTAACCTCATTTCGACTTGCATAAAGACGAGCCTGAGTATCCGAAGCCTGTTTTGCTGATTTTGATGAGCAAATGTGAGGAGTAATAGTGTGCTTCAGAAATAATGCAATCAATACAGGAGCCTATGCATCTCTAACATCCCAACAAGATTTCTCAGTCGTCAGCAATATAGCACAACCCGAAGACGACTGTAAGGGATCTATTTTGCAAAAAAATTGCACCGACAAAAATTTTGCACAAAAGGACGAAATTGTGTGTACAATACTACCTGTAGTAAAAATACAGGGGAAAATGAGCCTGAATCAAAATTCTGAGCACATCAAGGTCTACGAGCTTATCCAAAGCATTTATCAACCTGTTGGACGCTCACCTAAATGGAAGAAAGTGAGCAAGGAGGTGCTGGACACTATGACCGGGAGGACACAACCTGCTCTGATACGAATTGTTGGAATGCCCATTTGAATACGTCAACATCTTACATAAATGATCATACCTTCGAAACGCTTAAGCTATATCTCACACAGGCATGGGATGGGATGGGATCAAGAGCGGGATAGGATGATTGAGCATTGAAGGAACCTTTCTCATTTAAAATTAGTGGAGTCCAAGAAATGGCAGCCTGGACAGGAAGCTGATCAATGACGTGCTCTGCGATGGACACCACACTTGGCACACACACTGACCAGTGTGTTCCGTAAGTCTGCATTCTTCTTGGGCATCCGACTTGACCAAATATCTGCATGAGCATTGACCATGTTCCAAAACAGTATGGTATCCCCAATAGAAAGCTTTTCAAGGTGTTTTTGTGCTTTCAATAGGACACCACGGTTGGTACACATACCAACCAAAGCATTGCCAAACACAACTCTTTTTCATTCAACAGCCCTTGACCAACAATCTCATCAAGAATTTGCTTGCCCATGTCAACCTCTTGCATAATGCCACATGCCTTCAAAACCAAGCATAGGTGATCGCATTTGAAGAGAAGCCCTCATTCTGCATTCGCTGTAAACAGCCCAGAGCTTCCCAGCTCTACCCCACCAATTTTTATTTTTACAAAAGCCCCTGGTTAATTATAAATTTGTTTACTATTTCAATGGCTTGCATGATCATAATGCCACATGCCTTCAAAATGCAAGCATAGGAAACTGCATTTGAAGAGAAGCCCTCCCTCCATATCCACCAAAGACAACACACAGCTTCCTAACCCTGCCCTGGTCAAGCATATCTTGCAATCAATGTAGCCGGAAAACCCCATCTTGGATAGGAAGCTTGTCAGAGATTGGCGGCGCTTTCATAAGTATGTTGGCATACATGTCAACCAAAGCATTGCCAAGGATGTCTTTTTGAAGAGACCGTGACCAACACTCACATCGTGTCTTCATTTGCCATGTGAACTTATAGCATAATGCCACATGCCTTTAAAATGCAAAGCTTAAGTAACCCCATCTAGAGAGAAACCATTGCTTTGCATCCTTTAAAAACCACCCAGAGCTTCCCAGCCCTACCCTAATTGAGCATATCCTGCGATTGATTCATTCCAAGAGGCCCCGTCCCAGACAAGCTCGTCACGAACTAGCGATCTCATCAAGTATTTGTCTGCCCACATTAGCTGGATAGCACTTTGCATAAGCAAAAAACAACCTAGAGCTTCTTTTGTAGTTTGCGGAATGTGGAATCCAAGAGATGATACCCGGACAGGAAGCTTATCAATGACTTGTGTTCTGAGAAGGACACCAAACTTGACATACATAATGGCCAGCATCCCAGCCTCCCTCCATGCCCCTTGCCACTACCCCATTCATATGCACGTGGGGTGACCTTCAGATACATAGAAATGCTCACAAAATCAGTGCTCTTTCATTTTCTGCAGTGCACCAGGTGCCATGCTGGCTTCGAGACTGCACTGTTGCGATATTGCATAGGATTTCAAGAATGATGCAAGCTTGCTCCAGACTTTCCTTCTCGACAATAGTGTGGTGTTCTTCAGAAAGTCATACTGACCCCATCAAGAGAGGGCCTCTGAGATGTTTTGAAAGACGACATCCTAAACACACAGCTCATCAAAAGCATTTTGTCATTTGGTATTCACTTTGGGATCACATGGAGTTTACTTGGAGTTCACCTTTAAAGGGGATTGCTTGGCATTCACCTGTGGTTTGATCCTGGACCAGATAAAGTGCATCCAATCCTGCCTCTTTGGGACCATTCATCCCACCTCAGAGGTGGGGTGTCAAATAGTCATGAGGTACAACCAGTGCGTGCCAGGTAGTAAGGAGGCATACAAAGGCACCTAGTATACCATATGTCTTGAGACCTCTCTGCTTCAGCCTTGCCACCTTCGACTAAAACCTAAAAAAGCATCCCCTCCACTTCAAACTTGCCACCTTCATACCTGAAACCTATTCAAAAGGTAATCCTGAACCTGAAATCTGCTAGGAGAATCTTTAGTAGAGCAACAAAAGAGCTTCCGTATGAGAAGCAATGCCCCCCACCAGATAATTCATAGAAAAAGATTGTATTGAAAGGGCCTGTTGTAGACTACTGAATTAATAATTGTTTTGCATTGTTTTAAAGGCTAGACAACACAACACATGCCCAACAAGCTTTTAAATGACGGAAAGCTGTGGGGAACTATGGTGGAGGAGGCTTTCAATCCGCCTATTCCATTTCATTGGAACCCCATACTCTTTGGTGTTTGGGTTAAATTTAATTTTTGTAGGTCATAGGGACTGACGTGTGGGTTGGGGCAGGCTGCTTTTGGGAGCATACATCGGGCAGGGGGACACCTCTCTGAGGCATTGTGTGCAGCCCAGCAGGGTGGCCCTTGTGGGAAGCCCTTGGCCACAGGCAGCCAGCCATGTACAGAGGGGGGACTGATCCGCGTACTTCCGAGTCCCTCCCTAGCATTTTTGGTTGACAGCCTACAGCGTCTTCTGTGACAGTTGTGGGCAGCATGGGGACCGATCCTCAACAGTAGTCTCTTTCGAGTTTTCCCCTCAGTACCCAAAATTCAGCTGGTGAAATCTTGCTTTGAGAAATGTACCTTCAAGCTGTTGGAATTTCTCACCGGGGGAGCGGGGATGATGGGACCAACGGTGGAGTTGAAAGCGCGCATCTTGAACCAGGCGATCGGACAAAAAAAGTCGATTCGGTTGACATCCGCCACTTCGCAGCCGGGACCTATGACCTGCCCATTAAGAGCCTCACGTCCTATCCATCACGACCGCACGTGTACCTTGAAGGGCATGGGATCAGTGTGTTCCATGTAATGGACTCTTCATCCAAACGGCCGCGATCACCTTGACACATGTGTCCTAGTTCTCCTTCTGTAGATCCCACCACCGGGCTTCATTCAAGAGCCCGTGCAAGTTAGTGCTGAGAGAGAGAGAGAGAGAGAGAGAGAGAGAGAGAGAGAGAGAGAGAGATGCTGCCATGGCCACACCACCCCCTCTTTTTGATACCTCTGCATGGAGCTCCCAATCCATCTGCTGCATTGCCCCCGTGATCTGCAGCCATGCTCATCATCCAGCAGGGGCTTAACATAGTAAGGGTACATTACCACTAAGATCATCCGATTTAAAACTTCCTGGCACCTTCCAAGCTCCATTTCTTACTCTCATAGCTTCAACCATGTCAGCATCATCTTTCATGCCGGCAGCGGCATAAATACTGCTCATACATAGATACACCACAGCAGACTTTTCATCTGACCGCACCGCATTATCAAAGGCAATCCTCGCAAGCTTCACATTCCCCCACTTTTTACATACACTCAGCATAGTAGACCACGCTGTAAAATGATCCGAAGGGGGCATTTTTTTAATTTCTGCCACAGCCTTGTCAAAGTGCCCTGTACAACTGAAGAGGTTTACCATACAAGTGTGATGCTCCTTAGTTGGGCTGATTCCATAGCTTGTGCTCATTGTGTCGAAGTACCTTTGGGCCTCATGAACTAGACCTAAGTGACTGCACACATTAAGTAGAACAACGAATGTTACCAAGGTTGGCTGTATACCTTCCTCTAGCATCCTGTTGAATGACTTCAATACAGCTTTATACTCTCCTGCCTGAGCATAACCTGCCATAAGTGCATTCCAAGATACGACATCTTGAACAAGAAGCTTCTCAAACACTTCCTGTGCTTTTTCAAATGCACCACATTTAGTATACATGTCAACCAATACATTCCTTAAGTTGGTTACTTTTCCCAGCAGGCCCTCTCTAATCATCTCACAATGTATCTCTGCGCCTTTCTCAGATGCACCTATGCCACCACATGCTCTCAAAATGCACGCAAATGTCACTTCATCTGGGGAAAGCCCTTCATGTCTCATTTGCTCATAACAGAGAAGAGCTTCCTCATTCTTCTGGTGCTGGCAATACCCTGTGATCAGTGTGTTCCATGTAATGGTATTCCTAAACAGAAGCTCATCAAAGACATCCTGTGCTTTTGTAAGTGCACCACATTTGGTGTACATATCTACCAATGCATTGCTAAGCACACTATTTCCCCCTAAAAGGTCCTTTCTGATAATTGCTAAATGTATAGCTTCACCCTTTTCCACAGCTCCTATGCTGCCACAAGCTTGCAAGATGCAAGCAAAGGTCACTGCATCTGGGGAAATCTTCTCGTGTTGCATTTGATCATAGCAGCTCAAAGCTTCATCCCCATATCCATGTTGGCAATATCCTGCAATAAGTGCATTCCAAGCAATAACATCGTGTGCGGGAAGCTCGTCAAACACTTGTCTCGCCTCTGCAAGTGCACCGCACTTCACCCACATATCCAACAATGCTGTGCCGAGCACATTGTCCCCATTCAGCATACCCTTTCTGTTTATCTCATCATAAATTTCTCTACCCACGTCGGCTGCTCCTATGCTACCACAGGCTTTGAGGAGGCAACATAAAGTTACTGCATTTGGAGACAAACCCTCCTCTTGCATCTGTTTGAAGCAGTCAAGGGCTTTCTCACCATGCCCAACTTGAACATATCCTGTGATAAGTGCAGTCCAAGAAACTACATCACGTGCAAGAAGCCCATCAAACACTTGCTGCGCCTTGGCAAGTTCACGACACTTGGCATACATGTCCACAATCATTGTATCAAGCGCATTATTGTGTCCCAAAAATCCATGTCTGATGATATCTGCATGAATCCGATCACCCATGTTGGCATCTGCTAGGCTCCCACACGCCTTAAGAATGCAGAGAAAGGTCACTGAATTAGGAGAGAGACCTTCATCTACCATGCGCTGGAAACAACTCAATGCTTGCTCACCACGGCCATGTTGGGAGAATCCTGTGATAAGGGCATTCCAAGAGACAATATTTGTATCTGGAAGCTCATCAAAGATCTGCTGCGCCATTGCAAGCGAGCCACATTTGGCATACATGCTGACAAGAGCGCTGCCAATGAAGATGCTGTGTAAAAGCAAGCCATGCTTGAGAGCAAGAGCATGTGACTTGTTGCCTTTCCGCAGATCCTTATGTATGGAGCAGGTCTTGAGGAAGGAGACAAGCTCTGTTTCTTCAGGGGGGGCATTAATGGAAAGAACCACATCGTGCTGTTCTTTACAGATTACGCGATTGAGGTGCATGGATCTTATGTTACCCCACTGATCAAGCACAGAAAGTGGAACAACGGTAGTGAGAGCATGAGGGTTAGCAGAGGCATGTACATGCTCTCTCAACAAACAGCAAACTGTAACATGCCAGCAGGTCACTGCAGAGAAAATTTTGAGCCTCACGCGCGCACGGTTCTCCTCACATCTCTTAGCACGAGCACAACCAGAGCAGCCGGCCAGCCAAAGAGAATCTTGCAGGGGCGAGTGCATACGTGTCGAGTGCTCTTTTTGGCCGGCAAGTGGCTGGCTGGCCGCTGTAGCCCACGCCTCACCTCCCCCGGCAACGTCTCCAGCCTCCTGCCATCCAATCAAAAGTCTGCAACCCTCTTTCACTCGCTGGCCGAGCTGCTGCCGGAGAGGTTGTGCTCAATATCGCCAGCCAGCAAGGGAAGATTCCTCAGCATCAACTGTTGGCTGCCCAGCTGCCGTCCGGCTCGTTGTGCTAGAGCTATCTGAAAGTAAGCTTTTGAGCACCATACCCAAAGCTCAATCTCCTACCCGGCTAAGTGCAATAGTCTGCATACCCATTAAAGCGCCCACATCGTGGAGGTGGCTTTATGTAGAATCTGAATTAATGCTAAGTCAAGAGTGCCCTGTCGATTTGCCAAATTGAAAGCAGGGGTGCTTTCTATTTTGATCAAAATAGAAGGGAAAATTAAACCGCCCCCCAAAAAAATCCCCCCCCCCCCTCGCTTTCTCTCTCTCGACTCTGTACATCTCTCTCTCTCTCTCTCTCTCTCTCTCTCTCTCTCTCTCTCTCTCTCTCTCTCTCTCTCGTGCGGGGGAAAACGCAGCGAGTGTTGGAAGAACACGAACGTGGAGGAGCTCTCTCTCTCTCTCTCTCTCTCTCTCTCTCTCTCTCTCTCTCTCTCTCTCTCTCTCTCTCTCTCTGTGTGTGTGTGTGTGTGTGTGTGTGTGTGTGTGTGTGTGTGTGTGTGTGCGCGCGCGCGCGGTGTGGGCTCTCTCTGCTTCGTTCGCACGACCGTCTCATACGCTCGTCGACGTTGTCGACACTGCGATGGTGTTTTCCTCCCCCGACTTCGGCGATGTTGGGTTAAAGGCCCGTGTGCCCGGCTGCCCGTTGTTCAGCCGCCCATGTACAGCCATTCATTCACTCATTCATAATAACTATACTCACAACTACACATTGTAGTGTGAGTACCGCCCTGCCACACACTGTGTCTATCTCCTTCTTCGTGCTGGCTCTCTGTGTGTGTGCTCTCCGATCCCAACAAGTGGTATCAGAGCTTGGTAGTGAGAGCATTGAGAGCTTCATCATCATTGTTGAGTGTGTTGAAACTTGCTGCTGTTTCATTGCCGTTTTTTGGTTTCGCGCACGCGCGCATTTCCAAAGAGCAGAAGGTTTTTCTGAGCTTGGCATTGGAAGGTTCAGCACTCTGCAGCAGGTGTTGTCAGATTTGCAACACTACTTTGTTGTGGCAGTTTGTTGGTTGGTTACAGGTTTCTCATTGTTGCATTCTTGTTGTAATGGGCACTAAAGAGGACACAGTTTTCAATATTGAGAAGTTGGATGGTGCTAACTTCTCATATTGGAAAGATCAGATTTGGGATGCCTTGGTGCAGAAGAAACAGATTCGACCTCTAAAGTTGCAGGGAGTTAAGCCAGAGAACATGGAGAGGGATGATTGGGAGGAGTTGGATGAGATGTGCAGGTCTACCATTAGGCTTTCCCTTTCAAAGTCTGTTTATTACAATGTGAAAGATGCACAGGGTGGAGCTTATGAGCTATGGCAGCGGATTTGCGATATGTATGATAAGCATTCGGCTGCTTCTATGGTGTATTGGATTAAAAAGCTTATTGATTTGCGAATGGAGGAAGGTGCTTCCATGAATGCGCATTTGAATGAGTTCAATACAATTTTCAGCCAACTTGCTACGCAGGAAATTACGTTTGAGGAAAATGTAAAAGCTATGTTTTTACTTGTCACGTTGCCTGAGTCATGGGACACATTTAGGACAGCCATAAGTAACTCGGTTCCTGCGAATGAGTTGACAAGTACTAATGTGGAGTCTAGTCTTCTCACGGAAGAGATTAATCGAAAGAATAATGCAGGTAATAAGTCTTCTAGTGCAATGGTTGTCAGAGGCAGGACTATGGACAAGTATAAGTCCAACAGGGGTAAATCTAGAAGCAGGTCCCGTGCAGGCACAAGTAAAAAGGATGTGGAATGTTTCCATTGTGGTAGAAAAGGCCATTTCAAAAAGGATTGCTACAAGTGGAAAAGGGAAAATGGAGATGGTAAGAAGAAAGACCATGATGCTAAGGACAAGCCTAAATCCAATGTCAAGATTGAGGAGTTAAATGCAACACAGGGAGAGTGTAGCTCTCAAGATGACCATGTATGTGCTCCGACTAGTGCTACTAGTGAAGAGCTTGGTGATGTGTTGCTTGCATCCTATTTTGATGACGCTTTTCTTCTCACTCATGAGCGTAGTATGCCTATGGATTGGGTCATTGACAGTGGTGCTTCTTTTCACGTTACGCCTCATAGGTCGTGGTTTCATGACTATGATGCTTCGAGCACAGGTACTGTCAGGATTGCCGATGGGCGTTCTATGCAGATTCATGGCATTGGGGATATTCATTTGGCTATGCCAAACTCTACTACGTTTGTCTTGCAGCGTGTGCGTCATGTGCCGGCTCTTGCAAAAAGCTTGATTAGTGTGGGTCAATTGGATTCACTTGGTTTCAATGTATCTTTTGGTGATGGAGGTTGGAAGATCACTAAGGGCAGCCTTGTTTTGGTTAAAGGTGCTAAGAGGAATACGTTGTATTCTCTTTGTGTAGCTAGTGTGGCTGATCACATTGTGGGGATCACTGAGCAACCTCCTGCTTCTTTATGGCATCAGCGTTTGGGGCATATGTCACTAAAAGGTATGAAGTTGTTGGCACGTGCGGATTACATTCCCGTTTCAGATTTTGGTGGTTTTGAGTTTTGTGAGCATTGCCTTTATGGTCGACATGCTCGGTCTTCTCATAAGAAAAGTGTTCCACACAGATCTTTGGAAAAGCTAGCTTTGGTGCATAGTGATGTATGTGGGCCGATGCCCAATGCTTCTCTTGGAGGTCCTATGTACTTTGTTACGTTCATTGATGATGCTAGCAGGAAGGTATGGGCATACCCCATTCGTAAGAAGGATATGGTGTTTGATATATTTAAGCAATGGTTGGCTCTTGTCGAGAACCAATCAGGTTGTAAGTTGAAGTGCTTACGTACGGACAATGGGGGTGAATTTATGTCTCATGCTTTCACAACATTATGTGTTGAGAAGGGTATACGGCGCGAGCTTAGTGCTCCCTATACACCTCCTCAAAATGGTGTGGCAGAGCGCATGAACAGGACTATACAGGAAAAAGTCCGTAGTATGCTCTCTATGGCTGGTTTGTCAAATGGATTTTGGGCTGAAGCTGTTGCCACTTCTGTACATTTGATAAATCGTTCACCTAGTGTTCCTTTGGGCTTCAAAGTGCCTGAAGAGGTATGGACAGGTTTGCCACCTTCGTATGGTCACCTTCGTGCTTTTGGCTGTGAAGCTTATGTACATGTACCTAAGGCAAAACGCAGCAAATTGGATCCAAAGAGCAAGAGATGTATCTTCTTGGGTTATGGTAGCTCTGGTGAGATGGGTTATCGATTGTGGGATCCTATTGACAGGAAGATTGTGCACAGCCATGATGTTGTTTTTCATGAGGACTCTATGTATAGAGCATCACCGCGAACGGTTGAGGTTCGGCGTGTGATATTTGAGGAGGATGGTCATCGGTATGATGGTCCCATGGCTGCTCGTGGGCAGCCCATTGACCCTCAAGTGGGAGATCAGCCCTTGTTGGGAGATCATGTAGATGTGGGACAGCCAGATCAGCCCTTGTTGGGAGATCATGTAGATGTGGGACAGCCAGATGCACCTCCTGCATAGTCTTTGAGGCGTTCAGAGCGGCGTGCAAGACAGCCTCAGCGTTTTGTGCCTTCTATGGATTATGTATTGTTGACTGATTGCGGGGAGCCATCATGTTATGATGAGGCCATGTCTAGTGTTGACAAGCTCAAGTGGGAGCAGGCTATGCAGTCAGAGATGGATTCGTTGATCCAAAATGAAACGTGGGAGCTTACTCCTTTGCCAAAGGGTAAGAAGGCACTACCATGCAAGTGGGTTTACAAGATAAAACTGTGTTCAATGGATGCAAAGCCTAGGTACAAAGCAAGGCTTGTGGCTAAAGGATTCAAGCAACAGAAGGGCATTGATTTTGACGAGATCTTCTCCCCAGTGGTGAAGATTTCTACTTTGCGTATGTTGTTTGCTTTGGTAGCTACAGAAGACATGGAATTGAAGCAAATGGATGTAAAGACAGCTTTCTTACATCCGGACTTGCACGAGGATTTGTACATGGAGCAACCAAGTGGGTTTGTTATTCATGGTTCAAAGAAGATGGTATGCCGGCTTCTTAAGACCTTGTATGGGCTGAAGCAATCATCTCGTGAATGGTATCGTAAGTTTGATGCATTCATGAGTTCATTGGGCTATGTACGCAGTTATGAGGACCCATGCCTCTATACTCGCAAGGCTGCAGATGGTAGTCTTATTGTTTTGGTTTTGTATGTGGATGACATGCTGATCGCAGGGAAGTGTATTTCTGATGTGGATGCCTTGAAACATAGGCTACATGAGACCTTTTCCATGAAGGATCTTGGGGATTCCAGTCATATTTTGGGTATGCGGATCACTCGTGATCGTTCTCGCAAGTTGCTCTTTCTTAGTCAGAAAGAGTACATTGACAGGGTGCTTGAGCATTTTCATATGGAAGGGGGGAAGGCCATTAGTACCCCGTTGCCTCCATATGTAAAACTCAGCCATGATGACTGCCCTCAGACAGATTTGGAGACTACAGAGATGTCTCAGATTCCCTATGCGTCAGCTGTTGGTTCCTTGATGTATGCCATGGTGGCTACGCGTCCAGATCTTGCTCATGCAGTTGGTGTGGTTAGCAGGTACATGTCTAACCCGGGCAAGAGTCATTGGGATGCAGTGAGAGGTATTCTCAGATACTTGAGAGGGACTTCAGAGTTGTCTCTATGTTATGGTGAGAAGGATATGTCTGTTTGCGGATATACAGATTCAGACTATGCAGGGTCAGTGGACTCGAGGAAGTCTACTAGCGGCTATGTGTTCACAGTTGTAGGTGGACCGGTTTCGTGGGCATCACGTTTACAGCCATGCGTTGCTTTGAGCACTACAGAGGCTGAATATATGGCTGCCACTGAGGCTGCCAAGGAGGCCGTATGGCTCTCACGACTAGTGGGAGATCTTGGTATGGCTGGTGATGCTCCGATTCTACATTGTGATAGCCAGAGTGCCATAGCGTTGGCACGGAATCCTGTCTTCCATGCGAAGACAAAGCACATTGAGGTGAGGTATCACTTCATACGAGAGGTGCTAGAGGACAAGCGCATAGAGCTTGTCAAGGTACACACTGACGATAACCCTGCTGATCTACTCACGAAGTCGTTACCCTCACAGCGGTTTGCACACTGTAGATCGCTGATGGGTATGGCTTGACTTCTTTTGTTGTACTTTGGCCACTTTAAAGGCACACTGCCTTTAAGTGGGAGATTGTTGGGTTAAAGGCCCGTGTGCCCGGCTGCCCATTGTTCAGCCGCCCATGTACAGCCATTCATTCACTCATTCATAATAACTATACTCACAACTACACATTGTAGTGTGAGTACCGCCCCGCCACACACTGTGTCTATCTCCTTCTTCGTGCTGGCTCTCTGTGTGTGTGCTCTCCGATCCCAACAGGCGATGACCTTCACAGAAAGCCACGTCAGTGGCTTTGTGATTAAGGTCGGCCACTAATACTAATACTAACGTTTGTGTGTTTTTTTAAAGTGATAGCCGTCGTGCCAGTAAGCCACACAAACATTAGTATTATTTCAGTTAGCCCCTTCACTTTCTCAACCCACCCTTCTCTCACGCTTCTCCATGAACTATCCACAATGAACTCCATGTGAACTACTTGAAGCTATAATTATGTTCTTCAAGTGAACCACATGTGATCCCATTGTGAACAACTGTCTAAATCTCAAGTGAACCACATGTGATCCCTTTGTGAACAATTGTGTAAACGTCAAGTGAACATATTGTGAACTTGGAGTGCCAAGCATCTTCGGTGGGGGTGTACCATTACCCCATATTTGGCTCAAGCACATAAGGATTTTATGGATTTTGAGACTCAAGTGCAAGATAGATGGAGGAAACCTCCAATGATTAGATGCCCTTTCAAATGGTGGTTCGAGTTCTTTCTCCACTAGTGACAAAGATGGTGAGAATTGCAGCGATAATGAGGAAAGATTGTATTGTAGTCCATGCACGCATTCCCTTGACACCTATTTTTTTGGCTTGGAGAAATAAGATGGGCTACATGGATTCTCTGCACTTGATCCGTACAAGTATGTGTCTCCTTTTTTTTACTCCTTTTGCCAATCGAGTTATAATTTGATGAAGCTTGCACTTCAAGGAGAACATTTACCAAGCCCAAAGAAATTGCAGGCATGTGACCCCAAGTGGCATGCTTGACTTAAAAAGGTGGAGAAGAATGAAAGACAGGTTATGTTTGAGGACAAATGTAGAAGGCTTTTGGTGTTTGTGCACAACAACTCCCCCAATTTTGAAAATCTCACCCATTGCAGAATGGGAGAGTATTATCATTCAATGTCATTTTCATGAAGATAATAATTCTCACCACACTTATGAGGACACAATTAGAAACTTGAAGACCACGTGGTGTTTGGACATCAAGCAACAAGGGATACCCGTAGCATATGTGAAGGCCCTTGTGGAAAGTTGTGGGTGTTGGTGTGAAAAAGAGACCGATGGTGGCAATGAGTGCCACACATCAATGCATGTCACCAAAGATATTAAGGATGCCATGAAGCATGAACGTCAAAGTGTTGACATTTTATGTGTGGAGCAATCTGTAATTGAGATTATGGTTCAACACAAGGTGAGGCTAGTTAAGGTTCGCTCATATGAGAGCCAAAGTGGAAGCACAAATACAGTTGACTATGCATGCCAAAAAGGAAGAACGACCCGTAGAAGTGGGACTGTGAAGCAGCTTAGGAGGTCCAAGAGATGTGGTTGTCCTTTCCAAGTGAGAGTTCAATATCGACATGCCTCAAAGATTGCACACATATCCACTTACCATATTCATGAGGGGCATATACTTGGATCAAGAGGGGATTTGTATCATTTGTCCGTGCATCCTAATGTTATTGAGTGTTGCATGGAAGGTTTGTTCGATGTGGGTACAACAAGACATGTCGCAAAAATGTCTTTGTCTAAAGAGAAGCTGCAATATGAGTGATCTTCAGCTATTGACCAAGCAATTTATCACTTTTTTATGATACAAAGGAAAATTTCAATGATGTCTTACCAAATACACATCAAGGTGACTCATATTATGTTACAGATTAAGCATTATTGCAATTGTTTTTACATAGTAACATTGTTTCTTTTGTTTTCACAGGAAAGATTTCTAAAGATGATTGGAGTGCTATGTGGGTCGAGGTTTGTAACTTACAAAGTCGAGGGAAGGTGTGTTATTGCGAACCGTGTAATCCCTCTGCACAAGATCCTAATCAAAGGCCCTATATTGTTGTTATTCAAGATAAATGGATGCTAGACATGGCCATGAGATTTTCTACACACAACTCTTGGGCAATAGATAGCACATTCAAGACAAACGTTTTTGGCCTTCCATTGTATGTTGTAGTTTTGCCTAATCAAAATGGTGTAGGTTTATCAATATGGCTCATGCTATGCACCAACGACACAGGAACTAACCAAGAACGAATCGCAATTGAGATAACCCTAAAGACAATTTTTGCAAGATTGAGTAATGTGCGCCCCACGTCAATAGTGATTGATAAATCACCAGTGGAGCTTGAGGCTATTCATAAGGTGGTGGAGAAGGACCCTTACTGCTGGGTTTATGACGTCCATGGCTCTTGAAAACAAGTTCTTGGTCATATCATTCTATGTTGGTACCATGCTAAGAAAGCTTGGGTGGAGAACCTTCTTCCAAAGGTATGTAAGAACTCTAACATTTTCTATACCTACTTGTGGGCTCATGCAACACAGGAGCTTTACTCTTTGCTTTAGGTAACAAAGCTAATGTGCGAACATCTCTACTCTTCCATGTGTGCACTTATGCATAGTGTCACAGAGGCTGAGTTTGAGCAACCTTTTCAAGGGCTCCTTCAAAACTACACAGAGTTCACGAGTGTGCAAAGATATGTGATGAATGGTTGGTGTGGGAGTGATTGCCCTTGGCGCAAAAAGTGGCCAAAGTTTGATCGGATGTTTAATCATGGGAATGTGGATACAACAAACTTGGTTGAGAGATTGTGGAAATACATAAAATATACTTTGTTGAATGTCCAAGTCAACATATCAATCTTGGATTTGATCCATGCCCTTGTCGGTGACTCAAGTAGTGAAACCTGCATGGGGGGGACTTTATTTGGAGTTCTTCAAACAGAAACAAGAAATAGGTAACTATGCCCTTTTTTAAAGAAGATCTTGCACAACATAGGTGGCTAATAAGCACAAGGTGTGTTGCAGCCGACTCAGACGCTTTAACATATATGAATTGTCAAAGCATCAGACCACAAGGCTACGAGAGGGGGAGAAAATTCTACAACAATATGAGGAAGATCCTTCCTCTTTGCATACCCTCAATGAAATGACATTAAATTTTGAAATACGAAGTGGTTCCACGCCAAGAATATGGTATCGTGTAAGCTTGCAAAGCATCTATTGTGATTGTCCTGATTTTGCAAGCCTTTATAAATACGTCTATGCCACATGACTAATTATAGAAAAGCACTTCAAACATTTGTGTGCCATACTTCCAAGATTGGATAGAGATTATGGCCAAGGGATCCAAGAGAGTGTTGAGGATAAAAATGTTTGAGAATGTTCAAATAGTGGAAGAGAAACCTAATGAGGAAGTCCTTTCTAGTAGCACTACCAGTCAACATGAGGTGTTGATATGCATCAAAAATGTTCGACATATTCTTCAACAAATTAAAGGTGGCCTAGAGGAGAATAGCTCTTCTCAGAATGAGGCCTTCAAACAACAACTTGAAGCTAAATACTCTTTCACCCAAGTAGATTGAGATGCCAACAAGAGGAAGCATTCAACAAATACAGGCACAGGTCACCCAAACTCGCCTTGGTCATGGTGTGTGCCAAGTGCCAAGTCAGGGGACACAAGGCCTCCAACCTCAACCCACCAAGCCGACAAGAATGACTGGCGTCTTGAGGAGAAAGCACCAACATGACCGTTATAGAGTAAGGTTCGACAATGCTCCTCGCATATGGTGTCCACATTGCTACACTAAACATGGTGGATCCACAAATCAATTACACACGCTCTACATGACATGCTTTGTTGCCCCTAACATCAAGGCATGCCTCCATAGGGAGCGAGCAGCATTTACTCAAAAAAATGATAAAGATATGTGATATACCAACCCATATTATGGCAAGAATTGTAGCTTGCACCTATGGTGATGTGGAGAATGGTGAGAGACACTTTAATTTGGCTCAAGAGCAAGGGGGGGTTCTTTTTAATGACATGGCCTCTCAATGGAGGCTTGTGATTGTGTAATTCTGGTCATTTACATGCTTGAGACACTCATGTTGTTCTAAATTTGTATCCTTTGGTCCTTTAGATGTCGAGTGTTCACTTGGTAATCACATATAGGTTCACTTTTGCAACACTCAAGGTTCATTAAATGATTACTTGAGGATCACAACACTGTGTATCAATGCTAACATGGGTACCTTCTCGATCCTCATTCCTTGTGATCTCTTTAATTTCACTTTTGGATCTTTTTGAGTTCACCTAGAATTTCATTTGGATCACTAGCAGTTCACACATTTGATTACTTGGGGTCACATCACTATGAATTCTTGCTCACTTGGGTGTCCTCTCGGCTTTTATTCCTAGAAATAACTACGAGTTCACTATGAGTTTACAATTAGTTCACTTGCATATACCTTTTAGATCACTTTTGAATCTCTACGCTATCACTGGTAGTTCACTTGTGGATCATATTAATGTGAATCATTAATCACTTGGGTTTGCTCTTGGGCCTCATTTCTAGGGATCACAAGGGGTTCACAAGGAGTTCACGTTTCGATCTCTTAAATATTACTTGGCAATAACTAGTAGTTCACTTAAAGATTACATAACTATGAATCATTGATCACTTGGGTTTGTCATTGGGCCTCAATTCTTGAGATCACATGGGGTTCACAAGTAAATCACTTTTGGACCTCTTGAACATTACTTGCAAATCACTAGTAGATCACATGGGGATCACATGTCTGTGGATCACGGAGTAGTTGGGTTTGCTTTTGGTTCTCAATTCTTGGGATCACATGGGGTTCACAAGAAGACCACTTCTGGGCCCCTTCAATATTACTTGCATATCACTAGTAGGTCACATGGGGATCACATAACTTTGAATCATTGATCACTTGGGTTTGCTCTCTTAGGTTTCATTTCTTGGGATCACATGGGGTTCACAAAAAATTCACTCTTGGTTCTCCCGAACATCCCTTGAAAATAAATAGTACTTCACATGGGGATTGCATAACTGTGCATCGTTGATCACTTGGGTTTGCTCTTCCCCTAAGTGACCATGGGGTCTTCTCAAAGTGGAGTTATAGATTACTATAGGGTGGCTCATTGGTGTCCCCATGTGTGATTATTGGTAAGTACTTGGAGCAATCAACACTTGAGGTCTAAGAGGTTTGCATTATATAATGATGTTCTCATTACACCATGATGATTGCAATGCCACTAATTCATTTTTCTCTATGTGGATCCATGTTTTTAACTATGTTAGGACACTTCCACTATGTTTAGATATTTGCTTTATGTAACAACATTTGCTTCACGACACTTCCACAATGGTCAAGACAAATTCCATTATTCCAAGACACTTGTGCTACAAGAACAAATTTTCACTCTTATGCCACACAAGTACACCATCAACATGGAATCACACCATGTTCAAAAAACTGGATCACATTGAAAAAGAACGATTCAAGAAAGCACTCCATTAAATTTCCATCCAAGTAATGTTTACATCATAAAACATCATGTGATACAAGAATGCCAATGTTCAAATGTGGCAAAAGAAAAAAAAAACTCGTGAAAGGACAAAAACTTGTCAAAGGTAGAGAGCATCCTTTGTCCATGCGGCAAACTCATGCTCCAACTTCTCCACATCTATATGCCTGAATTATGTCTTTGTCAGTTGAAACAAATCAACAAGCAATTAAACAAGTATTAAGATGAATCCTTTTAAAAAATTGTGTGTATCAATAGTGTTAGAAGCTGAACACACCCTACGGAAATTGATTGCTCGGCAGATTATCATTTTTTGTAATTATTCATTTCGTGTATCAATAGTGTTAGAAGCTGAACACACCCTACGAAAATTGACTGCTCGGCAGATTAGCATTTTTTGTAATTATTCATTTATTGAGGAAACCCGACATTTCACCTTGTAAATATTGGGGCTTACAGAAGTTTCCAGGTTATATCCTAGTTTTGACATTTAGATTGAGTAGATGGTTAATTTGGAACTTTAGGGTTTGAGAATTGTAAGGTATTTATACCACTTTTGACCTTAATGAAAAAAACCTTTGTCATTTAAAAAAAGTTTTGAAGTCTGTGAGTGAGCGTACTGTGTACGAGAGAGAGTGTGAGCTTCATCTTGATGCTACGTGTGCACCGGTGGTCGGAATCAAGTGTGGAGAAGTGCAACGTGTTGCCCCCGACGAGAGCTACGTGCCGATACCTACATTGCGTGCATACGTTCAGGTTTTGCGAGCTCCATCTACCAGATTCATCTGGTGATTCGGTGAGCATACATTGTCCGATTTTGCATTGCAGCATATCCACGCGTTCACATTGAGTAGAGCTACACATTAAGCACTTTAGATTTTGGAAACGAAGACCTGCAAATTTCAGCCAGACATCCTACATGATTTTGCACTAGGTGTTTTGGGTTGGGGTTTTGGTTCATAGATCTTAGGGAGAGCGACCTAATGGTGTGAGTAGGGTCCCCTTCAAGTTCTATGGTGTTTTGAGATTGTTTGTTGGGTGTTCGGCTCTAGAAAGCGTTGTAGGAAGTTTCCTCTTATGCACTCCTGAAGGCTGTGACTTAGACATTGGACAGAGACCTCTGTAGGAATTAGTTAGGAGTCGATCGAGTGTAGGTTGACACCTTATGCTTGCTTCCACGTGCCTGCGGGTCGAGCTTCATCCTTAGCTGACAAATCTTGTTAGGTGAGTTCTCGTTGTGCTGACGTCCGTCGCAACGTATCCGTCCAACATTGGCGCCGCTGTCGGGGACGAAAACCTTAGGTAGGTGACCAAGACTAGTCCTTGAGGATAGGGATTTTTTGGCTTGCCAAAAGTCTCATTTTACATTTAGATAGGATCAGAGGGTGGAGGACTCTCTAGGTCTTAGAGGGAGTCTAGGGAGCGTGTGTCTTGCCTAGATCCTTCGACTTAGGTAGATTTAGGTAGACTGAGATAGTTTTAGGTATTAGCTGAGTTCTTGAGTAGGAGTTGGAGTGGTAGAAGCTGTGAGAGGAGAGCTTGAGAGTCCGTGTGAGGCCAGAAAGCAACCAAAACACCATTATCACCATTTCACATGATGAGTAGGAGTAGAGTAAGTAGGACATCATGATTCAGGATCTAGAGCACTTCATGCATGTATACTTGCTTGGTAGATTCATCACAAAGTTGTAAAAGACGCAAACGTGTGTTCGAAAGCTGAAGTGAAGTCCAAAAGTTACTGTGAGTGTTTCTTATAGAGCTGCAGAGCATCAGGAGCATTTCTATCAGGAAAAAAAATTAATTTTAAGCCAGGAGACATCCTACGCATAGGATGTCTACAGGCTAATCTAGTGGGAATTCTAAAATTTTGAGTAGACCAGTGTGTTCAGAAGTTGGGGTTTACTCTAATTTCACCTGGAAAGTGGAAATTTGACCATATCTTTACAAGATAAGGCCAGATAGATTGAAATTGCTAGACATCCTACCCAAATTGTGCCAAAGCATTATTTTAAGACCAAAACCATAGGATGGCTGCATGAGCATGATCTGCATGATATATTGAGTGACTGAGAGAGGTTTCATCTCATTTGGGAGAGAAAATTGTTCAAAACAAACTTTAGCACTTTTGACTGAAAAAGGCTAGAATAGCTAAAATTGGGGACTTTTGAAATCCAAACCAAAATCTAAGCATACCATTAGGTTGCTGACATCAAGGGGAAGCTGTGGGTCAAGTCTGGGGTCAAACAGGCCAAAAAGACATCCTACGTGTAGGATGTCATCTGTGTGATTTTGCACCCCAAACCTAATTTTGAGCAGACCAAAGTGATCAGCACCTCAAGGAGAGCATGTGCTTTGAATTTAAAGCCATTCTGATGAAAAATACATCCTACGTGTAGGATGTCTAAAGCAAGAAATTGAAGCCAGATACTGACTGTGGGCATAGCAAGGTGTTGTATAGCCTGAGGCAAGCCTCCTAGTCAATTTTGGTCCAAATTGGAGTTCATTAGACTGATCAAGACCAGCAGCAGGCTGTCGGAACAGATATCTGATCCATTGACCAGCTTATAGGTGTCCAAATCAAAAAGTAAAAACAGTTGTGGACTTAGCACATCAAGGGGAATTCATAGTGCAAGAATCCAAGCAAAACAGAGCAGGAGACATCCAACACGTAGGATGTCTACTGGGGCCTACTGAAGAGAAAATTTGACTGGGCTTAGACAGTGAGGTTCCATTTGGCTTAAGGGTTCCAGAACTTCTTTCAGAAGTGAATTTGGACCTTGTTTGGCCATTTGACGGAGGAAAGACTGAATCAGACTTTTTCACATAAATTGACCAACATCCGAGGGAAGTACAGTTCCAGATTAGCAGACCTAATCCAGAACATCAGCAGTGTATAACATACAGTAGTGGTTGAGATCAACTCTCCAGTTATACCAAGTATTACTAAGATCACCTCTAGCAGTTAAATGCTTTGATTCAATTGCCGAAATTAAAGGTTTGTGTACAGGTATATTCAGCAGCAAAGCAAGAATTTGTGCGGAGACTGATCCTTTGCCAGGTGAGTGGTTGGATTTGTGATAAATTGCATTGATAAGTTTGATGAATTTAAGATCAGGAAGGTACATTTTTAGAGACCAGAAGGTGACAGGTGACCAAGGTAGCTTAGTGTCCACAGAGGAGAGTGTAACTCAGGCAAGGCTAGATCCACTAGCACCGATTATTGAGGAGCGTAGTGATACTGACACTTCGTCAGACAAATCTTTCTTCATGATGGGTAGCCAACAGCCAAGAGGTTTTACCTATGACGGACCAATGCCAGGAGGAAGCACCTCCCTAAACCCACTGAATGATTCCAAGTTCACTGTGATCTTCTTAGAAGGAACAAACTTGAGGGGAGCCCCAGTCTATTCTGACTATCGAGGACGCAAGTGTATTTGTATTGAAGAAAGTCCGGCTCAGAGATTGGAGATAATTTGAGTCTATGATGATGGAGATAGATTCCGAGACGAAAAGGGGAACCACTATCTGATAGTTAGTAACCCCGAGGATTACAACAGATATGGAGATAACGTGGTGAAAGGGAAAACGGTTTCAAAAGCTCAAGAGCCGCCACCAAACATTGATCGACCTGGAGCAATTTTTATGTATAATAAGAAAACAACCAGGGTTTCAACTTATAATGAGACCGTGGGAATCTACAGGCATGAGAGTGAGGGAATAGTCGCTTACTTTCGCTGCAAAGAACCATACCCAAACGAGTTAAGCAAAGACAAGGTTCTTTACTTATTCTCGTATGAAACTGCTATGGGAAAGGATATAGTTTTTGTTGATAGGTACGGGCAAGAATACCAACGTAGTCTCCCAGAGGAGGTAGAAAAGGCCACACTTCCAGGAGCATCAACATATGCCCCCGATGAAATGCCAAAAGCCACCTACACCCCTAGCAAGTCGACAAATCCCTTTTCACAGGACTATGATGCTACCTCACATTCTACCCGACCGCAGACATTCAACAATCAAAACCAACCAGCAACCCAGCCATCATTGCAGGCATGGCTTCGACAGAGTGCAACATTGGAGCAAGACCGAAACCGAGATGGTTATCAAGCCGCACGACGGCTAAGGGATTTGCAAGAACCACCACTCTATTCAAGGTATCAAGGAGAGAGTAAGCCAAAGACTCAAGGGTCAACAGAGCCTGGAAGACCACCCATAGAACGAGTTCGAAGCGATGAACCATCTCTTGCAAAAACTGTTAGAAATTATGGCTTAGGAGCACCAGTGGGAGAGGAACCAGCCTACTACAGAAGACCAGAGGAGGTATATTGATTAGGACATGGAGATCCAATGATGAGGTTTGTAGACCATCGTAGAATTAGACCTTCTCAAGTGCAAAAATGGGTAAACAAGAAATACACAGGAAACAGAGATCCAAGAGATCATGTAGCAGCCTTTGTGCGTGTAATTAGAGCCGAAGAGGTGTTAGATTTCCCTACCCAATTTGAAGGATTTGGACTAACCCTCGAGGATGATGCTGCTACTTGGTTTGACTTTGTAGAGCGTAGAGACTTTGAGTCTATGGAGGAAGTGTTTGACGAGTTTATCGAGGAATTCTCACAAAGGGGGATAGCTCATAATACCGTCTCACAAATCCATAAATTCAAACAGAAAGACGGGAAATCTGTGCGAAAGACAGCTCTAAGACTAAAAAGGTATGTTAAGTTATGTCCGGTGGAAGAACTGCCAACTCAGTCCAGACTTTTGCTTATATTCATCCAAGGACTAAGGAATGCAGATCTCCACTTACATATGAATAGGAGCACGACGTTGAATGAGTTAACCAAGGAGGCTCTTTACCTTGTTGACAATTGTGCGGTCTACAAAGAGGGCGAGTTCAAGGATCTTGACGACGATTCATCTTCACAACAAAGCGGAGGCAAGACTTCTAAGACAACACTGAAAGGAGAAGTAGCTGTAAACCAGGAGCAGCTTGTAGAGGAAGTGCTAAAAAAGATTAACTTGTACGCCAAACCCCATGCTAAATAGCCCAAGTGGTGTGCTATTGAACAAAAATGGACAAACCATGGGACAGAGGAATGTTATTATAACAAGGGATATGTGAAAGAGAGACCTTACGCTCCCCAAGCTCAGGTAGATTCTCCTCAAGTTCCACCGTTGCCTAGGTATCAAGTAGGCAATCTACCAGGACCTGTAGGTGTAGAAAGACCACAACCAGTGTTGGGGCAACAACCACCCCTACCAGGATTACGACCAGTCGGTATAAGATATACACCAACAGTGACCGAATCAGAAGAGAAGGCTTTGGTGCCTATGCATGCATATTATGAAGATCCCAATGGATATGCGGTAAACTCTGTCTATTATCCACCGAAAGAACCCTCGACACCAGAACCATGGAGCATGATAGGAAATACAGGACCACCAACATCTGCACAGGCAGCAGGAGAAGGAAGATATAGCTTAGATGAACGAACATTGTTGTTCATAGCCAACGGAGGCATGGGTGGACAGAGACATGCATACCAACAAAGAGGAGCTCAAGGAGCACCTCAACAACCCAAGGGACCCTGCTACAAGTGTGGTGGAGTCCATTGGCTAAGAGACTGTCCTCATGATGAAATCATTAGAGTCAACACATATTGCACCGAGTGTGGAGTTACTCATTTGATTCCTAATTGCTCTAAGAACCCGATCAAAGGATCAAAAACTACCTTGAACATGCTGGAAACAGTGCCTTCCAGTGGAGGGTCAGAAAATGAAAAAATCATACCTATTCAGGCAGTGACATGAGCCCAAGCCCAAAGAATGACGAACGAACCCATAATTGAAGAGCCAAAAACCGATGCCCCAAGTTCAGAAACGAAAAATCGGAGAAGCATTTGGAAAGCTAGAAAGGTGCGTATGAAAGCCAAGAAAGAACGAGAGCAAACAGCTCTATCTGAGGAGTTAAAACACACAAACGATAGATTAGAGCGGTTAGAAGATCTAGCTAGCCTAAGCTCACACATCACGGCAACCATAGCACCCAAGGAAATAACAGAGCCCAAAAGTGCAAGATCGGGAGGATCAGTACTGGCAGACAAGGTAAATGAGCAGTTGGATGCACTTCTAAAAGCTTACAAAGCCAGACTAAAAAAGAACCAAACCCAAGAGCAAAGATGGATGACTTATCCATATGCTGAAATAGAAAAACAAAGGTTGAAAATGTGTAGAAAGATGATAGAAACAACTCAATCTTTGATGGAAAACCCGCTTAGTAAACCTGCAAATTGGCATGAAGTACCAGCTCCAACCCCTATCCAACCAGCTTCAGAGGAACAAATAAAAATGAAGGAAAGACTCACGAATTCCTATGAGTCTAAAGGAGAACCTATAATAGTACCAAATGCAACAGATGAGGCAAGTGACAGGTTCCAGCCTAAAACATTGGCAGAAATGGGTAAGGATTGTAATGGTCTAGATGATCTGTGGAAGCAAATCCGTGAGGCCAACGAAGCTAACAGGTTGAGTTCCCACATGAATAGCACGAGAAAAGAGAAAAATGAGATCTTACCTCCTATTGAATAATTTGAGGCAAGATCACAAATGAACTTTGATATACATTCACAAGGGGGAGACTGGGGATCAATTAGTTCGGGGCACAGCCAACCAGACTCGTTGAAAACTCTACCTCTTACCTAGGAGAGTATGAAGCCAAGTCTGAAGTGTGAGAAATCCCATCTCAAAGACTTTCTTCTAACAAAGTGATGGACTCACAAGGGTTGATTGAGTTATTGCCCACCCCGGTGGCATGCACAATCACATTAGCCGAACTCCAAGGTTACGACCAAACATGTGGACCACAGTAGGTAAATGCCTGGAAAAATTTGGAGTGAAAGACCCCACCTCGAAGCTTCAGGAAGGGATCAGAGAATTGGACAGGCCTCAACTAAACACTAGGCCAGTACCATTAAACAAGGTTGGAGAGTATTGCGAGGGAGAAGATGGAAACACCACGCTACCAGTAGAATTCCAAGGAGTAGTTTCCAAAGCTATTCTTGACAGTGGAGCGGGAGTTGCTATCGCCACCAAAGAAATATGGAAAAAATGGGAAAAACCAGCTTTAAGAGCTACCAGAATGAAATTGCAATTGGTAGATGGGTTCATGGAGAATCCTCTAGGACTCTTAGAAAAAGTGATTGTCACTTCATGCGGAATCGAGTATGAGCATACATTTGCAATAGTCGATTTCGACAAAAAGAACAATTACGAAATCATTTTGGGAAGACCGTTCATGAGACAATTGAAGATGGTCCAGGATTGGGGTTACGACCACATATACCTCAGACATGGTGAGACAACCAAAATACACCTGAAAGACCATAGTTACAAGGATGTGAACCAGACACCAGTGGAAGAGTTTGATTCAGCTACAGTCACAGGATCGGAACTCCCAGCGTGGTTAGGGCAACAAAAAGAGCTATGGATGTGCGGAGCTTCACATTGTGGGAGCTTAAAAAGAGAGGAATGCGTCTTAGAAAGAGCAATTGAGGACAAGGAGTATATTCCGGAACTTTTTCCTGAAGATGCCTTGGAACCTCTAGAATGGGAACACATACTAGCAACATTGGATGTCTGTACCATTAGAGATAGTCCAACAACAAAATTTTGCGATAAGGATGGCTATGATGTGCTACCCTATTACATGGTAAGCATTATACCAGGAGGAGATGAGATGGTAGAGCCTCCAGAACAAGAAGAGTTTTATAACTCCCCTGAGCATCTGGAAGTAAACAATGATGCAGATAATGAGTGTTTAGACAACTCAAGTGAGTGTGGGGGGGAAACAGAGAGAATATCAAGTTTTTTATGATTTTGCTAATCAGCACCCTAGACGCCATGAACACTATAGGAGGAAACGAGCAGGGAACAAAGCGAGAGAGAACCTGATGCCCAGGATAAAAGATATAACTCACTATCTGATGCTTGTAAAAGCGGAGGATTGTGTAAAAGATCAAATATCAGGAAGATTCTCAAAAGTTCGAAGGGAAAGAACGCGAGAGGAAAAAAAACAAGTAAGAAAAGCTAAAACAGAAACAAAATCACAAAAATCTCAAAAATAAAAAAAAGAAACAACGAAAGACCAAGAGTGTACCAAACTAGAGCGTAAACAGAAATACCAAGAACTGAAACGGTCTTTACGAGAGATATGGACTACTGAGGAAGATAGTGATGGTAAAGGGAAGTCAGAAAAGGGAAAAATGAATGTACCATCACACTATCGGAAATTTACCATCCAGGACAGAAAAATCATAATGACACCACCAATCAGGGATAAAACAAACCAGGAATCTTACGATGGGCCAGAAAATGCAAAAAGGATAGACCTCACGGAACCAGGTGAGAAGCCTCAGCCGGTCTATATAGCAACCGATTTAGAGCTTGAAGAAGAAGAACGGCTAACACAACCTCTCAAGAAGTATAAAGATGTGTTTGCATGGTCCTACAAAGACCTCAAAGAAGTTGATCCATCGATATGCCAACATACAATTCCTTTGAAATCAGATGCCAAACCTAGCAAACATCGTCCTTATACATATAATGACACATTTGCTAAACAAATCAAAGAAGAGATTGACAAGCTGATGGAAGCTGAATTCATCTATGAAATTGAGCATACAGATTGGGTGTCATCCATTGTGGTAGTTCCTAAAAAGAACGGAAAACTGAGAGTGTGTGTAAACTTCAAAAAGGTAAATGCAGCCACCATAAGGGATAATTATCCCTTGTCAATCACAGAACATGTACTTGAGAGGGTGGCAAGAAAACGGGCTTATTCCTTTCTGGATGGGTTTCAGGATACAACCAACTAGAAATTGCAATGGAGGATCAACACAAAATAGCGTTTTCCACAGAATGGGAAATTTATGAATATCGAGTTATGCCTTTCGGCTTAACTAATGCCCCAGCTACCTTTCAAAGGTTAATGACGTACGCATTCAAAGAATACCTGAGAATATTCTTAGAAATATACATGGATGATCTTTGTGTACACTCCCTTCTACGAGAGGAACATATTGACCATTTGCAAAAGGTATTTGAAAAATGCAGGACATATCGAATTTGTCTTAACCCGGAAAAGTGTATTTTTATGGTTAGGCAAGGCCGCATCTTAGGACACATTGTCTGTAGAAATGGCATAACCACTGACTTAGACAAAGTCAAAGTCATAGTAGACCTACCCAGGCCTACTAATGCGAAATAAGTGCAATCCTTCATAGGACACTGTGGGTATTATCGAAGATTCATATATATGTATGCAGTCATCGCACAACCTCTGTATCGTTTGCTAGTCAATTTCGACTAAACCGAGGAGTGTGAAACTTCATTCCAAAAGCTAAAGGAAAACCTTGTATCAGCACCTGTACTTAAAGCACCGGATTGAGAAAAGATATTCCATGTTCACATTGATGCTTCTGCATATGCAATCGGGAGTATTCTGGCTCAACCTGGAGACGGAACAATGGATTTTTCAGTTTGTTATGCAAGCCGACAGTTAAACAGTGTGGAAAAGAACTACCCAACCACCGAAAGAGAGGGGTTAGGAATGATTTATACTGTAAAGAAATTTCGGCATTATTTGCTCACAAACAAATTTGTGTTCTTCACAGATCATCAAGATCTTTTGTATCTGGTGAATAAACCATGCAATACAGGAGAATTGTACGATGGTTTATTATATTGCTAGAGTTTGATTTCACAGTGGTGGTCAAAAAGGGTAAAACCCATCTACGAGCGGATCATCTTTCAAGGATACACAACGGGGAAGCTCCTGAGGGAGTAGATGATGACATACCAGATGCTTATCTTTTCAATATTAAAATGATACCCAAGTTGTCTCAGGAAATTGTTAGCATTCTTTGCTTTGGAGGTAGGTTTGATAACACGGAACATAGATCCAAACAACAAACAATTTGACTAACAAAAAACTTCCAGTTGATTGCAGGACGGCTGTATCATCTAGGATCGGACCAAATTCTATGACTATGTATAAATCCGGAGGAATTCGAGTGTTACCTTGAAGAAGCACATGTCCAGGATTGTGCATTTCATTGTTCAACAGTGAAAACACACCAGAGACTGAAACAGTTAGGGTTTTATTGGCCAACTATGTATGCGGACACACATGCTTATGTTACCAATTGTACTATATGTAGTGCCAAACGACCAGTGGATCACGCGACATTGTTTCAGGTAAACATTGCACCTGCATGGAGTCAATATATCATTGATTTCTTAACCACAAGGACGTTTCTGAAAACATAACAAGAGCACGGAAAAGGGCTATAGAGCTGGAGGCTCTTGACTTTCAAGTAAATTGGGAACCAACTCTATAAGCGAGGAAAGGACAATCAACTTAGAATCTGTGTAAGTGAAAGTGAATACCTGCTGATTCTAGAACATGCACATAGCGGAATAAGTGGAGGCCATTTTTCAAGAGATAAGACGGCAAAAATTGTCTTAACCGCAGGAATATGGTGGCCTACATTACATATTGATGCTGAAGAGTTTGTAAAGAGTTGTGACGCATGTCAGCGCACCAAGGTGCCGATAAAGAGAGATGAGATGCCACTACGGCCAACGATGGGAGCAAGGGCATTTGCAAAATGGGGCATTGATTTTGTGGGGCCTATTTCACCCCCTGCATATCGCACCCATACCCAATATATCATAGCGGCTACGGACTATCTCACAAAATGGGCGGAAGCCAAGGCAACACAAAAGGCAGATGCACGGACCACTGCACAATTTTTGTATGAGAATGTTTTTGTACGATATGGTTTACCAATAGAAATTGTCAGTGATCGTGGAACACATTTTCTTAATGAGGTCATTGAATATCTGCTCGAGGAATTCATGGTCATACATAGGAAATCTACTCCATACCATCCATAGGCAAATGGACAAGCTGAGGCCACAAATAAAACACTATGCACGGTTCTCAATAAAATTGTGTCAGAGTCAAGAACAGATTGGGATCAGTAGCTACACTCAACACTATGGGCATACAAGTAGCTTACAAAACATCGATAGGAACGACACCGTACAACATGGTGTTTGGCCTAAATGCTATATTACCCATAGAGTTTTTTATCCGAACTCTACAAGTAGCAGAATCCCTAGAATGGACAGGGCATGAGCTCTCTTCAAGAATAGATGACCTAGAAAAGCTAGATGAACTTTGCTTGAGAGCTGTAGCTTCAATCTATGCTAAAAAGAGAAGGCAAAAGGAGTTTTTTGACAAGCATGTGCGCACGAAAGAGTTCAAAACTGGTGATTATGTACTTGTTCATACTTTGAAGCAACATGCCAAGAAACTTAAAAAGCGAGGGATGGGACCCTTTGTGATTAGTGACCTCTCACAAAGAGGAGCTATCAAGCTTGCTACATTAGCAGGTGATGAAATGCCAAATTGGATTAGTGGATGTCGATTGAAGAAATATCATTTACCACTAACACATGATATGCTTCAACAAATCCATCAAGGAAAACAACGAATGAAGGAGAAACAGAGAGTACAAGAAGAAGCTCAAGCAGAAGCAAAAGAACGCATTGCAAAACAAAGACTTCTGCGACAACAACAACAAGGTGGAGCACCATTGCGAATCAATGCCATTCGACTAACGAAGTTTGATGAAGACACAGTGGAGCCAATAATTGCAGTCAAAGTGGGTAGCAATCAAGTTGAATCGACGGCATTGCTTGATTCTGGAGCTCAAGCAAATTTGATCTCTTACAGAGTATACAAACAGCTCAAGTCCATAGGTCAACTTCATCCTACTCCACAAGTGCTGGAAAGTAGTACATCACATTCTCTGAAAACATTGGGCTGGACTATATTGCATGTACAAGTACATCAATATATTTACCCACACAAATTTTATGTAGTCGAGGATGAAAGCACACAACACCCAATGTTGTTGGGACAACCTTGGCAAAAAGAGTACAATGTGAAAATAGATTGGAATGTGAATGCAGTCAAAATTCAGCATGCACAAGAACAACAGGTAATAACCTTTGCTCAGCAACCCCGGAAGAATCAGATGCCAGCAATTCATTCACTGGATAAAAAGCCGAAAGAAAGGGTTGTTGGAATTAGGGTTGCAGAGAAACACACACAGCTTGGAGAAGATGAAGGAAGCTCAAGGCACACAATGGAGAGTGTATTACTTAGTGTGCAATGGAAAGATAGATAGCCCTAGAGTGATGGGCGTATATACAATGCACGGGGGAAAAACCTCCTAAAGAGGGAAAAAATGCCCCGGCGGTCCTAGTGTGTTCACACACATCACTACCACATGTATATGGTAACAAATCCCCCCTGGAGTGATGCAGTGAACGAGAGCTGGCACATGAGTAAAGGGAAGTGCCATGCCCTGAGGATTGGATCAATCCACAAAGGGGAGTAAGCCCAAAGCTTTGCGGAAAGCTTCAAGCTTCTCACGAGACAATGCCTTTGTGAAAAGATCTGCAAGGTTGTCCTGTGTTGGCACATAAGCCAAGATGATCTCTCATGCTGAGAGCCTCTCCCTGACATAGTGGTAATGCGCCTCAATGTGCTTTGTGCGAGCATGAAAAACTGGGTTCCTTGCAACTGCCAATGCGCTCTGACTGTCAGTGTAGATAGTGTTGGCAGTGTCCTGTCCAACACCCAAATCAGCCATAAGGCGTCTGAGCCATACACACTCAACCGTAGCTGTGAAGACTGCCCTGTACTCAGCCTCACAACTCGAAGTGGCCACAGTAGGTTGCTTCTTGCTCAACCATGATATACATGAACTGCCAAGCATGAAACAAAAACCACTTGTGGACACTCGCGTGTCAAAACAATCAGCCCAATCGGAGTCCAAAAAAGCATGTAAGTCTGGCGGCAATGATGCCCCCTTGGGATAAAACAAGCCAAGATGTAAAGTGCCACTAAGGTAGCGGAAAATCCTCTTGACAGCCTGCCAATGCTTAGACCCTGGGCTATGCATAAATCTGATGACCTGTGAGACTGCAAACTGAATATCCGGCCTCGTGTTGCATATTTAAATGAGGAAGCCAACAGCAGTTTGGTAAAGAGTGACATCAGCAGGATCGCCAGCATCATGTAGACTCAACTTCAAACCTGTTTCCATGGGAGTGGCAATAGGTTTGCAATCCTCAAGTCCAAACTTACATAGCAATGTCTCTATGTAACTTTTCTGACACAAAGCAATACCACCATCACACTGCTTAAACTGTATACCCAAGTAATGATGCAACAGCCCCAAATCTTTCATCTTGAAAGTAGCATTCAAATCAGCCTTAAATTCAGCAATATGTCTCTCATTTGGTCCAGTGATCAGCAAATCATCAACATAAAGAACCACAGTGAGAAGTACATCACCCTCACGCTTTACATACAATGTGCTTTCTGTTGGACTGTTACGAAAGCCTCGTTTAACCAAATGAGTGTCAGCTTTCTCATACCAAGCACAAGGAGATTGCTTCAACCCATACAAAGCCTTCTTACATCTGCACACTTTGTCCTCTTGTCCTTTTATGACAAAACCGCGAGGTTGCGTTACATAAACTTCCTCAAATATGTCACCATTCAAGAAAGCAGTAACAATGTCTGATTGATGTACATCCCAACCAAAATGAGCTGCCAATGCACATAGAAAACGTACAGTAGTCATACGACAAGTGGGAGCAAAAGTCTCTTCATAGTCTATGCCTTTTTGCTGTGCATAACCTTTTGCAACAAGTCGAGCCTTATGGCGATCGATCTCACCATCCGGCTTGCGTTTCAACCTGTAAACCCACTTCGTACCAATGGCTTTTTTGCCAGGAGGCAAATCACATAAAGGCCATGTGTCATTTTCTATAAGTGCATCATATTCTGATTGCATGCCAGCCATCCAATTTTTTCAATTTTGTGCTTCATCAAAAGACAGAGGCTCCTAAACATCATGTAAACTAGACACAGCCAAAGCATAACAATCTGATGCATAAGATGCATGGCGAGAGCCTGAACGAGTACGACTAGACAAAGGTGCATCCAATTTACTGTCACGCAAAGTGTGCACCAGCCATTTTGGCATACCTCTAGCCTGCTCATTTTCAGCCCTTTCCTCATCAAGTACATCATGTACATCTGCATCAGTGATAGGCTAATCTAAAACATTTTCAGAAACCCCCATAGGCTGTACATTGGCCTCACTGGAACTTACATTCATATTTCCACCACTGAAAAGAGGCAACAAAGTGTCATAAATGTCCTGTGAGCTTACATTACTATCTCTAGTACATGACAGCAAGGGCTGAACATAATCTTCCACAAACACTACATCCCGTGAAACCAGAATAAGTTTTGTTTGCGAATGATACAACCTGTAACCTTTGATTTCAGCACTATAACCAACAAAAATACATTTCACAGCCTTATCATCCAATTTTCTGCGCTGCACTTGTGGCACCAAAGCATATGCCAAACAGCCAAAAACACGCATGTGCTCAATAGAAGGCTTTCTATCATGCCATGCTTCATATAGAGTAATAGACTGCAAAGCTTTTGTAGGACACCTGTTAAGTACATAGGTGGCACACATGATGGCCTCAAGCCAAAAAGAATGCGGCAAAGCTTGACTTTTGACCATACATCGTGCCATTTCCGTCAGTGACCTGTTTTTCCTCTCAGCAACACCATTTTGCTGAGGTGTATAAGGCACTGTACATTGGTGTTTTATCCCACGACTAGCCAAAAATGCATTAAATTCATGAGACATATACTCCCCCCCTCGATCGGAACGGAGGGTGCCCATAGTACATTTCGAGCCATTTTCAGCCATAGCCAGAAATTGTTTGAAGCACATAAAAACTTCGGACTTCGCTTTAAGCGGAAATATCCACGCATGCCTGGAGTAATCATCAATGAAAGTCACGAAGTACAGGTAATTGCCCAAGGACGGAGTTTGCATGGGTCCACAAACATCACTATGCACAAGCTGCAACCTGCATGTGGCCCGAACTGAACCATCCTTTGGAAACTTAGAACGCTGCATTTTACCCAGAATACAGCCTTCACAAACATGTTTGACAGGTGCTTCAAGAGGCGACAAAGAAGCAACCATATCAGATTTCTGCAAACGCAGCAAACTGGCAAAATTCAGATGACCAAAACGTGCATGCCAAAGTTTTGCATCTGAAATAGCCCTTGAATCTGCAACAGCATTTGCAAAATTTTGTCCACACTTGTCATACAAAGTGAGCTTATACAGCCCACGACACAAAAGCCCAGATGCAACAATTTCATCACCAAAACTGAGATCATGAACTGTACATCTCTCATCCACAAATTTGACTATAAGTCCAAGTCTAGCAAGTGCGGATACAGACAAGAGATTCTTCTTGATCCCAGGTACATAAAGTGCATCAACAAGTGTGAAAGAACTGCCATTAGCAGCAGTGAGCACAATCTTTCCAACTCCCTGAACTGGATAAGAGGCGTTGTTGGCACAAGTGACTGAATTCCCATGAGGGACAGACTCGAGAGAGGTAAACAATTCAAGATGTGAGGTAATGTGCTTTGTAGCACCACTGTCGAAATACCACACATGTGAATCTGCAGCAACTGACAAGCATGCATCATGGACAGCAGGATTGTAAGTGCACTCTGCGCTAAAATCCCATTCTGCATCAACATCAGCAACACAGTCTCCTTTCACAGAAGACTCAACAATGGCTGCATTTGTAGTGGAACCAGCTTGGCCTATGATCACTTGGCCTTCAACTTAGGACACGACTTGATCAAGTGATCATTGGATTTACAATAATGGCAACGCATCTTCTTTTTGCCATTATCACCAAAATTTCCAGACGAATTGCTGCCAGCAGAAGAATTAGGAACATAATTTTTGCCACTCGCAGCAGAACCATAAGAAGTGGCTGCATTGCTGTTACCACCCTTTCTTTGAGAAGCAATAAAAGCTTGTTCAACTACACGCTGTCTAGTCCTATTTTTTCTGGAAAGTGACTCTTGCAACAGCAATGTGCATAATGCATCAAACTTGACAACTTCTGGATTTCGTTGGGTCATAAGTCTCCAAGTACTAGCAAAAGTCTGGTAAGAATCTAGTAAGGCATCAAGAACAGTCTGCACAAGGAAACTGTCTGAAATAACTTCACCTGCAGAAATAAGTTGCTCATTGATATCCTTGACACTAGCAAGGAAAGTGTCCGTATCATCTTCCTCATGCATAATCTTTGACTCCAGCTCTTTACGCAGCAAAGCAATTTTAGCCTCATTGCGGCTTGCATAAAGACCTGCTAGAATATCCCAAGCCTGTTTTGCAGATTTTGTTGAACGGATGTGAGGAACAATGGTGCGCTTCACAGACAACGCAATCAATGCATGAGCCTGCGCAACCTTAACATCCCAACGAGCTTGTTCTGTCGTAGGCAAAACAACTCTAACAGTTGCAATCCTTGCAGCAAGACCTGCAACATCCTCAACATCGCCTACATCCTCAGAGCCAGGACGTACATCAATGCCCTGCACAATGTTCCAGACACCCTTTGACACAAGAACATGTTGCATCATATAAGCCCACATAGGGTAGTTGTCCCCATCCAACTTGTCCTCAACAGCAAACATCTTGAACACATTTGTGTTGTTGTTGTCAGCCATGGTAAATGCTGCACCTGATGTGAAAACTGCCCGAAAATAGGAGAAACGGAGCGGGAACAACCTGTGCTATATAGCACAAACCATAGAAGACTATAAGGCACCTGCTATGCAGAAAAAGGCACTGACATAAATTTTGCACAAAATGACGAAATAGCCTGTGCAGTACTGCCAATAGTGGAAACGGAGGCCGAAATGAGCCCAAATCAAAATTCTGAGCAGACCAAGCTCTTCGAGCTTGCCCAAAAAATTTATCGACCTGCGAATGCTTGCCAAAGCTCACTGAAATCGGAGAAAGTGAGCAGGCGTGTGCTAGAGCAGCTGGCGACTAAGCCTGGGAGGACGTGACCTGCTCTGATACCAATTGTTGGAATTAGGGTTGCAGAGAAACATACACAGTTTGGAGAAGATGAAGGAAGCTTAAGGTACACAATGGAGAGTGTATTACTTAGTGTGCAATGGAAAGATAGATAGCCCTAGAGTGATGGGCGTATATATAATGCAGGGGGAAAAAACCTCCTAAAGAGGGAAAAAATGCCCCGGCGGTCCTAGTGTGTTCACACACATCACTACCACATGTATATGGTAACAAGGGTGCCACTAAAGGACAACATGATACCCAAGGCTAACAAACAGGAAACTGCCAACCATGCTCACTACATACATACGAAGTCAACAACCGCAGTCAAAAGATCGAGGTTACCAAAACAAGAGAAACAAGTATGGATGCAGAAGGATAGAAATGACATGACCGACAAAAAACAATACAACGAAAGAATTCAACCGAAGCAGATAATTCAACCAAAAACCAAGGGAATAAAAAAGATATGGATCCCAAAGAAAATGCTCAGCAATAACTCAAATGTGACTCGCATTTGGATACCGAAACCGAAGCAAAAGGAACTCCCTTCAGTACAAGCAACATCGGAAAGCAGACAACTGCATAATAAACCAACTCACCGACTTATGTGGATGCCAATAAACAAAACAGTGGCAACCAAGGAAGTAGCAAGAAACCTACAAAAACCGACAAAAACAAGCTACCAATGGAAAGCAAAAGAGATGAGGTCTACGGCCATTCCGGCCAAGCCAATTCTCTCCAAAGAGACAACTATGGCCATAACAACAGTAGCGGCAAAGCAAGTGACTTTTGTAAGAAAGAAAATCAAACAAAGAGCAGTAGAGTTACAGCTGTTACTTGCAAAGAAAACAGGAAACCTCGACGGCAAATGCCAATAAGCATCTTGCTTATACCCTTCTCTTGCACAGCATTAATTTTTCAATGCATTGACCGAGTATGCATAAAATAGGGCCACATTACACGGCCAAGCATTATCACAAATTTTTCAACCTATGGACGGCACATACACCGAGGCGATACCTTGTCATCCGGGAGGACTTCGGCTAGGAGGGGGGGAGGCATTCTCAAATGTGGACCCAATAGCAGAAAGAGCAAAAAAGGGCATGATTTTTGAATATTTTTAAGGGTTGTTGTTTGATTGCGAAATTTTCTGGACTAACCCAAGTACGTATGCCCTTATACAGCATGAATCTACAGGTATATGGGGCCAAATGCCAAATCAAGCCCTTAGGTGTGTGTATATAAGTAGAAATAGCCATTTTTCGGGCAAAATATTAGTAAAACAAAAAAATCCGGCCATAAAAATTGCATGTGAGTGTATATAATGCTTTGTGGTAATGTTTTTGATTTATTATGATTTTTGGGTTTGATTTGCTATTTTCCTTTTAATTTTGCTAATTTTCGGTAGAAAAACTTCAAAAATACAAAAAGCACGTGAAAAACGATCGTAATGAAAAACAAAAAATATGGGGATGATCAGTGACTATAGGACAACCTATGGTACAGTGGGGGTGCAATTATGAGAATGGAGCGGAAAGCGTGTTTTGGCCAGATTTTGATCGAAATGCCAAATCTCTGGTAAACAGGGCAAATGGACTCCAAATCAAGAAATTTTTGAGCCTAAACCGCATCTCGCTAGAAGTTGGGAACACATGTCAAATTTCATGAAAAGTGGTTCGGGGACCTCCATTATACGAATTTTTCACCTCATTTTTAGCTCATTTTCACTATTGACCTTTGAGAAAGAGCTTCTGCCACCTAGAGCGAGCGGAACTTCCAGCAGCTTCTACGACGCGCACGACTACCCGATGGGCTTCAGACATGAGAAAGAGGCTCACCACCTTGAGCTTTTCGCGCATGTTTGTCATTTTGTCGCGAAAGCTAGCGTAGGGTTCACACACAAAGTGGGCAGTAGAGACCTACAACTAGAAGTGGCCACCTAACGACTAACCCAAAAGCAATGAGACTTCATCGGCAACTTACCCTAGCATAGGAGACCAGTCTTGGATGTCCAAAGGCAGTAGAAAACCATCGGGAAAAACCCTAATTCCTAGAATCCCGCAAGAGGCCACCAAATGGAAAATCGGCGGAAAGGCGCCCAAATGCTACCAAAATTCATGGGTAGGAGCATCTCGACATGCTCGACAAGTCTATGTAACCCACATGACCAAAAGGTGACCTGAAGCGGCACTAAACTTCAGAAATGGCATCAGACACACAAAGCGTCAAATAGCTCTCGCGGCCAAACCGCATGTACGTTTGCCACCAAACTTCACGAGCGGCTTTCCTAGACCATCAATAACCAAGTCCTATGGTGGTAGACCACCACAAGTCATCGAAGTCATGTAAACGCAACCACGGGTGCTTCTAGAGCAACAAATTGCCAAATGGAGCTCCGGTGAAGCCAAAGTCAACAAAAACCATACGGCAAGGATCCCCAAGGGATCGGGAAGCTATGGAGACCAACATCAAGAAATTTCATCGCCGGAAAGCACTCCAAAAGTCAAAAAACGGCTCGGAGGCTCTGAAATCCACATAGGGAGTTATTTTCTATCCATTTGACTTTTTTGTTGAAATTAGGCTTAAAAGGGACTCAGGGGGACTAAGGGCAGGCACTAGTGACAGTTTCCATGAAAAAATCATCAGGAGACATCCTACACGTAGGATGTCTCAAGGCCATTTTTGGGCACAGAACCCAACATTTCTCATCACACACATTTTTTGAATAGCCATTACATGCTACCCACCAAGTTTCATCACATTTGGACCAACATTGGCCTCATATGCATTAAAAAACGCAAAGTTAGGACATAGAGGCAATAATGGGCCATAGACCTACCAAATCTTGTTCAAATCACAGGAAACTTGCACAACACATTCATGAGCACATAGCCAACCAACCTGTGTGGTCACCTGCAAGAAATGATGAAGTAGACATCCTACGCGTAGGATGTCTATTTGACATTTTTGGCCTGCAGAGGGTATGTTTGCATTCCAGATCTTTTCTTATCATCTTCAAGAGCTCATATATCAAGTTTGAAGCCATTCTAATCAATTTTGACCCCCAACACCTTCAAGATACACTTTTTTGAGCCCAAAAACACTACACAGGGTCTTACCAGCATCAATTCTTGTCCAAATCAAAATCCAAGAGCATGGCCATGTTCCCCATGCCAAAGACTACCCACATAACAAATCCCAAGCCATCTTGATGAAATAGACATCCTACATGTAGGACGTCTCCAGCATGTTTTTGAACTTCTATGCAAAGAATGACATCATGGAAGCCAATACCATGGTGCAAGGAGCCCATATATCAATTTTCAACCCATTTGGATATCATTTACTACCTGTAGTGGACTTTTATCCAATTTATGAGCCTAAAGCCTGAATCTGCCCACAAATCCACTTTTTGATGCCCAAATCCAAATCCAATCACATAGCCATGTTGTACAGGCCAAGGATCACCAGCATGACAAGTATCACCCAATTCTGATGAAAAAGACATCCTACGCGTAGGATGTCTAGATGATAAATTTTTTCCAGAAATGCACTGTGAGCACATGCACAGTGTCACAAGTGCCTTTTAAGCTTTATTTTCAATTTTCAAGTCATTTGGATAGTTAAAACTCAGTTTCTCAGCTGATATGGAAAAACGCTAGCTTCGGACTACTGAGTGCAACAGGATCTATGGCAGCCCCAAAGTCACCGGCAAAGAAGAAGAGGATGACCATAAAAGATTACCTAGAAGAGGTAGAGCCCTTCGTCATACCAGAAGGAACTCTAAAGCCAACTAGCACATGGATCCAAGAAGATCTACTAGAGTCAAATGATCTAAAGATTTACCAAGGCGTGTTCTAAGACACCAGAGGAAATGTGATAGAGCTACCAATGCTACCGCGGGAACTCAATGAGTTCGACAAAAGAAAGATGGCAGAGTATCTGGAGAAAATAGATCTCCACAATTATTTTGAAGCTGTGTCGGCAGGTATTGACATAAAAAGAGTATGGGAATTTGTGACGACAATCAAGGAAGATGGAGTGGCCAGAGTAATAGATCTGCAGGGCAAGCCAGGCACGGAGATTCTAATCACAGAAAGAGTAGTGGCAGCTGCACTAGACCTCTCCAACAAGGGGGATAGTGTAACCAAAAGAAGAGACGAAGTAAAGGTGTACTCAGAAAAGAAAGCCAACTACACCTTTGAAAACATTGCCAACCCTAAAGTGGCAAACATGAGTCAGCTGTACAATCAATATTTCCATATGTGTACAAAGCGGTCACAAAAGTACAGGATGCCGCCTGCAGCAATTGCCACAACATTCACCTGGGCAATGCAGAAAAGCAAGCCGAAGGTAATCAATATGCAGCTTATGTACATGATAATCTGGTGAAGATGGGCAATAAAAAGTCCACATACATCGTGCCGGGTGAGCTAATCACGAAGATGATTTATGGAGCATTGCACGCCAAGGGAAGATGGCCCGACCCTCCATCATAGAACGACTGGCTGAGGCTCAAGGAAGATAAGGAAGACGAACAGCCAAAAGCACCAAGGGTGGCAACCCGTTTAAAATGCCGGTTAGAAATTGTGCAAGAAGAGCAGCCAGAGCTGAAGAAGGGAAAGAAAGAATATGCCCAAGTGCCAGTAAAAGAGACGAAATCACAGAAAGCGGCATGGCTAGCGCGGCTGATGGAAAGCTTCAGGGCAGAAAGAGCCCTCAAAGGAGATCTAGACGAGCTATGGAAGCCGTCTCTAGAAGCAATGTCGGGATCATCCCAAAGAGTGCACAGAGACAGATTCGACGACTACATTAAGAATTTTGAGATTCTGGATGCCACAGCAGAAAATATCCCACATGTACCATTTACAGAAGAGGAAGTGGATCAAGTCCGACGGAAACTGCTAGAAGAGCAGGAAGGCCAAGAGAGAGAAAGGAAGACAAAGGCGGACACAGATTTCAAGAAAAAGCTGACAACTCCACCGCCCAGCCCTGAGTTCAACCCACCGCCCTCACCACCTCCTCGTAGCCCTCCACAAGAAGAGAAAGAGGAGCAAGACAAACCAGAAGACCAAGAAGAGTCAAAGCAAGAACAAAGCCAAGAGAAAGAACCAAATGAAGAGGCTAAGCCTAAGAGTGAGCAGCCAGAGCTAAATGAAGCAAGGTACAACACATTTCTAGACCTGCTAGCTGTCGGATATACAAAAGAAGAGGCTGCCACAATCGCATTTGACTTGGCAAGCACGGGGCCCAAAGAGCAAATGCAAAGCCTACGGTTAGTGGAGCTAAAGGAGATAGCCACTGATACAGTGGACCTGCAGCCACCCACCAGTGATTGGGATGTGGTGATGACAAAGCTAACCGGGCTAAGAGCACAGTCAATGGCCTCAGAAAGTGAAATGGCAACTCTTAGATCCACTGAAGTGCAGATAAAGCTTGAAGTTGACACTTTACAAAAACAAAGCCAAAGGCAGATAGAGAGAGAAGCAGAGCTGCAAGCCAGTCTGGCAAAGACATTACAAAGATGCCAGGAAATGGAAAGAGAAAATCAGGAAGCAGCTCAAAGACTGCAAGGAGCCAAAGAGGAGTATAGACAACTCAGCAAGTCATTGACAGATGCAGAGAGGGAAAGGGATAACCTAACCCTACAACTTGATGAGGAGTCCAAGGAAGTTGAGGCCATGAAAAATGCCAAAGAGAAGGCAGAAATAGAGCAGGAGGCCAGCCAGGATGAGGTCCTTGAGCTCAAGGACCAGCTTAAAGTTAAAGATCAAACCATCCAGCGGCCACGGGCATCTCCTGCCAGAGTCAGAGCTACTAGCTCGACTCACACCACTACAGAGAGCCAGATCTATGAAGAACAGATGAAAGAGCTCCAGAAAGAGTTGACCTTAGAGAAGAAGCAAAGGTTGATGATGGCAGAAGGGTCGGTGGTTATGCAAACACGCATGGAAGAAGAGCAGAAAGCAATGCAAGATGGTCTAGAAAATATCAAGAGAAAGCTCGAGGAGGCGGAGAAGATAAACGTCGAGTTGAACGACCTCCTTGTAAACATGGGAGAAGAAGCTGAAGCAGAGAAACAGACACTCCAAAAGCAGATAGATGAGCTAAAAGGCCAGCAGGCAGAAGAGCAGGCAGGCACACGGCCAACAGCCATGGAAGGCATAGACCTAGAGAATGTGGAAGATCTTGTGGACACACCCATGCAAGAGGAAATCCTAGTAGGACCCGCTCAAGAGCCACAAGATCTGACACAAGAAGAGGAAGAGAAGCTGCGCAAGGCCATAGAGGCAGAAATCAGAGAAACGGCTAAGGAAGCCTTGGAATGGGAGCAGAGGGTTTTTAAATCCATGATCATTCAGAAGATAGACGCCAGCAAACTCCGGCGTGAATGGCTACAGCCCTCTCTCCCATATCCTTTGCTAAAGTACGAAGCCGAAACCATCAACAAGAGAATCAGAGAAGAGCCAACAGTGCCACTCTACACAACAGATATCTCCCAGCCTGAAGGGGCAAAGTTGATCCCAGCCCAGGTGGAGAAAGGCATGGCTGACAAAATATCCACAGTACCTAATCCATTTGGTAGAGGCACCCAAAATCATCAGAGATAACCTAAGCTTCTGCCCTCTACCAAGGATGCGGACATGGAAGGCCCAGGAGATACTACAAAGAAGCCAACCCACTTGGCTAAACTATCCGAAGCTGCTAGGCTGAAGGCAGGCGAGAGAATAAGTGTTCAATACATGGTGAAAACCCTAACGAACGCCATCAAATTGTTCACTGGCTCGCCTGACCTTTCTTGCATAATGATGAGGAAGATATGCAAAACTCTTTTGGCAGTCTTCGAGACGTTCAAACCGGGCCAGGTGACAGACAGTATCTTCTTCTTTCAAGATACTTACAAATGTGCATATGATCTGTCTGGTCAGCCTTCCAAGGAGGTGATACATGCATTGTATCAAAGGATCATGTTTCTGCCATCCTATCACCTCCAGGCCTTTGAAGAAGCTTTCTACACCGGCTTCTTCACCATCAACACTGATATATTCGGCCCAACACTACTGGATTTACATGCAAGATACGAGTCGCTGCTCAAGATGCGAGAAACAATAGGATGAAGAAGCAGCTCAACAACCATGTCGGGGACAGCATGAGCAAGGAGGGGGGGAGTGTTAGAAGTTGGACACACCCTACGAAAATTGACTGCTCGGCAGATATCATTTTTTGTAATTATTCATTTATTGAGGAAACCCGACATTTCACCTTGTAAATATTGGGGCTTACAGAAGTTTCCAGATTGTATCACAGTTTTGACATTTAGATTGAGTAGATGGTTAATTTGGAACTTTAGGGTTTGAGAATTGTAAGGTATTTATACCACTTTTTGACCTTAATGAAAAAAACCTTTGTCATTTAAAAAAAGTTTTGAAGTCTGTGAGTGAGCGTACTGTGTACGAGAGAGAGTGTGAGCTTCATCTTGACGCAACGTGTGCACCAGTGATCAGAATCAAGTGCAAAGAAGTGCAGTGTGTTGCCCCCGACGAGAGCTACGCGCCGCTACCTACATTACGCACGTATGGTCCGGTTTTGCGAGCTCCATCTACGAGCTTCATCTGGTGATTCGGTGAGCATACATTGTCCGATTTTGCATTGCAGCATATCCACACGTTCACACTGAGTTGAGCTACACATTAGGCACTTTAGATTTTGGAAAAGAAGACATGCAAATTTCGGCTAGACATCCTACGTGATTTTGCACCGGGTGTTTTGAGTTGGGGTTTTGGTTCATAGATCTTAAGGAGAGCAACCTAATGGTGTTAGTAGGGTCCCCTTCAAGTTCTATGGTGTTTTGAGATTGTTTGATGGGTGTTCGGCTCTAGAAAGCGTTGTAGGAAGTTTCCTCTTATACACTCCTGAAGGCTGTGACTTAGACATTGGGCAGAGACCTTTGTAGGAATTAGTTAGGAGTCGGTCGAGTGTAGGTTGACACCTTATGCTTGCTTCCACGCGCCTGCGGGTCGAGCTTCGTCCTTAGCTGACAAATCTTGTTAGGCGAGTTCTCGCTGTGCTGACGTCCGTCGCGGCGTATCCGTCCAACAATAGTGTGCATAGAAAACATACCCAACTCTTGGAACTTTTTTCATAGGCCCCTTCAATGAGACGCCGCATAATAAACCATAGCATAGAAGCCACAATGGACCGGATTCGGTTGAAGTGGTACCTATCAACAAATTATAACATTTTAAACATAGCACATGCGTGCGATATTTTGCAAGCGACAATGTGGGGAATTCACCTCTGGGGTCTCTAGTGCATCCAAGATCCTTCTAGGGCTCTCCATGAATGCTCTCAAAGAGGCATTGGAGCAATGTGGTGCCAAAATTTCCAAAGCTCTATAATATAAAGTATTGCAATGAGAGTTTATATACACTGAAAAGCAAAAAAATATGATCAAAATCCACTTACCTGTACACTTTGGAAAGATATTGCTTAGGCATGGTTGTCCCCATTGAATTGAGGTAGATGATGCCATGATTCTCCCATGGTAGTTGTACCAATTGTTTGAGAGATTCATTGAATAGGGAAAATAATGCCCAATGATCCCTAGTGAAAGCAAAAGGATACAAGAAAGACATGCTAATGAGAATATATAGTCTTTTACTCATGCCCACTAGAAATTCCACCTATGTACCTGTCAACAATGGGCATGAACACAAATAAACAATTCGCAACATCCACTTCTCCAAAAAAGTTTTGAATCTTTGTAGGGTCCTTGTCATGCTCGGCCTTGAGAAAGTTAAACCATAAGCTCTCCAGGAACCACAACCTGCTAAGACATGTTTGTGACAAAGTATCCTCCATCCACTTGCTTGGAAGCCAAGGCGTGAAATTAGCCCATGCATTTCTAATGAAAACATGAATATGGAGATAACAAGATGCACACTCACAGGAAAAAAAGGGTCGTAGTGTTTGTGGTGGCTTTCTCGGATGTTATTGCATCAAGGAGATTAATTTCCACCTATCGTGCAGAAAAGAATTGTATGCCCAATCCTTTCTCAAGCCTTTTTTGTTTTTGAAGATTTTGAGATGAAAAATAGTGTAATGAAGGCTAAAACCATAAAGTGCAATGAAAGCATATACCATTAGACTCACCTGTCACTTGAAATCTTTGGGTCTTTACTTAGGCCCAAACCATCCTCCATGGCAATGTATACATTGGAGACGATCAAGCTTAGTGGCACACTCGAGGTGGTAAGTGGAGAGTCTCCAACAATGTGTTGGGAGGACCCCCCAACACTCCAACGCCACATCTAAAATTTACACATTGAGCAAACAAGGGGATATAAGAGACAATGTTTGATTACAACAAACAAGGAAAATTATACCTTGGTCGTATTTGACTTGGACGACGAAAAATTCAAAGCCACCCTACGCAAATCCATTGTGCACACCAAAGGAGTGCCATCTAAGAACCTCTTTGGGATTATTTCCTTTACAGTAGCTAATAATGGGCCATGCTCATCCGACATAGTACGAGTTTTCTTCCATTGAAACAAGATTATACTTCAACTATGAATCCTTAACAAATATTAACATTCTTGGAAGAAAGAGTAGAGATACCAATAAGACTCAATGGTGTGCCAGCAATGCATCTTCTTGAGACGTGTCATTTGGCGTCTTACCAATGCCCATTGGTGGACGTTTCTATAAAAATACAGAATGTACATTTCAATGGAGGTTAACAGTTGTAGTGCAAACTTACATGCAAGTCGTACCCCTCTGCAGTCCTTTTATGAATGCGGGTCATCCATGACTCTTTATCTTCTAAATTGTCCTTCATAGCAGCTACCACATTTTCTTTGATATAGCTATCTCTTGAGGGCACAAGAAGATTTTCTTCTTCACTTAAATCTTCCAATCTATTTCAGCCCTCCTCTTTTCTCTAGCTTTTTGAGCCTTAAACTTCTTAACAAATTTGTGCTCTGCATTTGAGAATCTCGTAAGACATTATTTTTCATATGATCTCGATGCCACTCCAATATTGGGAGCTCCAAGGCGGCGGCCTGTTGGCTTTCGCTTGGGAATGGCCACCCTAAGGCGATGCACATCCCACATATGGTTGATAAGATCCACCCGATTGATGTAACGAACATTGCGCTCGTCGCACTCGGTGCTTGCAAGACATCTTCTAGCTATCCTACCATCCTCAAGGAAAACATCTTCAGAGTATGTGTTGTTTTTGTTGGGCAAGGTGTTGTTTTCAGCGGCCATTGAGCCATTATATGGTGAGTGTTCTATATTGCAATCTACAAGCGGTGTAAGTTTCAATGTGATACCTGCTACTTTTGCACGTGCTTACACACACACACACATTCCTTTTTATCAAGGTCATCTATATCCCCTTGAAAACCCAACAATGTCTCTCTCCCTCTCTCTCTCTCTCTCTCTCTCTCACACACACACACACTCACACACACACACACAAGCATGATAGCAATGCCCATTTCAGCAATGCAAGTATGCACAAAAATCACGGCATACCTTGGGGATCCCTTGGATATAAAGTCAAATGCACTTCTCTTTCAATCTCGCTTGGCTATCCACTCAACGTGAAACCCCCAAAGCATGTGCAGTGGGTACACTCTCAAAAGGAAGATGGACTCATTTTCTGAGAAAATGAAAGCAAAGCATGTAAACTCAAAATGCAAAGTAAACTCAAAAGTGCACCAAGTACATGATGTGACATTGTTAAGATGAAAGCTTCTGTGAACTCATTAGTTTTCTTCACCTCTTGCAAGCATTACCTTTCTTCACTTCTTGCAAGAGAGAAATTGCAATTCTTCAAGTATGCGACATGGCAGAGAGAGAGAGAGAGAGAGAGATTACATTGAATTTGAGTTCCAAGATCCCCTGCTCTCATCGCCATCATCCCCACACCCTTGAAAAGTGTTGTGATCCCCAAGTGATACCCAGTTCGCATCCACCTGTGAGTGAGTGAGTGTGTGTGTGTGTGTGTGTGTGTGTGTGTGTGTGTGTGTGTGTGTGTGTGTGTGAGAGAGAGAGAGAGAGAGAGAGAGAGAGAGAGAGAGAGAAGCAAAAGGTGGTCCCCACAACATTCATTCACTGAGCACCATCACAATCCAGAACCAGGAAAAAAATAAACTCTTGCAAGAGGCCCGACCCTCAACCGACTCCCTCCGATTCCCTCTAGATTCCCCTCTTCATTCCCAAACTCCATCGACGGTCTTCAATCGCTTTGAAAGGATGGCTGTAGATCCCACCTCCAAAAGGGGGTGTCAAATAATCACGAGGGTGGGCCGTGCTATACAATGATTTTGAGAAATTGCATCTCTAATTAATATGTACAGATGTTGATCAACATCAAGTGTATACTATTCAAAATAATGTGTAAGTGAAGAAAACTAAAGGAAGCATTGTGAAATTCTAAAACAAGCAAATACATAAAGCATCGGTGGACTCGACTAAGAAATGAAGCGCTTTATTGACATGGAAATCTTGTATAGGTATTTTTTTATTGTCCAAGCTACATGTCGATGTTTGAGTCAAGTTAAAACATTTTGTCTTGCAGTTATGCACAAAGTGGAAATGCTAAATATACAGTACATGTCATGCAAAAGTTGGAACTATGGTCTCTCCAAAAATTATAAGAAACGAAAGATGTGTCTTGCCCTATAGGATTTATGTGTTGGACCAAGAAAACACATAAGCATGGGGAATTGGATGCAGATAACAGACTTTGCAGTGTTGTCGAGTGGGAGTCATGGTTGTGCAGTCGAAATGTTCGTCGTTGTGAATATATGCTCTTTCTGTGAAACAAAATAAGAGTTAATGCAAAGAAAAAGATACAAGAGTTAGATTAAACTTGAAGAAAAGTAGAGATAGCTTTATGTTATACGTCATAAACACACAAAATAGGAGTTAAAACAAAAAGATACAGGAGACAGATTAAACTTAAAGAGAAGCAAAGATAAATTATGCTCTACGGCATAGACAATGTGGGGTTTATTGTAGTGATGAATTGTTAGTTCATAAGTTGCAATGCAATCATTATAATAGAATGGCTCAATTAGTAGGTTGCCAATATTGAGCTGGGGTCACCGTATTTTGTTGTTTCAATACTACAAACCGCTAAAACCCATTAAACTAAGATGGATATGATAGCGTTTCATACATGACATGGTCTGTAGATGACACTCAATTTCTAGGTCTGTTTTTATTGCATTGGCTCTAGCTTTGTTATTATCGTGCCAGTTTGGTCACAAATATATATTGGCAGGTTTCACTTTTACTTGGCACGATAGCTAGCTCGCCTCTTTTTTCAACGTTGAAATCAAAGCCGCATGCAATATTATTGCCATATGGCATAGCTAGAATTGGGGGCCACCATTCTACTAGGCCCCTTACCTTAGTCTGGAGGTTGTTGGGGTATAGGCGTCTGTGCCTTGCCCGGCCGCCCAGAGTCTGGGCGCCCACTGACTTGTATACCTTATACATAGCATAAGTGTATAGGGGGCTGCTCACTCTTTGGAGTCTCCCCACCCATATCTCTGCATCGTGTGTCTCCTTCTCTCTCTCACTCTCTGCCTGTGGTGCTCCCCGATCCCCTTCAATTGGTATCAGAGCTATGGTGACCGCGGAGAGCACGACGGCTTTGAGAGCTTCGAGGCGATAGCTCGCTCGCTCTCGACGGTGGAGTTCGATCGTGGAGTTTCACGGAGAGAGATTTTAGCTTGAGGAGCATTGTCTTTGGAGCTTAGGAGCTTGGTGTGGTCAAGCTTGGTCGAGGAGGCGGTTGCGGCTTCCTTGGTGAGAGGAGCTTTTGAGCTCAGTGGAGCTCGTTAGAGAAGTGCTCGGCGGAGGAGAGCTTGACATTCGCGTGCTTGGATGCTGTTGTGGCAGAGCTCTTGTGTTGGAGCTTGCATTGAGAGGACATTGCATCACGCAGAGTGGAGCAGGAGTAGGTTCAAAACTGTGTGCAGCTCGTTTTTGCCATTTTCGGGCTCTAAAACGCAGTTTTTTGCGTAGCTCCGTCATACAGAGTCAGATCTACATGATCCAGGAGTCTAGGTCAGGGTTTTGGCACGCTCTGGACGCGATGGTGATGTCTATTTTCTGAAATTATGCTTGGAATTACAGCAGGTACAGCAGCAAGTTTATTTGTGCACTTTCGGGTCCCAAAAACACTGTTTTTGGCATAGCTTTCACACCCGGACTCGGATACATGTGATCCAGGAGTCTACCTTGGGGTTTTGGCATGCTCCGGATGCGCTCGTCATATCAGAATTTTAAAATTCTGAACGCTGAATTTTCTGCAGCAGCAGTTGTTTATTGTGTGTCGAGGATTCCACACATGGTTTGCTCTCAGATGTGAGAGTGATATTTGCTGCAAGTTTCCTCACAGGTGGGAGGATACGATGTATGCCTTATGTGGTTTGATGCTCAGGGAGACTAATGTGATTGCATTTTGAGCTCGGCAATGTATGCCTCGAGCATGTTTTTTGGCAGTCACAGGTAGAGCAGATATTTGTGTACTAGATTTGCAGGTGCTTGCAATGATGTATGCAAAGTGTGGAGATTGGTGCATGCATTTGGAGTGCGGTTTGATGCGCTTTGGTTGCTCATGGTTTTGAGCATGCAGTCAGTTTGGTTACTGGTTTTGTGGCCGTTTTACTGACGAAACTCTGGCGAAATTTTCCCAGGAGTTTTATGCGCATCATTTATGCGATCTAGGTAGAGATTGCGGGTTGCACTCAACATTTGCGTGCGGTGTTCTCTGCAGGTGGGAGATTTGTGCGTGTGTATGCATCGATACCACACACTGTGGGCTTGGTGATTAGCTCACAGATTGCAGTGTGATACTAGAGCAGGCGAGGCTTGTATTGACATTGCGGGAGCTCTATTTTGGAGTGTGTCTCACAGGTTTTACATTGTGTTTCTGGCCATATTGGTAGACAGTTTCCAGGTGTTGTTGGTGAGGTGGTTTTGCTTTCTAGTTTGCTACATTATGCTCATGACAGAGACAGGTGATCGATCAGATTGTGACCTCTCACAGATGCGCATGTTTGATGGGTCAGACTTTGCGGCATGGAGAGAGTGTATGCTTGATGCATTGACACAGCGAGGGTTGCATCGACCATTGAGTGGTGATGCAGGTAGACCTTCAAACATGTCTGACGATCAGTGGCAGGAGCTAGAGGAGATGGCACTATCTACACTCTCTTTGCACCTTGCGGAATCTGTATATGCTCTTGTTATGTATGAGACTACTTCGAGAGCACTTTGGCGCAGATTACATGATATGTATGATAGATCTGAGTCATCACGGACTCGTGTGAGACATGTACATTCACGAGCACGCCGACAGGTGACATGTTGGTATTGTGGTCATTCTGGACACGTTAGACGGCGTTGTTTTCGTCGTATGCGACATCGTAGGAGACATGGCAGTCTCAGAGATGTATGTAGTGATGCCATGGACTCAGTTGCTTTGACAGTTGAGGCACATGTAGTGTCGGAGTATACTAGTGACGGGGATGTCACTTTTACCTCGAGCTATGCACGAGATGCTATACATGTGGATAGTGCACTCCCTTCGCAGTGGTTGCTAGATGCAGATGCTATGTTTCATGTCACGCCGCATCGTGCATGGTTTTGTAGCTATTCTAGCGGGATGCTTGGCAGTGTACATTTGACCGATGGATCGGTGCATGCGATAGCAGGTGCAGGAGATGTGAGACTGTCATTACCGAGTGGTGCATCTTACTTGTTACGACATGTGCGCTATGTACCAGATTTGACAATGAGTTTGATCTCGATTGGTCAGCTAAGAGATTGTGGACATAGAGGGCACATTAGGCGTCGATGTTTCAGGCGTTTGAGACAACGGAGGCGACAGATGCGTGATGCAGATTTGGGCATGACAGATGCTAGTGAGATCAGTACGGTGGTTACTGAGTATGCTTGTGATGGCGATGTCACATTTACATCTAGCTTGTCTTCAGACGATCTTATGTCTACGGATTGCATATCGGATTGCACATTGTCTTCACATTGGTTACTAGATTCAGATGCTACTTTCCATGTCACGTCGCATCGTGAGTGGTTTAGCACGTTTTCTAGTGGGAGACTTGGTTGTGTGCACATGGCTGATGGTGCTATGTATGACATTGAGGGTACAGGAGACGTATGTTTGTCCTTGCCCAGTGGTATGAGATTTACCCTGCGTCATGTGCGTTATGTGCCAGATCTGAGGCGGGATTTGATCTCACTCAGACAGTTACGGGATAGTGGATGTCAGATTTCGCTACGAGAGCGAGATTTTGTGATGCATTTGGGTTTGCTAGTGATTGCGAGAGGTGCCAGGAGTGGTACAGGTTACCCATTGCATGTGGATCACGCGAGAGACGGTGTTGTCTCTGTGATCATGCAGCCAGGTAGACAGCGAGAGAGCAGGCGAGTCTCTTTTGCTTGTGGGTTGCAGGATGCTTTGCATGGAGTGCAGAGTAGTGAGATCGTTGTGCACACGGTTGGGGCACGACTTGAGCAGTCACATAGAGAGGTGACAGATTCAGACATGCATGCTTTGCTAGTGATTGAGCAAAGCAGAGAGTCAGTTGTGCGAGATACTTCTATGCAGGATAGACAGGTAGAGCGGTCTTGCTCTAGTGAGTCACAACAGGAGGACGTTGTGCAAGAGTCTATGCATACGGAGTTAGAGCATGAGAGCTCTAGTGAGTCACAGCAGATTGAGTGGTCATGTTTGCAGTGGATGATTGCAGAGGAGGCTGAGACATCAGCGATTATGCAATCATTCCTTTCTATGCTCGACAGTGAGCATGGGGATATAGTTGTGCAGGATATGTCTTCCAACAGACACCTAGAGCAGCTAGTTTGCTCTGAGGTTGCACGACAGGTTGATGCGTCTTTTGCGGACAGTCAGGAGATGCATGTGGCTGACACGCCTTGTCAGTCAGAGATGCATATTGCCAGGGATATATATGTTGATGCATGCTCCGTAGAGCTAGCAGGGCCCGCTAGCATTGCATCGGCATTCGGTGGTCTCATGTATGAGATGCTGATCTTGAGACCGGATATCGCAGCTACAGTGGGAGCATATGTAGTTGGGGTTGTCAGTCGTTTGTTGACTGATGATGGCATAGTGCACGAGGGAGATATGCAGGTATTGCGTACATACTTGCAGTACGTGTGCGGTACGTCTCGTGGTGTATGGACTTACACGGGAGCAGGACAGCCGGATGCACACGATCACAGCCAGCCATTGGGCATCGGTTGAGAGCGGTTTTCTCTCACCTTTTGTAGTCTTTAGACTAGGTTCCCTTGCTTAAAGGCACAGTCGCCTTTAAGTGGGAGGTTGTTGGGGTATAGGCGTCTGTGCCTTGCCCGGCCGCCCAGAGTCTGGGCGCCCACTGACTTGTATACCTTATACATAGCATAAGTGTATAGGGGGCTGCTCACTCTTTGGAGTCTCCCCACCCATATCTCTGCATCGTGTGTCTCCTTCTCTCTCTCACTCTCTGCCTGTGGTGCTCCCCGATCCCCTTCAGAGGTGTCTCTTCTAAGTTCTCTCTCTCCCCTTTCATCTATAGTATAGATAGTATATTTACACCGGTATTACAAAGAAAAAGCAAGCATGATGGAATAGGCGTTGCTTTATGGCTTAGGTTGGTTACACATTTAGTAGCACCCTCTACTCATCCCTTTCAGCAACAACTAATGAAAAGCTTACACAGAGGAAATGGCAAGCGGTTGTATTACACATTGCCATATCTGTGACCTCGCCATTTCCTTGCCAACATTCCAATTCAGCACCATTTCTTGAAAGTTTTGGACAGGGGAGTTGAGGCTCCCCAAGTATGGTGCTACCTCCGCCATTCTATAATGATCAATCAGCATTAATTTTGTGGATACTTTTAGGCTTGGGAGTGTGTACTAATACCCTAGATCATCCCTCCCGCTATGTAGAAATGGGCCACCATTATTTGGGCAGGCACCCAAATACATATGGCAATGTGTAAGCTCCCTTAAAATACAAAGGCTCACTTTTTCTTGAAAGTTTTGGACGGGGGGTTGAGGCTCCCCAAGTATGGTGCTACCTCTGCCATTCTATAACAACCAATTAGCATTAATTTTGTGGATAATTTTAGGCTTGGTAGTGTATACTAATACCCTGGAGTAGCCCTCCCGCTATGTGGAAATGGGCCACCATTATTTGGGCAGGCACCCAAATACATTTGGTGATGTGTAAGCTCCCTTAAAATACAAAGGCTCACTTTTTCATGGGGTTTTGTCCCACACTAAACATGTACCATGCATAGATTAAAACCAGGAAAATGTACCTTAACAAGACAACAATCAACCCAGGTTGAGATTACAACAGTCATTGATGAGGTTGCTCGACGGGGGCTGCTGAAGAAAGATGTTTGTGCTTGGGGATGCTTTAGTCGGTATGTATTCCAAATGGGGGGTACCAAGGTTGCCGAGTGCTTGGTATTGCTTGGGCAGCATGTATGCCGAAGGTGGTGCCCTTACATAAGTTATGGCCGACCTCAAAGGGGCATGGCCGCTCGCTCAAGTTCAAATTAATGGCCGCCCAAATTGATTGGCCGATGTGCTTGCCAGTGATTTGCTAGATTAAGCATGTCAAATGTGTGCCCTTACAAGCTTGAATGCCCGCCCATGCCAAATAATGAAGGCCGCCCAAAGCCAAAGAATAAGGCTGCCCACCCAATGGGGTAAATTAAGGGTTTTTAGTGTAAAAGCAAAGGAGGAAAAAGAAGTTGATGGCGGACAGAGCAGCGCAGGCAGCGAGGGGGGGCAAAGCAAGCTGGCGCTCGCCAGAACGGGGCTTGGATGAGCTCGACGAAGAGACGACTTTTTCTCAGCAGGCCTAGGCACCCTCGTTCAAGCCAAAAACTACAGGATTTGGTGCAGTCGAAAACCCGCCACTACCACATCATAGGGTGGCTACCCATTAGCGACATCGCTAATGGGTAGGCCAAATTTAGAAAAGAGGCATGCAACCTATATAAAAAGAGGACGACTCCCTCTTAAGCTCTCTCCTCTTTTCATTAAACTCTCTCTCTCTTTTTTTTTTTGGAAAGCTCTCTTCTTTGGGGGAACGGATTCTCTTCTCTCCCGAGGAGGAATAGCAAGCGGGATCTCATTTTTCATCTTAAGCCGAAGCCTAATCTCTTGAACCGAGAAAGCCTAAGCGAAGGTAATCCTAATCTCTTTGAGCTTAGCCTAATCTCTTAAGCCGAGACTAAGCATTCATTGACCAAGCATGAGCTCGACCTCTGAATCCCACAAGCAATAATCCTTGACTCTCATTTGCCAAGCTAATCTCGCCCTTAGTTAAGCTAAGCCTAATCTCTAATCTCGCACGAGCTAGGCCAAGTTTTCCCCAATCCTAATCTCTCATAAGCCAAGCTTTGAATCCTATCTCAAGCTCTCTAATCTCGTAAGATTTAAGCCTAATCTCTAAACCCTTAAGCCAAAGCCTAAGCTCGAGTCATTAAGCTCCCATAGCCAAAGCGGAGGAAATCAATTCTCTTTCAATCTTGAAGCAGCAGGAGGGAACGAATCAAATCAGTAACTTGATTAGCACCTCGATTAAGACAGGTTCCACCTTGTAAGGAGCATAAAAGCCTCCATTAAGAATTGATTAGTCATGGATACTCTTGTTCAAATGGTATGAAGCGAACTGTTTGTTTTGAGCTCTATTTTCGTTAATTGCATCTGCTGCACCTTTTTTCCCCGTACCTCTCATAGCCAGGGGCCCGGTGCCTTCCCAACTCACCTTTCGCATACTTATCCCCCGACAACGGTCTCAGACCCAAGACCTCACACACCTTGGAAGATGGTGAGAGCTAGCAGGGTATGAGAGTAGATTGAGAGGAAGGAGTAGTCTTACGAGAAAGATGTACATCTCCTCACATAATCACTCATATTAGCATAGCATAGCTTAGTAATTAGCATGGTAGAGGAGATGAACGTGCATTGAAGTTTGGCTCTTGGTTGATTTGCATCACAAAGCCAAGAGTTGTTGGTGTATTCCTCCATTTTCACAATCTTGGAGTAGGTGATAAGCTCTCCATTAAAGCTTGAGAAGGAGAGAGAGGGTCTTCTTGCTTCACACATGAGCTAGTGTGAGTGTGTGTGGAATAATTCCTTGAGAAATTCAGCCCCCTCTCTCTCTTGGTCGATCCCTCTTGCTAAATGCTCTTGTTGGCACCTCATTGGACCTCTCCAGGCTTAGCCAATAGGATTTAAGAAGCATAAGTGATAGCCTTCTGACATGTGTCCCCCTTTCCCCTTTTGTGAGAGCTTTAGGTATTTAATTAATGCAACTAAACTCTCATTGGACCCCTTTGTCTCCTGCCCAATAGGAATCAGGCAAGCCATTGGGCTATTGCATGCTCATTGGACCCCTTGGGAGACTGTCCAATAGTCTTCTACAGAGATTGAGTCTTATTGGTTCTTTTATTAAGTGTTTTTAAATAAATTAATCTAGATTTACTCTAGCCTAACTCTCATTGGTCCGCTTCCATGGCCATCCAATAGGATTTGAGTGCACCTTGTGGGCATCTGGGCTAGGGAGCTGACATGTGTCCATCATTCCCTTTGTGTAAAGGAGGCTTGTGTGTGTGTGTGTGTGTGTGTGTGTGTGTGTGTGTGTGTGTGTGTGTGTGTGTGTGTGTGTGTGTGTGTTTCTCTGTCATCCCCTACTTGCAAGGCTCGCCCCCTCCTTTGTAAGACTCATGAAGACTTTTTGTATACACACAAAGCATCCAATTTTCCTAAGCTTTGACCATTGGACACAACCTTTGATTTTTGGAACCTTAGCATTTTGGAAGTCTTAATGGGCTGAACCTTAGGGTCTTTAAAGCCCATTGTTGCACATTGCTCTTTTGCAGATGCCCCCCCCTTTGAATCCCTATTTTCCCTCCTTTAGATCCCTATTGTGGCCGGTCTGCCAGCTTAACCAAATATTCTGCCTTTTTCTCCCCTGGTACTTCCCCATACTAAATGATTTGTTTAACATGAGAAAATAATTTAGGAGAATTAGATATTAGTTATTATGAAATTACCTCTCTCTTGAAATCATAGTCGTCCTCGACTATGAGGTAGAGAAGATAAAGCCTATTCATTAGTCCTTTTTCTAGCGGGTAGAGGATCCCTATCTTACCCTACGACATCGTTCCAGAATGGATGACTAGTCCATTTGGTGCTTGAGAGCCTAAGCTGCCGAAAGCATGTATGCTCATTAGTCCTATCAATCTTCCATAGTAGAATGACAAGCTCTACTTGGTGTTTGGGAGACGTCGTCTCCGCAAACTTTATCTAAGCATGCATACTACTTCACATTTGTGCACAATAAAGAAAAAGAGAGTCTTGTAAGACAAAAACTTTGTTCATTTTAAACATTTGTACATTTGCTTACTCTAGGGAAGCATTGACAAGGTTTATGTTATCCTTTAATTGTATGCCTTCCATCCATCTAGAGTCTTCAAAAGGATAATTCTTAAACTTAATAAGATATCGTTGGACAGTCTTACCACCTCTTAATACCTTGTCTTCATGTCCGAGAATGGACTCGGGTTGCAGCACCTCTTCTTGGTCCTCGATCTTTGGTGGGTCAAAGAGCTTGGTCTGCGTCATGAAGTACTTAAGGCTTTGGTGATCCGTCCGCAGAATGAAAAGAGTCCCCAGTAAATAGTGCTTCCATGAGTCTAAGTCATGTAGAACTGGGTTCCTTTTCATATATGCGTAGAGCTTGCTCAACAGGGTCAAGCCTTGGACTTTCATAGGCTATGGCGTGCCCTTCTTGGAGCAAAACAGCTCCAAGGCAATCACCACAAGCGTCACATTGGACCTCAAATGGCTTTGAGAGATCCGGCAGTGTAAGCATTGGTTGAGAGATAAGCTTTTCAAAAGCATTGTTCTCCTTGGCAGACCATGTATACCTGACATTTTTCTTTGTTAGGTCATGTAATGGTCCTGCTATTAGTGAGAACTTTTCTATGAAGCGTCAATAGTATGCACACATACCTATAAGGCTTCTTAGTTCATGAAGATTCCTTGGTTTAGGCCATCCTTTTATTACCTCTAACTTTGATGGATCCATGTGGATACCGTCTTGAGAGATAATGTGACCTAAATATTGAATCTCTTGTAAGAAAAAAAATTCACTTTTCTTTTGATTAATATAAATTTTATTCTCTCTTAAGACTTGAAATATTACCTGGAGGTGTTGCTTGTGTTCATCTAATGAATTGAGTAGATGATGATATCATCAAAGAACACTCCAATAAAGGTTCAGTGAGGCCTGAATAGCTTCTCCATTAAGCAGTTGAATGTGGATGGTGCATTGGTCAATCCAAAAGGCATGACTATATATTTGTAAAGACCAAACATAGTGCGCAATACGGTCTTTACAATGTCTTGATCAACTATCCTTATTTGATGGTAGCCACTTTTTAGGTCAATTCTACTGAAGTAGGTCGACCCTTGTAGCTTATCAAATAGGTTTTCTACCCCTGGAATGGGAAACCTATTTTTCATAGTGATCCTATTTAGTGCTTTATAGTCGACACACATGCGATAAGTGCCGTCTTTCTTTTGCACTAATAACCCACGGGTGAGCAAAATGAAAATGAGCTAGGCCTAACCATTCCCTTCTCAACTAACTCATGCACTTGCCCCATAATCTCTTCTTGCTGAGCTGGAGAAACTCTATAAGGAGGTTTACTAGGCGGTGAACTTCCTAGAAGAAGTTCAATTGCATGGTCATCATTGCCTTGTTTTGGAGGTAACTCACAAGGGATGTCGTCAATAAAAACCTCTTGAAACCCCTTGAGAAAATTGGATAGTCTAATTCCTTGTGATTGTTTATATTTTCTTTTGATAAAGCATTAGGTTCATTTTGAGAATCTTTAACAAAAATCATGTACACAAAAATAGAGCTCTTTATTGACTTGTTGAAAGCTTACATATGTACAATGGGTATGGTGTTACCCAAATCCTTAGCATCTATGTACGTATCTTTTTTTCTGAACCTAAAGTAGATTTTCCTTTCAGGGAATTTAACATTAGCAGCCATGCGAGCAAACCATGGTGTCCCTAGGATTACATCCTCATGCTTGAGAGGAGAGATAAAGAAGTCCTCTTTGTCCACATAGCTTTTGACATGGAGACTCAATTTCCCAATTAAGGGAGTGAATGAAGCTTCTTGCCCCTTGAAAGCATGAGGACATCTCCTATCTCATAGGCTTGGATGCCTAGCTTGGTAGCCAACTCCGTGGATATGAAATTGTGAGTGGAACCATGGTCAATGGTCAAACAGAATAAAAGCATCATGTTCTCTTACCTTTCCCCAAGCATGGCATAGAGGAGATCCTTTGTGGTGAGCTTCCTCTTCTTGGATTTCGGCCAAGGTAGCTCTAGGAGGCTCATGGCAGGTGTTCTTTTGGGGAAAAGAGTGGTACGCATGCCCTTGCTCCCCGCACTTGAAACAATGGTTATCCTTGCGATAACACTCAAACTCTTCAGGAGAGAGTTTGTTTTTGCCTTTGTAAACTCCCTTCTCCTTAGCTTTGTTGTTATTGGAATTGCCCTTAGGAGACTTTTGGACATTGTCCTTCCCCTTAGGCTCATTGGAACCCTTGTTTTCCGTGGGCTTAAGATTTCTCTTAGCCCTTGCTTGGAAATTGATTCGAGAAGCCACCATAGTATGGTGTATAACGGCAGATATGGTGTGTGGCCTTTGGGAGTTGACATACTTTGCCATTTCTTCAGTTAAGCCCACACATAATTGTTGTTTTTGCTCTCCAAAATCCATCTTCTTGAAGACAATGGCTTTGAGATGTAAGTCCCAAAACTTGTCTACATATTTGTGAATGGATTCGTAGGGAGAGAGCTTCAAGCTTCACCATTCGGTGAGTACTTTGTCTTTGGCATCGGTGGCCAAAAACTGCTTCATAATGGAAGCTCTTAAAGATTTCCATGTTTGTGGAGCTTCACCGTTGGCCGTTAGGCTAGACCACCATTTCCTGGAGGACTTTTGAAAGTGCATAGCTACATGGTGTAGCTTAGAGGACTCCATGAATCCCTCATCTACAAACACTGCATCGAATTGTTGGATGAAAGCCAAGACTTTGTCTGTAGCACCATAGGTGCCATCTTAGGTAAGGAAAGAGATGCTCTTTCCACCCTCTTTGAACTTCTTGAGCTTGGACGATCTCTTCCACGTGGCATAGGATTTCCTATGGCCTCTTCTTTTTGATGGTTCAAACGTTGCACCATCACTTTCTTCAGAAGATGAAGAATTTGAGGAAGATGGAGAAGAGGGTGACCTCTTTCTTGCCTTTTCTTGCCTTAGTTCTCTTTATCCGCACCATCACTTTCTTCATAAGAGGAAGAGGATGAAGAAGATGGAGAAGAGGGTGACCTCTTTCTCACCTTTTTCTTCTCTTGCTTTTTGTCATCCCTCTTTGAATTATGGTGTGGAGAAGTGTGCAATGGTCTTCTTCGTTTAGGAGGTGATGGAGAGAATTTTGCCCGCCGTCTTTGTGGAGCCATCTCCACCAAGGTGGCAGGAGACTCACTTCTTTCTCGTTCCTTCGGTGGGGGCTCTTGAGTTCTCCTTTGAGAAGGAGATGCGTCATCAAGAAGAAAATTTTTGAGCCCTTTGTATGGATCCTCTTCTTCTTCCCGAATTGGAGAGAGGCCTCTTTTGGAAGTCTCACAAGGAGGCTTCCTAGGTACTCTCTCTTCATGGTGGCGAGTTTGGAGAATCCCATGAGCATGAAGCTGCCATTGCACTTCACTTTGGAGGGATGGATTGCCCATGGCTTGTTGAAGCCTAGAAACAAGGTAGTTAGCAAGCATAGGGGCATCATTAGTAGCCTGCTCATTAGCAAAATCAAAGCTATCTACATTAATTTCATTCTCTTTACTATTGTTAGACATTATAACAACTTTTAGGTGTAAACCTTTTTAGGTGTACTTTGGCACTTCAAGCCCTAGTTGCTACTTCTCTTTACCCCTTTAGAAAAAGCACTCAAGCTACTATAATCGTGGCTCAAATACCATTAACTTCAAGGAATAGAAGAGAGGGTTGTTCAACATCAAAATAGTACCGGCTCCTGTCAAGCTTCTAATAGCTCAATAGTGGTTAAGCCATAGGCAAGCCCCGTAGGACTCCACTATTAAGACCATAGCTCTCGACGGTGTTGCCTCGTTATCTGCACAAAGGTAGGTGCACTACAAGGCTGAAAAATCCCTATTCTACTTACTCAATTGCAATTAATAATAACAACCATTTATAGCTAGCTTGAGGACCTCCCTTCTTGAGCAAGAAGAGAGAAACCTTGTGCTCTAATACCAATGTAACATTTAATGGCCTAGTAACTTGTGTGTAGCGGAAAATAGCATGAACATAGTGAGCATTTCATTAGAATAGATTCTTAATGATCATAACAAGAGTGCTTGGGTAGAGAGAGCAACAAAAAGCATAACACCTAGCTAGATAGGCATGAACAATACTTCAAAAGAGAGATAAATTAAGCTATTGACAACAATTGAGGACCGGATTATATGGAGCCGGTCCCCCCTCCAAAAGGCTTTGTATTATAGGTTTCCCCCCATCAAGGGAGACATTTTACAATACAATTCTTTGTGTTCCTTCAATAACTAGCTAGTGCAAAGAAGATGGAAGCTTCAAGCACTAGCAAACACTTCAAAACACAACATCGATTCCCTCATGGTCTCAAACCCAAGACCTCACACACCTTGGAAGATGGTGAGAGCTAGCGGGGTATGAGAGTAGATTGAGAGGAAGAAGGAGTAGTCTTACGAGCAATATATTAGCATAGCATAGCTTAGTAATTAGCATGGTAGAGGAGATGAGCATGCATTGAAGCTTGGCTCTTGGTTGGATTTGCATCACAAAGCCAAGAGTTGTTGGTGTAGGACTCCCTTTTCACAAGCTTGGAGTAGGTGATAAGCTTTCCATTAAATCTTGAGAAGGAGAGGGAGAGTCTTCTTGCTTGACACGTGAGCTAGTGTGAGTGTGTGTGGAATAATGCCTTGAGAAATTCAGCCCCCTCTCTCTCTCTCTTGGTCGACCCCTCTTGCTAAGTGCTCTTGTTGGCACCTCATTAGACCTCTCCAGGCTTAGCCAATAGGATTTAAGAAGCATAAGTGATAGCCTTCTGACATGTGTTCCCTTTCCCCTTTTGTGAAAGATCTAGGTTAATAATTAATGCAACTAAACCCTCATTGGACCCCTTTGTCTCCTAGCCAATAGGAATCAGGCAAGCCATTGGGCTGTTGAATGCTCATTGGACCCCTTGGGAGACTATCCAATAGTCTTCTAGAGAGATTAATTCTTATTGGTTCTTTTATTAAGTGTTTTTAAATGATTTAATCTAGATTTACTCTAGCCTAATTCTCATTGGTCCACCTCCATGGCCATCCAATAGGATTTGAGTGCACCTTGTGGGCATCTGGGCTAGGGAGCTAACATGTGTCCCTCATTCCCTTTGTGTAAAGGAGACTTGTGAGCGTGTGCGTGTGTGTGTTTCTCTCTCATCCCCTACCTGCAAGCTTGCTCCCTCCTTTGTAGGACTCATGAAGAATTTTTGTACACACACAAAGCATTGAATTTTCCAAAGCTTTGACCATTGGACACAACCTTTGATTTTTGGAACCTTAGCATTTTGAATGTCTTAATGGGCTGAACCTTAGGGTCTTTAAAGCCCATTGTTGCACATTGCTCTTTTGCAAATTGCCCCCTTTGGATATCTATTTTCCCTCTTGTGGATCCCTACTGTGGCCGGTCTGCTAGCTTAACCAATATTCTAGCTTTTTCTCCCCTGGTACTTCCCCATCTTAAATGATTGGTTTAACATGAGAAAATCATTTAGAAGAATTAGATATTAGTTATATGACAAGCCAAATAGCGAAAAATGCACGTTTGATCAATAGATGGATTTTTATCATGCCATGCTTCATAAAGATTCATAGACTACAAATCTTTCATAGGACACCTATTAAGTACATACGTAGCACACATGATAGGTGATAGTGAAATGTTTTCTTTGATGTGGTTTCATAGGCCAAAAGGGCTCTAGAATGGGTTAGATGAGATGACATGTAATCAAAATTCTAAAATGAGCTCAAAGAGAAGTTGTACAAGCAAGACACAATTTTTTTTCTTTTTTGGAACTGTCATGTCCTATAAGAGGGGTTTTTTCTCATTGTAAGGGCCTTTTTGCCATTTTGATTTTGGCCATTTAAGATTTTTTGGAAAGGGCTTGGGCCATTGGAGGATTTTGAGCCATGGAATCTAGACGTAGCCAGGGAGGGCTGTCAAGATGTTGATTGTGTGCTGGTCAATGTGTGTGCCGACGAAGCTAGTTGCAGCAGATTTGTATATGGTTGTTTGGATGAAAGTGGAGCCATCATTGCCATTTTTTGTGCCGATTCCCCCTTTCCCCTCTCTTTTCTGGTCTTGTGCATGTTGGCAGGTGTGCCCTCCTGAGGGTGTGTTTTGCAAAGAGAGATAGAGAGAGGTGTTGTCTGTGGAAGATTGTGAATTGAGAAGTGCGTAGTGAGTGGGTTTGTTTGTGGTGTTGCAGCAAGTGTGTGAGTTGGGTTGTGTGCAAAAGGTGGTTTGCATGTAGAGTTGTGGTGTTTTGATAGTGTTTTCTAGTGGATAGGGATGTTGTAGAAACCCTGGGCTATAAAGAGCCATCTATATTGTGCTACCCTTTCCCCCTTTTCAATGCCTAGATGAGGGCTCTTCTTGAGATCCTCATGCAAGACAAACACACATATTGAATCTCTTTTTACGTAAAGTCTTTTATATATGTATATAAATTGTGCATATAAGTATACCATTTTGTCACCAAAACATGATAAACGTGTGATAATAGCTTCCAAACTAGCTAGTGCTACTCAACTGCCAACACAAACTACTCAACTGCCACCAAATGGAAAGCTCATACAGCACGACCAGGCTACACAATATTATTTCAATCTCTAAGCATAAAATTATAATTATCCCACAAATGTTCATCTAATTACCTTTTTATTACTTCATGCATGTAGTGTCTCTTCTCGACAGTATACCTCTATGGCCTTGGGAACTTCTCTGACCCCGACATCCTCTCTCTTGGGGTCCCATGTGTCCACCATGTCCTCACCAGGGCTCAATGTTGAGCACCAGGGAACGTTTTAGATGTGTATCGGCTCCTCTATTGTCACCTACAACATCAACACAGAAGAGCGGGTTGTGTCCATCGAAGGTGGATGCCTGTTTTGCCAGTGCTTGAGACAGCTATTAGAGCTTTACATGCCTAAACCACACACACTTTGGGTTGTACATATTGATGTGTTGTTTTAAATTTTTCATAACTATTGACTTGTTCTAATCTATCTTCTTGTAATGCAAAGCTAATCTATACCTAAACAAAAAGTTTGTGATTGCCCAACTACAGAGAGAGTTTGGACCGGGATGGAATGAGAGAGTAGTGCTACAAGAAATGGCCAAGATTACATGACATAGTGTGACAATGCACACTTATAATTACTGAGAGAGAGAGAGAGAGATAGAGAGAGAGAGAGAGAGAGAGAGAGAGAGAGAGAGAGAAATGAAATGAAACAAATGTATAGGTTGTGTCTACAAAAGACTAAAATGGACTATGAAATGCCAAAATTATAGCCATTATGAGAGTGATGCATTTGTCAGTGATAAAATAGAAAATAGAACCATATGACACTCAGAATTATAAAATCTTTAAAAACATCATAGAAACTGTATAGTCTTAGCATTTGAAGAGCTTGAAACATCATAGCAGCATAATTCTAATCAGCTGCTTGATACTTGATGAAGAGGTTGAGAAGATATGTTCTAAAAAATAAAATCGAGTCTATGAAGTGTCAAACCCCAAGTAGCCATACAAGGTTATCACCACAAGACTCTCCACGGGCCAATATTAGTAATGTTTAAATAGATCAATGGAAAAATTTAGATTAGGGGAGTTTGTCCTTATTGATGGATTCAAGTGCTCGTTCTTTTAAATGGATCAGGGTGCTCATTCTCTTATGCGGTACTCTATTCTTAAGGGTTCAATTAAACTTGGAAGAGATCAATGATCATTTTGATATCTTCTTGAAGCTCTTCAGTTATCAAGACTGTAGAGAGAGAGAGAGAGATTCTAGAAAACCAATTGTTTGAGGCTCTCACAAAGGCTCAATGTCCAAATCCAAGGCAAGATCTTCCATTTCATCATCATCCATTGCATCAATGTCACTCTCTTTTTGTTAGAGTAGTCGTCATGTGCTAATGCTATAAGGGAATGGGAATGCATGGAAGTCATGTTTTCCTTGATAAGATTATCATGGCTTACCTCTTCTGAGATTCAATTTGAGCTGGTGGTATCAAATATTTGACATCCTTGAGGATTGACAGGCACAACTTGCCTCCATGGACTGAGAGAATTTGGGAAAGTGTAGAAGAAAGCTTGCTAACAATGTGTTGTCAAAATATACGAGTCTTGTGTCGAGTTTGTAATGGTTTTGAAGGGTTGATTGATTCCCTTTATAGTCTACATGGAACCAATCAGTCTCCAATACAATTTATTTTAACATAAGATATAAAAGATGTCTTGGAAGAAACTTCAAAGTCAACAATGTCAAACATTTTTGTATATCTATAAAAGATGCCTTAGAAGAAACTTCAAAGTCAACCATGTCAAACATTTTTGTGTATCTATAAATTCTTATTACCTGCTTGCAAACACGAAAGTTTTCATAAATACAAAATACAATCTCCACATAACCAAGCTCATCATTGGGAGGGTTTATACATTTTGTACTTGCATATGATTGCTACCTAAAAAATGAAACAATGCAAGAATCTTGAGTAATGCATTGTTGACTCAAAGATGTTGTCCATCGGTCCATGTGTTGATGTATGTGGATACCTAAAATTAAAAGGCTAAGTAAATAAACTTTAAGAAATAGTATAAGACATTCAAACACCTTGGTAATATACATTCACAAAGAAATTCAAACAACTTTGTAAATATACATTCATAGAAGAGTTATAACTTCTCTATTACATTCAAATCCAATCTCTCTGTACTCATTAGTGATGTCTTCCCCTTCCAAAATTTCATTTTTGATACATTTAGATAACCGTGAAAGAATGGATGGAGGCTTAGTCTTGGTAGATTTTCCACCTCTTCCTATTCTTTGTGGGTTGTAAACTTCTTGGTACTCTTTGAAAAACCTTTCCATACAATGAGAGTTGTAAATAACAAACATAGATTTTTTCAAGCATTCTACATGTATGAGCTTGTGCAGAATGTCCTTGCCACATAACACCTCATTTAATAGTGTAAGAGACTCTTCTATTGTCCATCTATAAGGAGAATCTTTGACATTCAAAGAACCCATGAGACTCTCAATACAAAACATCCAATGAGTGCTAAGTAGTAAGAACACTTGCAATCTCTATCTGAGTACATGAACTTGACTATCAAAAAAGGAAGTTGGTAGCTCTTTCTCTACAAAGCAAAGGATCTCATTGCATTCCCTTTCCTTTTGCGGTATTGACCTTGTATCAATCTCCTTAGACGTGACCTATCTGTAAGAAAATACAAGAACAATGTGTCAAATGCTTAATAAAAGAATGTATATAAATATCCGGGAGCTTTAGACATACCTTGCTAGCTTCCATAAATGATAGATAGCATCTCAGACACCACTTGTTAATCAACCATCAATAACAAGAGGAAGAACATGCTACATATATCAATTTACAGTCAAATTAGTATTGTTTGGTTGGAATATATAACTTGTTACAATAAAAAAAGATTTGGTTACCTTGATCGAATTGGGAATTTTATATTTGCGAGCTTCCATTTTCAAGCTTTTGCAATTGAAACTTTATTTTCGAGCTTTTTAACACTCTCATTACACCAAGGATATCTTAAAATATAATTGTGGCATGAGAAAAGTCTACACAAGATTGTGCATTCCTTCCATTACCAGGCAATTAAATGTGACATGCATGCATGTTGATGTTTGAGGGAATGTAAGCTTTACCATTCCCTTATTATATTGAAATGTAACTTTAAGAAAAGAACTATTTGTAATTAGTTTTGAGTGAATATCTAACTATGAAGAATACCAAACAACACATGTAGTGTCAAAGTAACCTACCAAGTCAACTCCAGTAGCCCCAAGACCAAACTAGATTCCAAGTGGTAGTGTGACATGCATATCATACTACATAGTAAACCTCCAATTACATAATTTAGTCACACGATTACCAAAATGCCATGTCCACATCATGTGGCCACCATTTACACAAAACACACAAATCAAAACATCAAAATGCAATGTCTAGAGAGTATCAGTTCAAGAGGCCTCAAAAACAAACTACATTTCAAGTGGTAGTGTGACATGCATCTCACACTATCATAATAAACCTCCAATCACATTACCTTGTCACATGATTACCAAAATTCCATGTTCACATCATTGGATCACCATGTATATAAAACACATAAATCAAAACATCAAAATGCAATCCCTAGAGAGAGTCTCCTAAAGCAAGTTGCCCCCCTGCATCAAGACATCATTGGTCCACATGCCATGTTGGACAAACATCTTTCATAGAGTAGATCATCTAGCTCTAAACACATGCAATGCCTCATAGCTTGACCCATCTAGATGGGGATTTAATGTTTGCAAGCTTTTCTTTTTGTGCTTTTGTAATCATAGCAATGCTTTTTGAGATTTTTGCCTCTAGCTCAATGCAATTTTCACACTAACATCAACTTTGATTTGAACTTGTCCAATGGAATGGCAACATACTAGCAAATGATTGCTTTAAGCTTCCCATCTCTGTCAAGCATTCCCTAAAATTTGAGCATGATAACATCTATTGTTCATTGTAATGGAATTAGCCTTTTAACTTGAGTTGAAGCGGAAAGTAAATAACATATTGAGCATTTCCTTGGGTATTCTTTAGTGTGTAGATGTATAGTGAGAAAGAAAGTGCTTGGATAGAGAGAGCAACACTTAACACATTACTTCATTAACATGGCATGATCAATACTTGTAAAAGAGAGTGAGAGTTTAGAGAAATTGACACCAATAGAGGACCGGATTAGTTGGAGCCGGTCCCCCCTCCAATAGGCATTTGTATTATAGATTCTTCCATGATGGAAGACTTGTTTACAATACAACGGTTTGTGTTCCTTGAAACCTTCTTGATGAGATGAAGATGGTAAGCTTCACTCACCAAGCATTAACATAACTACAACAATAAACATGATTAGCATGAGCTTGAAAAATGCCCAGCCTCAATCCCAAGACCTCAATCCCAAGACCTCAAACACCATGAAAGGTGAGGAGAGCTAGCAGGGAGTGAGGAAGAAGAGAGAAGTAGAAGTAGCTCTACTAGAAAGAAATAACCCCTTGCACATAGTCACTCATAGCTCTTGTAGCATAGCTTAGCATAGAGTTAATGGAGATTAGAGAGATTGGTAAGCAAGCATAAGCATTCTCTTGTGTGGATTTGCATCCATAGCCAAGAGCTTGTGGTAGTAGGCACTCAACTTCTCAAGCTTGGAGAAGGAGATGGAATCCTTGCTTCACAAGAGTGTGTGAAGGGAAGAATGAAGGAGAGAGAGCTTGTGGTAGACTCAAATGAGAGAGAGAGAGAGAGAGAGCTAGCTAGGTCGACCCCCTTTCCTAGGGCTCCTTTGAAGCTGATTGGACCATGTAGCCCTCTAGCCAATGAGAGCTGGGCTCTCATTGGGGCAAGGTGTGTAGCCTCTTGACAAGTGTCCTTGTTTATCTTTGTGAGGCTAAGCTAGCACCCCCCTTTCTTAAGCACAGCCCCTGCTTAAGCACACCCCCTACCTGCTTGAGTAGTGTGTCTCTACACTTGACAAGTGGCCCCTTTCCTTTCATAAGGGTATGGGTCCTTGGTGAGGTGCTCACTTACTATCTACCCCCCCCCCCCCCCCCCCCTTTGTAGGGCTCACCCCCTCTTGAATAGCAAGTATTTTGAACTTGGTAAGCAGGCAGCCCCCCTGCTTAAGCACAGCCCTAGCTTAAGCAAGCTACCCCCTTGCCTGCTTGGACTTTAGTGACTAAAGAGTAAAATTTTAAAGACTATGTGCTAAAGCTTTTAACACTTACCTTTGGAGGCTTTACTGAAGACAACCCTAAGGTCTTTTGCTCCATTAGTTAACCTTTCTCTTTGATAGACCTTTTCTCATATGGGCCCCTTTACCATTGGCCCCATGCTTAAATAGATCTATAAGATCATCTATATCTTAACCCTTGTTCCCGTTTATTCTCCCACATTAAATGACCAGTTTAATATGAGAAAATCATTTGGGTTGGTCAGATATTAGATTTTATGACATTACCTCTCTCTTGAAATCATAGTCGTCCTCGACTATGAGGTAGAAGAGATAAAGCCTTAGTCATTAGTCAATTTTACTTAGCGGGTAGAGGATCCCTTTTTACCCTACGACATCTTTTCAAGATGGATGACTAATCCATTTGGTGCTTGGAAGACGTAGCTGCCGCAAGCATGTCTGCTCTTTAGTCCATTTCATTCTCCCAGAGTAGAGTGACAAATTCTACTTGGTGTTTGAGAGACGTCGTCATCACAAACATGATTGTAAGCATGCATACTAGTTAATTTTGTGCACAATTAAAAAGAGGACTAGTCTTATAAGACAAAAAAACATTAGTCATTTAAAAGAAATTTGTACATTTGCTTACTCTAATGTAGCATTGTAAGCATTGACAAGGTTCATACTATCCTTAAGCTGTACTGCTTGCATCCATCTAGCATCTTCAAAAGGATAATTTTTGAACTTAATAAGATACCGACGGATAATCTTACCATGTCGTTGTACTTTGTCTTCATGCCGAAGGACAGCTTTGGGTTGTAGCACCTCTTCTTGGTCTTCAACTTCGGGAGGGTCTTCAATAATTGGTTCAGTTGGTGGCTCTCCTTTGTAGGGCTTAAGTAGGCTTACATGAAAGGCATTGTGTATAAGCCAATGTTTGGGCAACTTGAGTTGATAAGCCGTCTCATTGATGGGCTTCAAGATTTGGAAAGGACCATAGTATCTTTTTGCTAGTTTAGCATAATACTTTTGATGGCCCGTAGGATTTTTGCCCGTCGTTTGCCTTAGTCGAGCCTTAGGAAACTTGAGTAAGACCCAATAATTTTCTTTGAACATTAAGGCTCTTCTGTGCTTATCAGCAGCAGCTTTTTGCCTTTGTTGAGAGATGGATATAGCCTCCCTAATCTTTTGAAAAGATTCTTGTAGGTCACGGCTATACTCATCGGCGGCGAAGATCTTCCCATGTACTTTGAGTAGCAAGGGACTTTTAGGTCTTCCCTCAATGATCTCGAAAGGTGCTTTTCCCGTAGAAGTATGTACAGTATTATTGTAGGCATACTCTACAAGAGGTAAGTACTTTTACCACTGTGAGCGTTGATCTACTTCGGTAACATAAGTCTTGAGTAGATCGAGTATTGTAAGATTGGCTATTTCACTTTGGCCATCCGTTTGTGGGTGATAGGCCGAAGAGAAATTCAATCTTGTTCCTAGATTTTCAAAGAGACCTTTCGAGAAATTACTGGTCATTCTAGGATCTCTATCTGACACGATGGATGTGGGTAATCCATGGTGCTTGAAAATCTGAGATATGAAGAGAGTTGCCATTTGATGTGCCTTAATAGTCTTTTTGACAGGAATAAAATGCGCTTGCTTGCTAAACCTGTCGACTATTGTCCATATTCCTGTATTCCCATGGATAGACTTGATGTGCCTTAATAGTCTTTTTGACAAGAATAAAATGCGCTTGCTTGCTAAACCTGTCGACTATTGTCCATATTCCTGTATTCCCATGGATAGACTTGGGTAATCCAAAGATGAAATCCATGGATATACTCTCCCATGGTGAATTTGGAATAGGCAATGGCTGGAGTAATCCAGGTTGCTTTCCTCTATCATACTTGGTTTTTTGGCATACTACACATTTTGAAACATACTCTTGTATGTCCACTTTCATGGTAGGCCAATAGAAGTACGTCTCCACTCCTCGGAGAGTAGGTTGAATACCTCTATGCCCCGCATATGGAGGAGCATGGGATTCATACATAACTTTCTCACGAAGGGAATGGGTAACACATAGCCTATTGCCATGGAGAAGATAACCATCCTGCAAGGTGAATGGTTCCTCTTTCTTCCCCAAAGCAAGGGCTGACATTATGTCTCTAAAGTCAGGGTCAGTAGCATACTCATCTATCATAGAGGATAGATCATTGTGAGTAGCTATAGACACCGCATTAACTTTTGGTCGTCGTGAAAGTGCATCGGCAACTTGATTGTGCTTACCAGCTATGTGAGCAATATGAAAATTAAATTGCGAAAAGAAAATTTTCCCACCTCATTTGTTTGTCGGAAAGCTTGGTTTGCGTCATGAAATACTTGAGACTTTGGTGGTCGGTTCGTAGGATAAATGGAGTCCCCAATAGGTAGTGCTTCCATGTGTCTAGGGCATGTAGAACAGCTAAAAGCTCTTTCTCATAAATACCCAAGACTCGTTCATCAGTATTGAGCCTTCGGCTCTCATATGCTATGGCATGCCCTTCTTGAAGCAAAACTGCTCCAAGGCAATCTCCACAAGCATCACATTGGACCTCAAATGGCTTTGAGAGATCCGGAAGCACGAGGACTAGTTGGGAAGTAAGCTTCTCTTTGAGCTATTCAAAAGCATTTTGCTCCTTAGCAGTCCATACAAACTTAACGTTCTTCTTAGTTAAGTCGTGTAGTGGTCCTACTACTTGAGAGAATTTTGCTATGAAGCATCTATAGTATGCGCACATACCAATAAAGCTTCTTAGCTCATGTAGATTTCTTGGGTTAGGCCATGATTTTATTACCTCTAACTTTGATGGATCCATACGGATACCATCGTGAGAGATAATATGACCTAGGTATTGAATCTCTTGAAGGAAGAATTCGCTTTTCTTTTGGTTGAGATAAAGCTTGTTCTCTCTCAATGCTTGAAAAATCACTTGGAGATGTTGTTTATGTTCCTCCAAAGACTTGGAGTAGATGATGATATCATCAAAGAACACTCCAGTGAATTTGCGATATGGTCTAAAAATTTTCTCCATTAAACGATTGAACGTAGCTGGTGCATTAGTCAAGCCAAAAGGCATGACTAGATATTCATAAAGACCAAACGTTGTGCAAAACGCGGTCTTTAAGATATCTTCATCCACTATCCTTATTTGATGATAGCCACTCTTAAGGTCAATCCTACTAAAGTAGGTAGAGCCTTGTAGCTTATCAAACAGATCTTCTACCCGAGGTACGGGAAATCTGTTTTTGATAGTAATATGGTTTAGTGCTCGATAGTCCACACACATACGGTATGTACCATCTTTCTTTTGCACTAAAAGGACTGGAGAACAAAAGGGAGAGGAACTAGGCCTCACCATCCCTTTGTCTACCAGCTCTTGTACTTGCCTCATGATCTCCTCTTGTTGAGCTTGTGAGACTCGATAAGGAGGCTTCTTAGATGGCGAGCTTCCAGGAAGGAGCTCAATGCGATGGTCATCATCCCCTCGTTTTGGAGGTAAATCCATAGGGATATCATCGATGAACACATCTTGGAATCCTTTTAGAAAATTAGACAAGTCTAACTCTTCTTGATTCCTATCATTTGCATTTGATGAAACATTAGTATCTTTTAGAGACTCTTTGACAAAAATCATGTACGCAAAAACTGAGCTCTTCATTGACTTATCAAAAGCAAGAGGATTTACAAGTGGAATAGTGCGACCACGCTCACTAGCATCTATATACATGTTCTTTCCCCTGTAGGTGAAGTAAATTCTCCTTTCAGGGAACTTCATGTTGGCAGCCATGTGATCAAACCATGGTGCCCCTAGGATAACATCCTGATGTTGGAGAGGAGAGATGAAGAAGTCTTCTTTGTCGACATAGCTTTGGACATGAAGCCTCAACTTCCCAATCAAGGGAGTAACGGAGGCTTGTTGTCCCTTGAAAGCTGCATCAGCCACTACTATATCTCCTATCTCAAAAGCTTGAATGCCCAACTTGGTGGCCAACTCTATTGATATGAAGTTGAGAGTAGAGCCAGGGTCAAACAAGATGAAGGCATCATGCTCTCTTACTTTTCCCCAAGCATAGGAGAGTGATGATCCTTTGCAATGAGCATCCTCTTTTGGAGCTTCGATGGTGGAAGCCCTAGGAGTCTCATTGCGAGTATTCTTCTTGGGGCAAGAACGATAGCCATGTCCTTGCTCCCCACATTTGTAACACTTATGGTCCTTGCAAAAAGCTTCAAGCTCTTCAGAAGAGAGTTTGTTTTTACCTTTGTAAACTCCCTTCTCCTTGGACCGATTGTTGTTGTTGTTGTTGTTGGAAGTGACTTGGGAATTGTTTTGAGCATTGGTTTTCCCCTTTGCATCATTTTTATTTTTGTTTTCCATGGTTTTGACATTACGTCTAGCCCCTTGATGGAAATTGATGCGTGAAGCAACCATGGTGTGGTGGATTACTTCGGTAATAGTACCGGGCCGTTGAGAGTTGATGTATTCGGCCATCTCTTCACGTAATCCCGCACAGAATTGTTGTCTTTGCTCGGCAAAGTCTATCTTTTGAAAGACAGTAGCTTTGAGATGTAAATCCCAAAACTTGTCTACATACTTGTTGATAGACTCATGAGAGAGAAGCTTCAAGCTGCGCCATTCGGTAAGAACTTTATCTTTAGTATCGCTTGGAAGAAATTGCTTCATGATGGAAACTCGTAGAGTTTTCCATGTCTTTGGGGCTTCTCCATTGCCACGAAGGCTAGCCCACCATTGACGAGCTGATTTTTGGAAGTGCATAGCTACATGGCGTAGCTTGGAGGACTCTGTGAAGCCCTCGTCCCCAAAGGCCGCATCAAATTGCTGGATGAAGGCCAACACTTTGTCGGTAGCACCAAAGGTGCCATCGTAGGTGAGAAAAGAGATACTCTTTCCTCCCTCCTTGAACTTCTTTAGCTTTTGTGACCTTCGCCATGCAGGAAATGATTTGCGATGTCCTCCCCTCTTGTATTCTCTAGGAGAATAGCCATAACTTTCATCGGAAGAGGAGGAAAGTGAAGAAGAAGGAGAAGAGGGTGACCTCTTCCTAGCCCTTTTCTTCCTTTGTTTCCTCTCTTGCCTTTCAGAGTGATGAGGAGAAGGACTATGGGTTTCTCTTTTCCTCTTGGGAGGAGTAGACGATCATCTAGAACGCCGTCTTCGTGGAGCCACATCTTCAGGGGAACTTAAACTTTCATTGCTTTCTTGCTCCTTGGGTTCCTCCTCTCTAATGGGAGAGAGTCTTCTTTTGGGGGTCTCTTCAAGAGGCCTCCTAAGCTCTCTCTCCTCTTGGAGAGGAAGGGAAATTCCATAAGCACGAAGTTGTTGAGTAACTTCGGCTTGCAAAACAGGGTTGCCCATAGCTTGCTGTAACCTAGTGACGAGATAATTCACAAACATGGGAGCATCATCATTAGCACCTTCATGTGCAAAATCAAAATTATCTATGTTCATTCTACTCTCTTGATTATTGCCAGCCATGTTAACAAAATTTATGTATGTACTTAGTGTATGCTTTGGCGATTCAAAACCTTAGTTGCCACTCCTCTTAGCCTTTGAAAATCGGCTCTTAAGTATCTACACCCACGGCTCAAGGTGGTTAATTATAGAGAGTAGAGGAGTAGGTCTAACATAGCAGAATTGCCAAGGGCTAGCTCCTTTCGGACTTCTTATGGCTCAATAATGGTAAAGCCGTAGGCAAGTCTAAAAAGACTCCATTATTAAGTCCAAAGCTCCCGAGGTGTGCACCATCTCCCACATAGTGGGATTAACAAAACCGATATTAGATCCCAGTTCCACTTACCCTATTATAATTAACAACATCAACCATTTATAGGCTACTTAAGGACCTCTCTTCTTAAGCAAGAAAAGAGAAACCAAATGCTCTGATACCAATGTAATGGAATTAGCCTTTTAACTTGAGTTGAAGCGGAAAGTAAATAACATATTGAGCATTTCCTTGGGTATTCTTTAGTGTGTAGATGTATAGTGAGAAAGAAAGTGCTTGGATAGAGAAAGCAACACTTAACACATTACTTCATTAACATGGCATGATCAATACTTGTAAAAGAGAGTGAGAGTTTAGAGAAATTGACACCAATAGAGGACCGGATTAGTTGGAGCCGGTCCCCCCTCCAATAGGCATTTGTATTACAGATTCTTCCATGACGGAAGACTTGTTTACAATACAACTGTTTGTGTTCCTTGAAACCTTCTTGATGAGATGAAGATGGTAAGCTTCACTCACCAAGCATTAACATAACTACAACAATAAACATGATTAGCATGAGCTTGAAAAATGCCCAGCCTCAATCCCAAGACCTCAAACACCATGAAAGGTGAGGAGAGCTAGCAGGGAGTGAGGAAGAAGAGAGAAGTAGAAGTAGCTCTACTAGAAAGAAATAACCCCTTGCACATAATCACTCATAGCTCTTGTAGCATAGCTTAGCATAGAGTTAATGGAGATTAGAGAGATTGGTAAGCAAGCATAAGCATTCTCTTGTGTGGATTTGCATCCATAGCCAAGAGCTTGTGGTAGTAGGCACTCAACTTCTCAAGCTTGGAGAAGGAGATGGAATCCTTGCTTCACAAGAGTGTGTGAAGGGAAGAATGAAGGAGAGAGAGCTTGTGGTAGACTCAAATGAGAGAGAGAGAGAGAGAGCTAGCTAGGTCGACCCCCTTTCCTAGGGCTCCTTTGAAGCTGATTGGACCATGTAGCCCTCTAGCCAATGAGAGCTGGGCTCCCATTGGGGCAAGGTGTGTAGCCTCTTGACAAGTGTCCTTCTTTATCTTTGTGAGGCTAAGCTAGCACCCCCCTTTCTTAAGCACAGCCCCTGCTTAAGCACACCCCCTACCTGCTTGAGTAGTGTGTCTCTACACTTGACAAGTGGCCCCTTTCCTTTCATAAGGGTATGGGTCCTTGGTGAGGTGCTCACTTACTATCTACCCCCCCCCCCTTTGTAGGGCTCACCCCCTCTTGAATAGCAAGTATTTTGAACTTGGTAAGCAGGCAGCCCCCCTGCTTAAGCACAGCCCTAGCTTAAGCAAGCTACCCCCTTGCCTGCTTGGACTTTAGTGACTAAAGAGTAAAATTTTAAAGACTATGTGCTAAAGCTTTTAACACTTACCTTTGGAGGCTTTAATGAAGACAACCCTAAGGTCTTTTGCTCCATTAGTTAACCTTTCTCTTTGATAGACCTTTTCTCATATGGGCCCCTTTACCATTGGCCCCGTGCTTAAATAGATCTATAAGATCATCTATATCTTAACCCTTGTTCCCGTTTATTCTCCCACATTAAATGATCAGTTTAATATGAGAAAATCATTTGGGTTGGTCAGATATTAGATTTTATGACATTCATCTCCCATTAGCATGGATTCAACTTAGCATGAAATTCATGAACTTCCTTTATATGCTAATAATATCCAAGCGCCCTCGGCTAAACTTATGCTCCGACTCCCTTGTATATTGTCACAAATTATTCATACGTCACAGACTATTTGTATGCTCTCAAGGAAGTGGTGGTCATGTAGCGATCCGATTATGGGATGTTGGACTCACATCTCCGATTGCAAGGACATTTTTGTACCACTGTGATCCCCCGAGTGGTCCAATTTTGACTCTTCTCACATGCCACCTTTGTCAACTACACCCACGCTAGTTCACCGCAAGCAATGCCTAGATCAGGGATCTTCCCTTTGCAGGGAACTTAAGCAAGTGTGTTGAGGTAAGTTTAGGAACCCTTTTGCAAGTAACTCCCAGTCGGCCAGACTTTCTATATTGGGTTCCAGATGAAGCAAGGACAACACACATAGGCATGAAGTAATTGTAGCCTCTAGCTCCAGCTTTTCACAGGGATGCCAATAGGCAACTTCCATAGTAGCAAATGTCAATGATAGCGTTCGTAGGTTGAGGGCTCCTCTATCCAGGTGTCGAGAAGACAACCCGCCAAACCATCAACATGGAAGAGAGAGAGAGAGAGAGAGAGCTTCATCAATGGTTTGCATATGCAATCAGATGGTGTTATGTAGAGTCATTGTGGACAATATACTTTACAAAAATAATAAATACAGAAACAAGCAATGATTTGGTAATACAGACAAAAATTTCCTTGATGTAGCAAAAACATCAGATAAAATCCCATGGGTTCTCATAATCCTTTTGATTACAAACACCATATTGGTGAATTTGGGAATCTCTCAATTCCCACTTCAAAACAAGCTTGAAATTTGACCACGTGGCCAAATCTTAGCCAAAATTTTGAGAGCATGGCGCAGAAGAGCCTTTTAAGTACTACCTTGTGGAAGGATTTGGCCTTAAACAATAGTTTGAGATTTTTCCATATGGCCAAATCTTCAAGACATTGGTGATCCCAAACTCTCTAAAGTCTCAAACTCTCTAATATGGTGTTTACATCTTAAGAGATAAAAAAAGAAACATAATACCATTAGAAAGAGTATCATTAGAAAGCAATGAGATGACCTCAAAAACTTATAGAAACTAGCATTGAAATCAGGTAACAAAAAATGCAAGGACAATAATCAGACATCGCCAGGATCATATATTAAAGCCTGCATGTAGATTTAATGCAAATCGATTAGAAAACAAACGATACAAACATGCCACAAAGAGACCCATCAAAAGAGCCCTTAAGTACCTTAGCACGAGAACATCAACGTCAGGAGCTTGGCTACGGTAGCTAGCGGCGGACATCCCATGACTAATGGTGAAGCAATGGTGCAACTATATGAAGCTCCACTAATTATATTGGGATTATGTTTGCGGCAACAAGTTTAAAGTGTTGATATCGTGGTATTAGCTAGAGAGGGCTTTTATATATACGTACAGTACCTATGGTTGCTCCAATCATCTCTGTAGACTCCACCGCCTAAACGCACATCAATAATCTTTTGATGCACACGCTTGCATGGCTATTTCCCAAAACATTGATCCGGAATGCCCAAGCACTTGTAAGGAAATCTATAATATTTACTTGGGTACACATATATAAAAGAATGCACATACCAAATGAGGGTGCATCATGACATATATATGCACATATGATTTTACTGTAGAAAGGACATTAGACATTTAGAGAACAGGATATTGAGAGAATCAAAACTTTTGATTAAGTATTTATGTGTGACTTGGAACAAATGTGAGATGAAAGTCTGTTGGGCATCAACAACACTGCATTTAAGGCCTCCCCTCGTCCCTCTCTCTCTATCTCTCTCTCTTAGCATGTAGTACTCTCTCTGCAGAGTCAGCACCTCCAAGTTCTGCAACATAGTGGGTACAAAACCCTCATAGGGAAATCTCTCTCTCTCTCTCTCTCTCTCTCTCTCTCTCTCTCTCTCTCTCTCTGGGATAGTTTCCTGCAATGGTAAAATTCTCTTCTTCTTCTATGTGTGTGTGTGTGCGCGCGCGCGCAGGTGACCGTGTCCCTAGTGTAGGCTGGTGATGATATCTCTCTCTCTCTCTCTCTCTCTCTCTCTCTCTCTCTCTCTCTCTCTCTCTCTCTCTCTCTCTCTCTCTCTCTCTCTCTCTCTCTCTCTCTCTCTCTCTCTCTCTCTCGTGGCCCCTGACTCAGAATCCTCCAAGGAAGGTAATCTTTGAGGGCTCTCTTGCATGGGCTCTAAATTAGTTTGGTGCCTGCAAAATAAGGTCCTACGCATCCTCATCATGCCTATCTGCTCCTGTGACCGAATTCGGCTAATCTAGTGGCTGCAATTCATTGTCCTTTTGCCAGCAGCAGAAAGGGCTCCATCCACCAATTGCTCAATGTGCGTCTCGGAGACCCTCGTGTTTTGTAACAAGCCCCTCTGAGCCAATTGTTGTGCCCAAGTATTGCACGATCTATTCCTCAAAGTGATTATAGCTTGCAAATCCTGGCACCTTGCACACCACAGGCCAAGGACAATAATCATTGAGGCAAAACATTCAAAACTGATCACTTGAGAGGATTGAAATAAACCTAGAGCACACACCTGCTGAAGCTGAGTATCATCCTCAAAATGTCTCCACGCCTGCTCTTGCTCTAATACATTGAGAAGCTCTTGGCTGCAAAGTGGGATGCAACAAGCTGAGAAAAGGCACTTTACTGACCAAGCCGTTTGATCATGGAGGAGTGATTACCTTAGAGGATCCTTGAGGCTGAGAGGTTGCCAGCACATATTGGGCATTCTTTGCTCCTCTCTGCCCTGCAATCAACGAGGATATAAAGAGGTGAGAAAACCATTGCAGCAGACAGACATCGTAGTAGCAAGAAGAGGACGCGGATGGATTGCATATCTAAAGAGTAACGAGCCCTGATCAACATCCCCATCTCTCTCTCTCTCTCTCTCTCTCTCTCTCTCTCTCTCTCTCTCTCTCTCTCTCTCTCTCTCTCTCTCTCTCTCTCTCTCTCTCTCTCTCTCTCTCTCTCTCTCTCTCTCTCTCTCTCTCTCTCTCTCTCTCTCTCTCTCTCTCTCTCTCTCTCTCTCTCTCTCTCTCTCTCTCTCTCTCTCTCTCTCTCTCATGCGTGCGCATTCTTGCTTGCTACTGCAGGTGTGCTGTCGGCAAGGAGGTGCGCCCAGTTAAGCCTTAATAAAATTGTGAAAAACGGGGGGGGGGGGCTCAGGACTAAGTGGCAGGGGCATGGGAGGGTGGGATCTACGGCGGGAGCATTGTGGGCCGTAGATCCTAGTGGCGGCGCCAAAAGTAATCTAAGGTACCCTAGTTTACTTTTTATAATTAAAAAGTAAACTAGGGTACCCTAGATTACTTTCGGCTGCCGCCCTTGTGCATACATGTTATAAGTAAATTAGGGTCCCCACGTTTCACAACGCGCGCATAGCGTAGTGGTTAGGGTGTGCACCTCTCATGGGTGAGGTCACGGGTTCAAAACCCACGTGGGTACCCTAGTTTACTTTCAAAACTCGGGTACCCTAGTTTACTTTCAAAACTCATGTACCCTAGTTTACTTTTTACAAAAATAATTTAGGGTACCCGCATTCCAGATCTACGGCCCACAATCCCCCGGCCATAGATCCCACCCTCCCATGCCCGTGCCACTTAGTCCTGGGGGGGGGGGGGGGGCGCTGGAGCCCCCTCATCATCCACACGCATGTGGACGATGAGGGAGCTCCTTTTTTTCACAATTTTATTGTAGGATTCAGCTTTACTCTCCATTGTCCCGCCCCCGATCGTGCACATGAATTACGATGCCGTCTCTCCAAATAGAAAAGAACACAGTCATCATGACATCGTCAAGAACATGATTACTGGCGTTCGCTTACAAGTTTCCTTCTTCATTCACATACATCAATTAGGTCCGATAGGGAGTGCCTCTTGCCCGATGGTATGTGGCCCTTGCTCGAACGTGTTTCATCGCTAAGATTTGAAAGGGATAAGCACCTCCGCTTACGATGCAACACAAGACAAGGTTTAGGTTTGCGGTTGAAGAAAATTTGTTCCATTTCCCCTCCATTTTTTGAAAATTTCCCAAAAAAAAAAAAAGGGGGGAGGCGGAGCTCCCCCATCATCCGTGCGCGCGCGGATGATGGGGGAGCTCTGCCTCCCCCTTTTTCTTGTAAAAATTTCCAAAAGAACACAAGTTTCTCATTCAAGCTTTAATTACTTGCGTTCAAGATTTAATGATATACATAAAAAAAAGAGGGGGAGGCAGAGCTCCCCCATCATCCGCGTGCGTGCGAATGATGGGGGAGCTCTACCTCCCCCTTTTTTCTGGCAAATCCGTCAAACTCTGCCCAACTCCGCCATTTTTTTGCATGTCCCTTGAATTTTGGCGAGCTTTTTTTTTTTGCATATCCCTTGAACCTATCAAGAGGATGGAAAGTTGTTGTCGATGGCTGGAGGTCAGGAAGAGGAGATTGGTGCCTTGGTTTCTTATTATGCCCACCATTGGTCCACTACCTCCGGATGTGTTAGTTGAGCACGTATTCTCACGGGTATGTGTATGTGAGCTTTGCCAGCTCCATCGTGTTTACAAGGCCTAGAGTTTGGCGTTGGGGGTCGGAGAGTCCTTGCCAAACAAGGCAAAGGAGTCATGGTTCTTGATACTCTCTATGATGCTCAATCCCTAGATAGGTGAGCGATCCATGGGTCAACATGTATGCCAAATGTGGTGTATTTTAGAAAGCACAAAAAGAACTTGAGTAGGTTCCTCTTAAGGATTCCATCTCTTGGCACACACCAATTGTAGGATGTGCCCAACAAGGGCATGGCTCCTTTCAATGGATGCAGAGGAAGGGCCTCTCTCCAGCTCCAATAAACTATTATTGCATCTTGAAGGTATATGGCAGTACATAAGATGCTAACTTTGGCAATAGAGTTGAGGATGATATTGTTAGGTAGTTGTTGTCGACAAAGTATGTCGTGCTTGGCAATGCCTTGATTGACATGTATGTTTTAAGTTTGTACTCAAGAAAGCACAATGTGCTTGAGGAGCTTCTTATCTGGAATGTTGCCTCTTGGACTGCATTGATTGTGGTGTATACCCTAAAGGAGCATGGCCAAGAAGATGTAGGTTGTTTTGAGGGGATGACAAGCGAGGGCGTCTCTCCAAATGCAATCACCTATGCTGGCATCTTGACAAATTGTGGCATTAGGCAAGATGCTGATATAGGCATAAGAACCCAGGATGATATTTTTTGTTAGGGGTTGTTATAAAGAAACAAAATGCTCGAAAACGCCTTTGTCAACTTGTATTCCAAATGTACTTCAAGTTTATGTGAAGATACAAGTGATCTTTCTCGAGACTCTGTTTCTTTGAATGTCATGCCTCCAAAAATTGTACAGGTATTATAACTCCCCCCACCCCCAAAAAAAAAAACCCTCTCAAAAGACCAGCACATATGTATGCTTGCTGGAATCATTTGGATCACGTTTAATAGATTTATTTTTCCTTTTCAAACAATAGAATCTTGGCAAAAATCTTTCTGGAATATCTTCATTCAAAGGGGAAGCTTCAAGTTTTACAAGTTCAACAACTGTTAAGGTGGCTATCAAGCCACCACCTTCTTGAACTACACACCTCTAGGAATGACTCAAAGGTGGTGTACCGGCGATCGTGGCTAGTGCCACCTTTGATACATTGGCACATTGTCCGCCTTCAACAAATCAAGTTGCAAGTGTTGGGGATGAAATTTTGGGGCTTGATGATTTCAACATTTCTAGCTCTCTTTCTAGCTATGCATTGCAACTTGATTTCTCAGTAAATGCATCAGCACCTTCTCAACCTGCTTTATCAAGGGCTTTTCATATGGGCTAGTCCTTGTACATATCTTCTTCTAACCCTTCACTGCCAATTGATGAGATAGCTAGCCAAGGCAAATTTGGGAGCATAAGTTCGCAACAAGAAAAATGTTTGAAACAAAATAGGCTATTTGGGATGATACTCTTAGCAAGGACTTGATTGATTTGACCATAACAAGCCGTAAGATTTTTGATACTTTCAAGTTTTATTGGTGTAATTTTCTAGTTTGAACTTGGTTACTCACATTCTCCTCTATTTTTTGGCAGCTAAAAGCAATCTTTGAGCAGAAATAGGTATCAATTTTAATCAGCTACAAACTAAAAGAAGAAAGGATTACACTTTGTGGACAGGCAAGAATACAACAAGCATGGGGAAAGCAATGGATTCTGGTTCGAGACTTGGGGTGATGGGTGCAAGTGTAATAGTTTCTCTTGTTATGCTAATGGGGATGAGTAATAGGGGGATGGCTCCCAACATGGGCATGGGTATGAGCATGGGAGTAGGCGCAAGCAAGGGACCAAAGATGCAGATTGGTTTGAATTCAAGGAGACCTAGTGTGGTGTAACATTTAATGCACTAGTAGCTTGTGTATAGCGGAAATTGATAACATAGTGAGCATTCTATTAAGTAATGAGCATAGAGAGAGTACTTTCTTAGCAATTTACACCTAGCTAATTTGACATTGACAATACTTGAAAAGAGAGAGAAATAGAACAATTAACAATAGTTGAGGACCGGATTTACTTGGAGCTAGTTCCCCCTCCATAAAGGCTTTGTATTATAGCTTCTCCCATCAAAGGAGACTTTTTTACAATACAATCTTTGTGTTCCTTGATAAAACTAGTTGGTGTAATGAATATGGAAGCTTCATACACCAAATTATGCTTGAAGAACACACCGAGTGTCCCTAGCCTCAGTCCAAAGACCTCACACACCTTCAAAAATGGTGAGAGCTAGCAGGGAATGAGGATAGATTGAGAGGAAGAAGAGGTATCTTAGGAGAAAGAAGTATTCTCCTCACATAATCACTCTAATAGCATAGCTTAGCTTAGTAATTAGCATGGTAGAGGAGATGAGCATGCCATTGAAGCTTGCATCTTGGTTGGATTTGCATTCCATAGCCAAGAGTTGTTGGTGTAGGCCTCTACTTCTCAATGCTTGGAGAAGGAGATGGAGTTCTTCTTGCACACATGAGTTGTGTGTGTGTGTGTGTGTGTGTGTGTGTGTGTGTGTGTGTGTGTGTGTGTAGCTGTTTAATCTTAGATAATAAGACATAATTGAACTTTTACATTCAAAAGACACCTGGCAATGGAACAAAGAACAGATAAGTACAGAAATAACTTAGTATTAGAATCATTTAAGTACAATGTTTGTAGGAATAAGGTCCCATTCTAGTATACAGATAGTAGAAAAACTTCCCAAATCATAAGTGAGTGTGCAATCCAGTGTAGGTCAGCTTGCCAAAATTAAAAAAAACCTCCAAGATAAGATAGAGTTCTTACCTGCATCCATCCAAACAAGACAACAATTCAGTTAGCCTTGGATGTGTTTTACAGGTATCAATGGACTATACCAGTTGTTATCCATGTCCACCTTACAAACTTTTTTTAAACTTTACAAGCTTACTATAAAAATTGTGATAAAAGCGCTGAAAATGAGCAGGCTAGAGGTATGCCAAAATGGCTGGTGCACACTTTGCGTGACAATAAATTGGATGCACCTTTGTCTAGTCATACTCGTTCAGGCTCTCGCCATGCATCTTATGCATCAGATTGTTATGCCTTGGCTGTGTCTAGCTTACATGATGTTGACGAGCCGCTGTCTTTTGATGAAGCACAGAATTCAAAAAATTGGATGGCTGCCATGCAATCACAATATGATGCACTCATAGAAAATGACACATGGACTTTATGTGATTTGCCTCCTGGCAAAATGGCCATTGGTACGAAGTGGGTTTACAAGTTGAAACGCAAGCCGGATGGTGAGATTGATCGCCATAAGGCTCGACTTGTTGCAAAGGGTTATGCACAGAAAAAAGGCATAGATTATGAAGAGACTTTTGCTCCCACTTGTCGTATGACTACTTTGCGTTTTCTATGTGCATTGGCAGCTCATTTTGGTTGGGATGTACATCAATCAGACAATGTTACTGCTTTCTTGAATGGTGACATATTTGAGGAAGTTTATGTAACGCAGCCTCACGGTTTTGTCATAAAAGGACAAGAGGACAAAGTGTGCAAATGTAACAAGGCTTTGTATGGGTTGAAGCAATCTCCTCGTGCTTGGTATGAGAAAGCTGACACTCATTTGGTCAAACAAGGCTTTCATAACAGTCCAACAGAAAGCACATTGTATGTAAAGTATGCGGGTGATGTACTTCTCATTGTGGTTCTTTATGTTGATGATTTGCTGATCACTGGACCAAATGAGAGACATATTTCTGAATTTAAGGCTGATTTGAATGCTACTTTCAAGATGAAAGATTTAGGGATGTTGCATCATTACTTGGGTATACAATTTAAGCAGTGTAATGGTGGTATTGCCTTGTGTTAGAAAAGTTACATAGAGACATTGCTATGTAAGTTTGGACTGGAGGATTGCAAACCTATTTCCACTCCCATGGAAACACGTTTGAAGTTGAGTCTACATGATGCTGGCGATCCTGCTGATGTCACTCTTTACCAAACTGCTGTTGGTTGCCTCATTTATGTATGCAACACGAGGCCAGATATTCAGTTTGCAGTCTTACAGGTCAGCAGATTTATGCATAGCCCAGGGTCTAAGCATTGGCACGCTGTCAAGAGGATTTTCCGCTACCTTAGTGGCACTTTACATCTTGGCTTGTTTTATCCCAAGGGGGGATCATTGCCACCAGATTTACATGCTTTTTCGGACTCAGATTGGGTTGGTTGTTTTGACACGCGAGTGTCCACAAGTGGTTTTTGTTTCATGCTTGGTAGTTCATGTATCTCATGGTTGAGCAAGAAGCAACCTACTGTGGCCACTTCGAGTTGTGAGGCTGAGTACAGGCCAGTCTTCACAGCTACGGTTGAGTGTGTATGACTCAGATGCCTTATGGCGGATTTGGGTGTTGGACAGGACACTGCCAAGACTATCTACACTAACAGTCAAAGCGCATTGGCAGTTGCGAGGAACCCAGTTTTTCATACTCGCACAAAGCACATTGAGGTGCATTGAGGCTCTCAACAGGAGAGATCAGCTTGGCTTATGTGCCAACACAGGACAACCTTGCAGACCTTTTCACAAAGGCATTGTCTCGTGAGAAGCTTGAAGCTTTCCACAAAGCTTTGGGCTTACTCCCCTTTGTGGACTGATCATGTCCTTAGGGCATGGCACTTCCCTTTACTCATGTGCCAGCTCTCGTTCAGCGCATCACTCCAAGGGGGATTTTTTACCATATACATGTGGTAGTGATGTGTGTTGATGCACGGTTTTTAGGACCCCTTCTGAAGATGCAATAAAGGCACAGTCAGTTGTTGGGGAGATGAGGATACTCTAGTCCAAGGGATCTCGAAAGAGAAGAAAAATCTACTTCACAAGCACCAAAGAGTAAAAAGTGCCATGGACAGAAGATACGTGGGAACGAGCTCTTATGCATGCCTACAACCTATATCTTACAGAATAGCCCATTCTAGGTGTGAATTTCTAGTGAAATTTACACGAGGATGTTCGTGTGGACTCACAGCACAGCATACTCCGTTTTCACTTTTTTACCGATAGTAAATATTTTTTACCACATTAAATATTTTTTACCTACAGTAAATATTTTTCACCTACATGGTAAATACAAATCACTTTTTACCTACAGTAACTTTTTTTACCCATGGTAAATATTTTTTACTGCACCATAAGTATTTGGTAGGCAACAGTTCACTGTTACTAGAAGCAATGATTGGGCATCAACAATGCAGTTACAGGAGGAGAAAAAGGGAAAATCTTATGGTAAAGGTGAGTCAACAGGGATAAAGACTTTTGAGTTGAAAAGAGACATGCTGATTTTTTCAAAGAACACATGTCAAAAGAAGCCATGGTCGAGGATTTTTTGAGAATTTGATATTCAGGAGGACCCAGCTGCCACCTCCCCCCCGCAGGTCCCCCCCTGACATGTGCAGAACCTCCAGTTTCAACAGCCACCTCACCTGCTCTTAAATGCTGGTCAAGGCCTTATCCCCATGTGTCACAATCAGAAAAATCAGCATTTACCCTCCCCTCTCACATCACTCTAGAGAATATCTTGATGGTGACATATCAGGTGACCTCAATCTGTTGACCACCCTAAGCAAAAAGTAACCCCAATCAACAGATTTAAGCATATTTATCCCTAATCCTAAACCCTCTCAGAAACCTATATAAGGAGGCCTTCTCTCACTCAAAACCAACACTTCACCCACTTCACCAAGCAACGAAGCTATGACGACATTGCTCACAACGAGGAGCTATGGATGGAGCTCTACTCTCTCTCCCTCTCTCTCTCTCCCTCTCTCTCTCTCCCTCTAGTATGCTACATTACTAGCCCTAAAACCTAAATAAGGAGTCTTCTCTCATGCTCCATGGCCACCATCCTCGCCATCATTCTCTAAGGTATTGATGTGTTGCTAGTAGGATCATACCTACTTGTTGGGTTGATTGTTTTTGACAAGAGATTATGCCATCCTTGGCTTGCTTCTCTATATCCTTGTTATGTATGATCAGATGCCGTTGTATTGTTAAGCTGATGTCTTGTGTATATATATGCTACATAAGGTCCCTAAGCTTCGTTTCTATGTGTTTTGCCATATGTTTTGATGCCATCATAATGCCAGAAGTCTCACTTGCCTATGTGCACTATGTGTGAGGTCCCTAAACCTCTTAATTTAGGGTGGTGCCCCCTTTGTTTTGTTCTTTGCTTGTTTGCATGAGGCGTGGTTTGTGGAGTGTGCACGAGTACAGAGGCCACCCGATTGCACTGCTCTTTTTCCCGCTATCATGTGTGAACACACTAGGATCGCCGGGGCATTTTTTCCCTCTTTAGTAGGTTTTTTCCCCCGTGCATTGTATATATGCCCATCACTCTAGGGCTATCTATCTTTCCATTGCACACTAAGTAACACACTCTCTATTGTGTGCCTTGAGCTTCCTTCGTCTTCTCCAAGCTGTGTGTGTCTCTCTGCAACCCTAATTCCAACATGTATTTACAAAACAAGGTGCTAGTGCAAATAGAAAAAGCAGTATAACGGCCCGAGTTTAGGGAACAGTCACAAAAGTTGTAATTGAATGCATCTTACCTTACCAAAGTGAAGCCAAAGTAGTATATCCCCTTTCCTTTTCAAAAAATCAGTAAAAAAAACGCAGACAACAGTAGCCCATAGCATCAAGTCCTTTAAAGGGAATATCAATTATCAATGAGGCAGATTAAAATGTAGAGTACATCATTTTTCCATAATGAAGGTTTGTTCAGAAGGTGCCATAACGTACAGCCTGGCACAACGCAAAACACACAATCGGTGTGCAGAGGGTGGGATACCATACCCCCTTCATTTCCTAATTCACCATCCAAGCTCAGTTAAAAGGCAACAACCCATGTAATCAAGGTGCGTATTAGCCGGCCAGTCAGTTACCAAGGTACAAGGCCATAGCCAAACGAGTGGTCCAACCACCCATATGCAAAAGAAAACCCTTTTAATATGTTATCATTAACAGAAAATGTAGCACACAAAAAAACCTCATGTAATAGGCGACCAGAAATCATTTTAAACATTAACAGTGTCCGCGACATTACCATAGTCACTATGCCATGTTATGATAAGCCATGTGTGCTTCTCATATAAGGGTATCATAACCCTATAATAGAGCAAGAGCAACATAAAAAACCGTCCTCAACATTAGTTCTTTCAAAAAAACTTGCAATCATAAAACATAAGGCCAAGGAAGCGGACCTGTGTGCTAGATGAAGTGAGCTCCATGCTTCAGTACCACGCAGAATTTTCAAGGCAAGGCAGCAACAAAACAAAGCTAAGTGAGGGCCAGAGAGGTGCCCTCACCTCATTATATAGAGGAAGGAGGGAGAGAGGCGGTCCTCTTAGATCGAAGCCAAATAGTAACATCGCCATGAGTACACCGACTATATTACATGTTAGTGAGGCCGCCTCTAGTTGCAGAGAGAGCCCTTGCGCCTTCACGACAAAGAATGGTAGTAGGGTAGTAAACCATAAAGCAAAACCTACTTGTAGGTAATATATACAGGCCTAGTCCCATGGTGTGGGGTTAGAAAAAAAAAACCAAAAACTATAGCTAAGTACTACAGTGTGTGTGGCATTGTGTTAGAGTAAAATGCAGCCCTCTCTCTCATCTTGGTCGACCCCTCTTGCTAATTGCTCATGCTGGCCTCCCATTGGCTCCTGTAAAGCTTAGCCAACCACAAATTAGAAGCATGGTTGATAGCCTTTTGACAAGTGTCCCCCTTTCCCCTTTTGTGAGAGCTTTAGGTAATTAAATAATCAACTAAACTCTCATTGGACCTCTTAGTCTTTTGGCCATTAGGAATCAAGCAAGCCATCGGTTGCTAAATGCTCATTAGACCCCTTGGTAGACTATCCAATAGTCTTCTAGGGAGCTTAAATTCTATTGGTTCTTTTATCCAACTTTTTTAAACTGATTAGACTAAATTTACTCTAGCCTAATTCTCATTGGTCCACCTCTATGGCCATCCAATAGGATTTAAGGGGAGATTGGGGGCAACTGGCCTAGGAGCTTGACATGTGTTCAGTATTCCCTTTGTGTAAAGGGGGAGCCTTGGAGTGTGTGTGTGTGTGTGTGTGTGTGTGTGTGTGTGTGTGTGTGTGTGTGTGTGTGTGTGTGTGTGTGTGTGTGTTTCTCTCTTATCCCCTACAATAAGGGCTCGCCCCCTCCTTCCTAGGGATGTGGGAAGACTTTTTAGACTTCCCATGACCATACAATTTTCTCCTTGCTTTGGCCATTAGATAAATGAGTTAATTTTTGGAACCTTAGCCTATGCAAGTCTTAATGGAGCTGAACCTTAGGTCTTTTAAGCCCCATTGAAGCACATTGACCTTTTGTAGACTGTCCCCCTTTGGATCCCTATTTTCCCTCCTTTGGATCCCTGACAGAGACCGGTTTGGCAGCCTTACCAATATTCTAGCTTTTACTCCCCTGGTACTTCCGCATATTAAATGTTGAGTTTAACATGAGAAAATCATTTGGGAGCATTAGATATATTAGTTTTTGTGACATGTGGGGTTGGGACTAGTAGTAGGTATTGGTAGGAACTCCAACCTAGGAGGTTTTTCAAATCGGCAACAATAGTATGGTGGATCCAAATGAATTAGATCTAGTAACATGCTCGTAATGTCAGCCATACTCATGTGTGTTCTTCCTTTGGCAGATTTATTGAAGGTACGACATGAATTATGGCATGATATTAGCAATCTAAACATAGCCATTGATATCTATACTGAACATGGGCTTGGCCAAGATCTCTTAAAACTGGAATAAATATATGTGAGATTGATTTCAATCACGCTCTTCTTTAAACCTCTCTATATGTAGCATGATTGGCTTTGTAAGATGAGAAACTGAAAGGGAGAATTGTAGCATACCTTATGCATTCTTTTTTAAAAGAAATATTTTTATTGTTTTTGAAATGTTGCCAAGGATTAATTAGAATCAAAAGATCTAACAAGTTGAGTAGTAAAGAATATACATTTTTTTATTTTTTATTATAGATATAAGCTAAAAACAAGGAATAGTGTCTAAGCATGGATTGTTAGCAGATGGAGCTACTGCAAGATGTGTAAACTTACGAATGATAATTTTGAGATGTACGGGCTCCATTAGCATGATTTACACACCTTGTCAAGAACCGTAAGCTAGCCTTCTCATAAACATTTTCTTGTATTTTTTGCAATCAACATCATAATTTGGGATGTTTTTAGCATAGCTTGCAATCTTCTCCCCACACCTTCCTTCTTGAAGGCAACATAGTTTTAAATGGTGGCCAAAACATAATTTCTTTTGCGAACATGGCTCTCCATCCACTATGTGTTCTCATCTTCCCCTGACTGCCATAAACATTATGGACAATCATAGTCTTCTCAAAGATAGAGCAAGAATAGGTACGTATGCAAGGTTTTCATGAATATATAGTTATACGATATCATTATATAAACTTTTACATGTTTTTTGGTGTGAATCGTATGAGTAATGTCTGTTTCTTTAGTTAATGTTTTTGTGTCGTTAGAAAAGGCTTCAAATTAAATCTCAAAAAGCTCACAAAAATGGTTTTCATTGTAAAAGCTCGAAATCAGAAGCTCGCTAAAAAAACGCACTCGATTGAATTGTGTTAATCATGTGTCTTTAAGTTTCAAGGACTCGTGTTGTCTCAGTGAATACGTTCTTCAATGAGGTACCATATCTCGTGGTTATGTGGTAGATTATATTTTATGATTTATCATGTTAATTTCTTCAAAGGTAAGCACTCATGATGCATATGCATATATTTTTCGATCCGTCCCTTCATCAACATGGGGCCTCAAGTTTCATTTGTAGTTTTTCTCTTTTAAGTTGTTTTGAGCTGCTTTCGTGTCCTTCAAACCAATAAGATGTGTCCACAAGGTCTGAACTACTTTTTTGAATGCATGCATAGGATCAAGAAGGTGAGCAATCTTCAAATCCTTCCAATATTCCAAAACAAAACATACAGAGATAGAGGGACTTGCATCAGGTTGTCCTCAATATTGCTCATCATCTTTTTTGTTTGCACTTTAGGTACATATATATAGGTATAATCCATTTTGATATCATTCATTCTTGACCTTTTCATTAAAATGTCTAGTGTGTGTGCTTTGGCACACTCAATAATATTGGGGTAAGAATTGTCTATGTCAGGTATATATATTTTTTGAGATGTTTATTATATGTAGATTTCAATTATTCACCACAAAAGGGACAAGCTTTATAACCTTTGCTTGGGCACCCTGCATCCATAGTAAATTATTTAGCATGATGATAAAAAAATAGAATAAAATGAAAAATACTTATATGTATTACTTAAAAATAAATTAATAATGGCATAAAATCCATAGCCTCAAAAGTCGTGTATAGTCCATACTAAAATTTCTTGAACTTTAGATCTTCTATCACTTTTCGGTTTTGACATATCAAGCACGTCTATGCCTCTCCACAACTCTTGGATGTCATCAATTAGAAGCTCCAAATATACATTGATGTTTAAAACTTGATGTTTTTGTGAAATTATGAGTGACAAAAGTAAATGCTCTTTTCAAAGCAGATAAAAATAGCAGATTATAGTTAGCAAGAACTTCTGGCCAAGTAGACCATTTACTTGAGTGCATGGAGAATAGATTCACACCATCTAAGCCAGTATCCATCTTAATGTGTCGTGGTTCTTCTTCAAAATATGGCCATTTTGTATTGATATGTTTTAAAAACATGACAATCCAAGGGAGTTCTCATAATCCCATATGTGGTTGCATTCTTTACTCCCCAATCCATAAGTCTTACTAAATTTGGAGTTCAAAATATGTGTTGTATATGGGGTGCAAATGAAAAATATCAAAGCACATTACGAGGGATATTTTTTCTCGTATCTTTATAACAAGATGTTTTATATATTGGGTACTAAGTTGCATTGTACATTAAACATTAAACATATTATATGTGTTTAATGTGTGTATAATACATTTGGCAAAATAAAACAACCATATTATATGGGGACACATCATTGAAATTGGTCCATGAAATTATTTCTCTACACTTCGATCAAAGTTTTCTTCAGTCGAAGAAAACTTTGATCTAATGATTGTTAGTATAAAATATGCATCCATTGCTCTCCCAACACCATTTGACACAAACAAATATCATTTTTTAAAGGGAATAATATCCTATATCTTTCAATTAGAAATTTGAAAAAATAAAAGAATAAAAAAATAAAGATATAGGTTGACTATAAAAATTAGTTGTTAATTGTATATTAAATTTTGCTTATTATAATTTGTAATAGAATTTGTCTTTTGCCTTTTATTTTTACATTGAATTATTTTGAAGAATTCTAAAAATCAAAACTTTGCTCTTTTTGTGTTCGAGTTTTGTCACACTTAAAGAGGAGAAGATTAGGATTTTAAGTCATCTATCACTATGGTAGAGTATATACTCACACTTGAAGATGGATACGTATCATAAATAAGGTATTTGCCTTTGTGCTAGAGTAATTGTGTACTCAAGTATGCACCTGCATGTGATATAAATTAATGTTTATGATTTTTATTTACTCAAATTTAGACTATAGGATTATACGGCTGATTATACGTCTTATTTGGTATTATTCAAGAATACAATGTATAATATCGTATAAAATACATATAATACGGTCATATAAATGCAACAGTGTTTCTCTTCATTTTTGTATTCACCTCTATATAAAATACAATAATTGGGACATGCATGTATGGTGTTGTCTTTTTTCACCTGATCTCTTGATGTAGGAAGGATGTTGTTTGATGGTAAAAACTTTTAAGATAGTAGCCTGCAATATTTTGGGCAATCACCACATACAAATTAGGTATTAAAACATTCAAAACTAACACAATTAACATTGACAAATTGAGAAGGAATTTACTCTAATAAGGCCAAAACGAACGCATTACTCCCAGCATAACAATTTTGGAGGTTCGTAATGAGCAAACTCATGCTTAGCCATGACAAATTTGAGCCTTCATAGGTTTGATCAAGCACTTTTGCTCTAAGAAAACTTTCTTTTTTGCTTGCTTCACTTTCTTCAAACCAATCATGAATAAAGTCTTCCCAAGTAATTTGGAACCTTGTGTTGGAGTTCAAACTATCGGTGTTTGAACCCATGTGTTAGAGTTCAAGGCACATGTATCTGGTAAGGAACCAATTAAATGTATCTGGATGTGATGTGTTCACAGTTCACAAATGGGGATTCTTGAATGTAGTGTGGTGTACAATTAAATTTTCTAAAAGGTAATTGATGCTCAAGATGGCATTCTTCTAAGGTAAAATGTTGAAGGTAGCAAATCCGAGGTGTATCTAGTATTTTGCAGATGCTACGGTGTCCATGGTAGCTTCTTTATTGACTTGGTCTCATTGTTTATGTCCACTATGATTTACAAAGAGGGTTTTAAAATTATGGCATCTCAAGTGAACTACCCAATGTGATCCCAATATTTATTTTTTCTTTTAGGTGTTTATTTCACTTATTTGTCAAAGTTTGGGTAGGACAATTTACCAAGGTGGCTATATAAGCACACCTAGCATTGTATTATCATCAATTCATTGCCATAATTGATTGGTTTAGTACTCTCTCTCTCTCTCTCATGTATTCTTCTCATTGCTCTATGTTTCCCTATCATTGACTTTGACATAACCCTCATTTCCAAGCCCTAAACACCCCATTGGGGAGAAACAACTATAGGGTAAGAGGTAGATGAGGGTGAAAGAAGTATTTTTCAAGTAAGAGAATTTGTACTCCATAAACGCTTACTCAAGGGAAAGCTCTTAGCATAGTTCAGCATAATAGAATAGTGGAGATGGAGAAGATAAGCTTTCACTTGCTTGGATTTGCATCCATAGCCAAGTGCTTGAGCACGATGGTCTCTTCTTGCGCTCCCATGAGAGAGAGAGAGAGAGAGAGAGAGAGAGAGATTTATTTGCCAACTTGGGCACTTGAGAGTGTGTGTATGAGGAGAAAGAGAGAAAAAATTCCAAGGAGCCCTTGCAATATGCTCATGCAAATTTGCAACGTCTTCAAATGGAATGCATACAACTTGACCAATGAGAAGTGAACGCTCAATGTGCAATTAATGCATCCTCATACACTTGTCCACTCTTGCTATGCATGAAAAAATATCCCCCCTTCTCTATGACTTCTATTGGCAAGTGTACACACCACACACACTTTTTAACTTCACAAAAATCAAATTAGTGCTACTTTGGACGGGTGGTGTAGCCAAGCTTAGTAAAGAAGGACTAAAATCAGCTTTCCAAATGAGGAAGGGCTGATCTAGCCTTAGATTTTATTTCTTCCCTTTCATTTAAAAACCATGAACTTATCCTTTAATTTCATTATCTTAAGTGCAAGACCTTTGCACAAACCTTGGAGGTTTTATGAAGTGGGCCCGGGCTATAGCCTACCTACTAATAAATTAGGACCTGCTAAATTAGGATGGACTTTGGTAAAAAATAAAACTCACCCTTGGACTTTAAAACTTCACCTCTTGTGAAAAACTTTAGCATAGTTCTTTGGAGGTGCCATCAAGCTATAGCAGCTCCAAAACCTACTAAATTTAGACAATTTGTGGCAAGTTAGAAATTTATCCTATAGCTTCCCAAACTTCATATTTTGATTCTAAAGAGTTATTATAATGACTTGAAATTAGCACAAGTACTTTCTATTTTCAAACTCCTATAATGCTCTAAGTCATCTCCTATGACATGTACCTTTGACCAAGGCTTCTCAAGATATGTTCATCCTTCCTTGACCTGTACCTAACTACGATTGAGTAACTAAATAGCAATTACCCTTGCTTTTATATGGACTTCTCCCCTTTTGGCCCCAAGCCTTTGATCGGGTTGGCTCATAAGAACTTGTTCTCTTTTATATTTCCTAGACTTAAGTGGCCAAATTAAGATGGAATGCTTTTAGAAGGTTATAAATTAAGTTTCATGACATTACCTCCACCTTGAATCTTCAAAAGATAATTCTTAGATTTGACAAGATGTCATTGGATAGTCTTAGCACTTATTAAAACCTTTTCCTTATGCCGTAAAATTCTCTCTGGCTGCAAGATCTCTTCTTGACTCTCAAAATTGGTAGGTTAATCAATTACTGGTTCTTTGGGTGGATTGCCCTTATAAGGTTTCAAGAGGCTCACATTAATGGCATTATGAATGAGCTAGATAGTTGGTAGACTTAACTTGTAAGTTGTTTCATTAATAGGCCTAAGAATTTGAAATGGGCCATATTATATTCTTGCTAACTTAGCATAATATTTTTGGTGACCCGTGTTGGAATTAGGTTTGCAAAGAAACGCACACAGCTTGGAGAAGACGAAGGAAGCTCAAGGCACACAATAGAGAGTGTGTTACTTAGTGTGCAATGGAAAGATAGACAGCCCTAGAGTGATGGGCGTATATACAATGCACGGGGGAAAAAACCTCCTAAAGAGGGAAAAAATGCCCCGGTAGTCCTAGTGTGTTCACACACATCACTACCACATGTATATGGTAACAAATCCCCTCTAGAGTGATGCGGTGAACGAGAGCTGGCACATGAGTAAGGGGAAGTGCCATGCCCTGAGGACATGATCAGTCCACAAAGGGGAGTAAGCCCAAAGCTTTGCAGAAAGCTTCGAGCTTCTCACGAGACAATGCCTTTGTGAAAAGATCTGCAAGGTTGTCTTGTGTTGGCACATAAGCCAAGCTGATCTCTCCTGTTGAGAGCCTCTCCCTAACATAGTGGTAATGCACCTCAATGTGCTTTGTGCAAGCATGAAAAATTGGGTTCCTCACAACTGCCAATGCGCTCTGACTGTGAGTGTAGATAGTGTTGGCAGTGTCATGTCCAACACCCACATCAGCCATAAGGCGTCTGAGTCATACACACCCAACCGTAGCTGTGAAGATTGCCCTGTACTCAGCCTCACAACTTGAAGTGGCCACAGTAGGTTGCTTCTTGCTCAACCATGATATACATGAACTGCCAAGCATGAAACAAAAATCACTTGTGGACACTCACGTGTCAAAACAACCAGCCCAATCTGAGTTCAAAAAAGCATGTAAGTTTGGTGGAAATGATCCCCCCTTGGGATAAAACAAGCCAAGATGTAAAGTGCCACTAAGGTAGCAAAAAATATTGTTGACAGCCTGCCAATGCTTAGACCGTGGGCTATGCATAAATCTGCTAACCTGTGAGACTGTAAACTGAATATTTGGCCTCGTGTTGCATACATAAATGAGGCATCCAACAACAGTTTGGTAAAGAGTGACATCAGCAGGATCACCAGCGTCATGAAGACTCAATTTCAAACATGTTTCCATGGGAGTGGCAATAGGTTTGCAATCCTCAAGTCCAAACTTACATAGCAATGTCTCTATGTAATTTTTCTGACACAAGGCAATACCACCATCATACTGCTTAAACTGTATACTCAAGTCATGATGCAACAGCCCCAAATCTTTCATCTTGAATGTAGCATTCAATATGTCTCTCATTTTGTCCAATGATCAACAAATCATCTACATAAAGAACCACAATGAGAAGTACATCACCCTCACGCTTTACATACAATGTGCTTTCTGTAGGACTGTTATGAAAGCCTTGTTTGACCAAATGAGTGTCAACTTTCTCATACCAAGCACGAGGAGATTGCTTCAACCCATACAAAGCCTTGTTACATTTGCACACTTTGTCCTCTTATCCTTTCTTGACAAAATCGGGAGGCTGCGTTACGTAAACTTCCTCAAATATGTCACCATTCAAGAAAGCATTAACAATATCTTCTTGATGTACATCCCAACCAAAATGAGCTGCCAATGAACATAGAAAACGCACAATAGTCGTACAACAAGTGGAAGCAAAATTCTCTTCATAATCTATGCCTTTTTGCTATGCATAATCCTTTGCAACAAGTCGAGCCTTATGGCAATCGATCTCACCATCCGGCTTGCATTTCAACTTGTAAACCCACTTCATACCAATGGCCTTTTTGCTATGCATAATCCTTTGCAAGTTGAGCCTTATGGCGACCGATCTCACCATCCGGCTTGCGTTTCAACTTGTAAACCCACTTCATACCAATGGCCTTTTGCCCAGGAGGCAAATCACATAAACTCCATGTGTCATTTTCTATAAGTGCATCATATTCTGATTGCATGACAGCCATCCAATTTTTTGAATTTTGTGCTTCATCAAAAGATAGAGGCTCCTCAACATCATGTAAGCTAGACACAGCCAAAGCATAACAATTTGATGCATAGGATGCATGGCGAGAGCCTGAACAAGTACGACTAGACAGAGGTGCATCCAATTTATTGTCATGCAATGTATGCACCAGCCATTTTGCCATACCTCTAGCCTGCTCATTTTCAGCAAGTACATCATGTACATCTGTATCAGTAATAGGCTGATCTGTAACATTTTTGAAAACCCCCATAGGCTATACATTTGCCTCATTGGAATTTACATTTGAACTTCCACCACTAAAAAGAGGCAATAAAGTATCATAAATGTCTTGTGAGCCTACATTACCGGAAAGATAGATAGCCCTAGAATGATGGGCGTATATACAATACACGGGGGGAAAAACCTCATAGAGAGGGAAAAAATGCCCCGGCGGTCCTAAGTGTGTTCACACACATCACTACCACATGTATACGGTAACGAATCCCCCCTAGAGTGATGCAGTGAATGAGAGTTGGCACATGAGTAAAGGGAAGTGCCATGCCCTGAGGACATGATCACTCCACAAAGGGGAGTAAGCCCAAAGCTTTGCGGAAACCTTTGAACTTCTCACGAGACAATGCCTTTGTGAAAAGATCTGCAAGGTTGTCCTGTGTTGACACATAAGCCAAGCTGATCTCTCCTGCTGAGAGCCTCTCCCTGACATAGTGGTAATGCACCTTAATGTGCTTTGTGCGAGCATGAAAAACTAGGTTCCTCGCAACTACCAATGCGCTCTAACTATTAGTGTAGATAGTGTTGGCAATGTCATATCCAACACCCAAATCAGCCATAAGGCATCTGAGCAGTACACACTCAGCCGTAGCTGTGAAGATTGCCCTAGACTCAGCCTCACAACTAGAAGCGGCCACAGTAGATTGCTTCTTGCTCAACCATGATATACATAAACTGCCAAGCATGAAACAAAAACCACTTGTGGACACTTGCGTGTCAAAAATAACCAGCCCAATTTGAGTCCGAAAAAGCATGTAAGTCTGGCGACAATGTTCCCCTCTTGGGGTAAGACAAGCCAAGATGTAAAGCGCCACTCAAGTAGTGGAAAATCCTCTTGACATCCTGCCAATGCTTAGACCCTGGGCTATGCATAAATCTGCTGACTTGTGAGACTACAAACTGAATATCCGACCTCATGTCGCATACATAAATAAGGCATCCAACAGCAGTTTGGTAAAGAATGACATCTGTAGGATCACCAATATCATGAAGACTAAATTTCAGATATGTTTCTATGGGAGTGACAATAGGTTTGCAACCCTCAAGTCCAAACTTACATGCCAATGTTTCTATGTAACTTTTTTGACACAAGGCAATACCACCATCACACCGCTTAAATTGTATACCCAAGTAATGATGCAACAACCCCAAATCTTTTATCTTTGAAGTCTCTCATTTGGTCCAGTGATCAGAAAATCATCTACATATGAGAAGTACATCACCCTCACGCTTTACATACAATGTGCTTTCTGTTGGACTGTTACAAAAGCCTCGTTTGACCAAATGAATGTCAGCCTTCTCATACCAGCACGTGGAGATTGCTTCAACCCATACAAAACTTTGTTACATTGCACACCTTATCCTCTTGTCCTTTCTTGACAAAACCGCGAGGATGTGTTACATAAACTTCCTCAAATATCATAATATGTCACCATTCAAGAAAGCAGTAACAATGTCTAATTGATGTACATCCCAACCAAAATGAGCTGCCAAATGTCTAATTGATGTACATCCCGACGGTCTAATTGATGTACATCCCGACGGTCTTGAGTGTGTTCACACACATCACTAACTCATGTATATGGTAACACTATATGTAGCAGGTAATCCCTCAAATATTCTAGAAGGACATATGTGGTCAAAAGGGGTTGGCTATTATTAGTACAATCTCTCTTATTTATCTTTTCAACATTGATATGCCCGCGCCCCCCCCCCCCCCCCCCCCCCCCCCCCCCCCCCCCCCCCCTTCTTATTTTCCATTCCCTCTTACCACCTTGGAAAGTTTTGCACGCTTGATAAGTATATTTTTTAATGCATGTTAATGTTTTAAAAAAAAGGCTTTATTAATATAAGATCAAGGGTAACAATTCTTTCTTTGACTAAAGAGTACATGTTGGATTATAGAAAGATGCATATCAATTCCAGATGGATTCCTATTCCAAACAAGTTCGCTTGTCCAAAATAAGGTTTGAGAAAAACATTTAAATTTTGATTCTCACTCTGTCCCAAGAAGAATAGCTTACGAGAATCAATTTACAATAGCAAAATGTGGTCTCTTTCACCTACTATACCTATGGCTATGGATTACAAAAGATAAATACTTCTTTAAAAAATTCATCCTATTAAAATTGTTGTTAATTTTGCAATTGAGTCAAATGAGTAACATTGATTGAAAGATTAGCGAAAATCAAGTAGTATTGCACTGGTAACCGTGGGTGTTGCCCTTGCAATCCAAACCCCTTGGTTAGACTCTGCATGAACAGTGCAAACTAGCAATCAACGGTGACCAACACAGTCTGTCATGTCTAATAGTTATTGGAATCAACTTGAAAAGCTGAACTTGTCCATTATCCCTTGGCAGATTGCGAGATTCTTTCCTTAAAAGTACAGTTGTGATGAGATCCAAGCGTGATCCTCAACACCTATGGAGTGATTGTGTATTAGCTGGGTCATACCCTTGAAAATACCAATCCTAGAGACAATCAATGCTGCAACAAAGCAACAGATCATCTCATGTTGGAATCTTATTCACAATTGGATCTTGAAATAATATTCTCTCTCTATGAACAGAAGAGAAAGATATTTGAATCTCAAACAAGGTAGTCATACTAAATTTTTCTGGGTGTTCAAACAAGAGATCCCCTATCTTGAGGCTCTCTTAATCTATTCATGTTGTTCCATGAATTAGGTACGTGATAGCCAGGTCATGCCTACTTGCTACCTACACAAAGCGTCATCTTTATTGGCTTCACCTTGTGCATAGAGCCAATGATGTAAAATGCCCACCGTTGTAGACACATACATCGATCACAAGCCAATGCACCAGCCCCAAGTCTTCTTAAACAGAGTATTTGATGTTATAGCGAAAGCTTAAACGGGGATTCAATGGAATGAATCTCTCTATAGTGGCATGCCATTCTTGAATATAAAGTAATGTGTTAAACTCGTGGTTGTGATAAGCCCTTGGCTCCAATGATGGTCTCCACACTTTGAGCCAATGCCATACGTGCCTTGTACGATGTCAACTAACATGGATACATCACAATTTGCCATTGCCAAATGTAACTGTGAGTTTATATCCCGTTATTGCCATTTTGCCAAATGTGTATGCCATTATCCTTGATCCTAAGTCAATGGATAGTACTTTGGCACCAAATGGAAGCCTTGATTCAACAAAAAAACTTGAAATTGTCTAACCATGTCGCCCCTCTAAGACGAGTTGCCTTTGCTTGAATATGGTTTATAGCCATATATGTTGAGAAATTTAGAGCTGTCTGCGGATGTACATTGCATGCCCTCATGGCTTGGTTCGTACTGACCTCCAAAAGAAACAGGTAAACATGTTGCCAAGTTTCCCTAGGTTCGTATGCCAATAGCGTAGCCCAAACTTTGGAAACTTAAAATGCCCAAAAGTGAAGTTTATAGCTTCCCAGAGTGCAAGCAAAATAAGTACACTAAGTACATTGGAATCACATTGACATCCACAACTATGAGTTGATTCCAATGTTGACAATCATGCCACAGGATGCTACGACTTTCGATGCCAAGGGTGGTGGTTACAAAAATCGGCAAGTACCTTAAATTTAAGTTTCAATTTTGACCTTATTCCATCTTGCAAAATTTTATACAATGCCAAATTGACAATCAAATGTTGCTTTGGTCAAACAGAGTTTGGCAGTTAGGTGACATTTGATAGTGAATCTTCAAGAGCTACCTCTTTTAATATTGGGCAATCTCATGATTCTCAATAAATTGCATGATATGGCAAGGCCAATGCTCTATAAAATCTTGACACGGTTGATTTTTTGTTAGTTTGACATATGTGTGTCAACAGGAACCCATGTTAGCCAAGAGCACTCATGCTCCGTTCTCTCTCATCTTTCCAATGGACTTATGCAAAGACCATGCACCCAATGCATTTACATAGATATGGAGTCTTGATCTTGGAATTTTGTAGCTCAATGCAAACCAGGCTTGCCTTAGATGTTTTGCAAATTGGAAAATAACATTGCATCATGGCATGTAAAAAACCAATTTTGCAAACTTCGAGCATTCATGTGCAATTATAAAAGCAACGATCATTCCTACTCTCGTAGATCCATACAGATGAATGGAAATTGCTTAATCTAGTCAGAACCTTGCTATAAAAGAAGCAAACCAAGCTTTAAAAGCTTATGTATACCCCTTGGATGGTAATCATTGCAGAACCGATTCGAAATTGAAATTGAAACTAGAAAATGAGTACCTAGAATCTTGTCAAATGCACCAATACCTTGTATGCAGGGGAAAATAACTTTGAGGGCCTTCGAGGAAAAATAACTTTGAGGGACTTCACCCTCCTTAAGAGTTGCACCTGTCAAATTTGAGCTCAATGGTCCCTTGTCTTGGTGTGTAGTGTTCCCCAAATTATGCCGGAACAGAGTACCCATTGCAACTCTTGTTGGGAGCACTTGCTCACATTAAATGACCTTGTTTGTCTAAGTGGCGCATGCATAAGATCTCAAACAATTACCTGTATAGGCCACTAGAAGCACGAAGCAAACAAAATTTATAACCCCCAAAAAAATCTCATGATAGTTGGGCCGTGTTGGACGTAAGCACTTGTGTCTTGCTTGAATGACAGAGAACTCTCACAGCGCATAGCCATACTTGCTGTATTTTTGAATCCATAAATTGGGTGAGCCGCATTTGAAGAGCCTCAAATCTTGTAAGATAGATTGATGGCCTTGCCGAAAACCATGGTTGTGCTTTGCCGAAGTTGTAAAACTTGTTGCATTGCCCAATCTGCCAACTGTTGCATTTTTTTTGGGAGCCGACGCCATATGTGCATTTTATCCGCAAGTGTATTGCATCTTCACCATGCTGCACTCATCTACACTCACTTAATCACCATGCACGCTATTATCACATTATTGATGCTCTCGATCTTGTTCGAGGAAGATTTGGCCGTTTTGGAGTGCTCGAAGACCAAAGAATTTTAAAGATGATGATGATGTCAAAAGAGAAAGCCGAGCAAAAAGAATTTTGGACAGCTCCCACCAAAAAGGACCCTCGCTAACATTCATTGATAGTGTTAATTTTTGTATACTAATGTTGTATTTTAAAGATGACTTAAATAAAAATAAACCAATAGGTGCCTTTTGTTGGTGACTGCTCGTGGAAGAGAAGAAGGGGAGAGCGGCTGCTAGGGAAGCATGCTGTGAGCATTTGTGAGAGTTTCTTGAGTGCATGCATTGTTTACTGTGTGTGTGTGTGTGTACTTTCCTATTCCAAACCAAGCCAAAGGGGGAGTCCAGGGCTCGGCCCTGTTGAAATCGAAGAAAGAGAAAGAGAGAGAACCTCTCTGAGTGAAATCGAAGAAAGAGAGAGAGAGAGAGAGAGAGGGTTTTCGACCCTGCTGTATGTTGCCTTGAGTCGGAAAGAGAAAAAAGGGGCTCAGCCCTATTGTATGAGAGAATTCGAAGAGAGAGAGAGAGAGAGAGAGAGAGATTGCCTCTCTGCGTGAAATCGAGGGGAGAAACCTTGGGTTGCACCCAAGCGCTCATCTGTGGGCTGCCGTGAGCAAGAGAGAGAGAGAGAGAGTGTTGGAGAGGGCTACCCAGCTGTTGACGAAGAGAACCAGAGAGGGAGGGCGTTCGGCCCTGCTGTAAACGAGAAAGTCGCTCATCTGTGGGCTGCCGAGTGAAGCGACAGAGGGAGAGAACTGCGCTGCAGGACCAAATCGAGAGAGTGAAAGAAGAGGGAGAAAGGCTCTGTCTGCAGATCGAAAGGGGTTTTTTTTAAACCTTGTAATTAAACTATGCATTTTACTTTCTAAACTAACCAAGGGGGGAAGGGCTTCCCATAGGCTAAAGAGAGTGAGAATTTGTCTGAGCGAGTGAGAGAGAGAGAGAGAGAGAGGGAGAGAGAGAACGAGGGAGAGTCAGAGAGAGAATCTTTCTCGCTCTCCGTGCGGGCTAGAAAGAAGAAAAAAAGTGTTATTGGGAGAGAGAGAGAGAGAGAGAGGGCTTTGCATTGAGTACAAACAGGCTTGGGTCCGAGAGGGAGAAAGAGAAGTTGAGAGAGAACGTTAAAATGTCAAAAGCGTGAGTGAGAGAGAGCAAAGTTACATTCAAGCTAAAGGGGAGAGAGTGGCTCACTTTCAAGCGGTGAGAGGTGCTCTCCCACATTTTTTATTTCACTCGCAGATTTCGAGCATTATCACAAAGACGGCCATTGAAGCTTCGACTGTCGTCAAACTGCACAAGCAACGGCGCAACGATCGCCATTAAAGAGAAGATTTCTTGCTTAGCTATTTGCGCACTTCACGCACTGTCATTTTCATATAGCCACTCGTAGCAAACCTCCGTGAAAAGTTGTAATTTAACAAAAATAGTGAATCTTTGTAAAATTTAATCCTCGAGGGTCGTGAGAATCACTCTGAACCTCGGCATCGAGTTTCGACTTTCGACGTAGCGATTTCAAAGATAAGTTTTCTCTCCTTCATTCCATTTTTGGTATAAAAACAAAGCACATATTTGTAAAAACGATTTACGTTCAGACATCATAATATAGACACAATTTGTGTATATTCCTATCGTGTCAGTTCGCAAGCATTCGCTATAACATTTTGTTACAAATCTTCACCATCTTTGTACCTGTGTCGTGTTTGTTATTTGCAAGTGTTTCTATATTCCAACCACTCCAGCGCTCCTTGGCAGTGGACATTTAGCACAATATTTTATCTTGAAGTTCCCTCCATCTTTCTCATTGGGTTTTGGAAGGGGCCCATATTGCACATATCATATATCTTTGTTGGGTATCGGGGGGGGGGGGGGGGTTTCTTGGGTCTTTGTCCTCTTCGCCTTGTCCATCCAGATATTTACCAGACAATGGCACGCCCGGTGGGACCTTGACTTAGTCGAGGTTCCGCGACACGAACCTACTTGGAAGGGGACGTATGCGCAGTGATAAAGAGTGGCGAGAACATCTTAGGGAGAGTGAGCGAGCTAAGAGATATCATAGGAGGGAAAAGGAAAAAGCATTACAAGGGCATTCTAGCCCCGCAACTCCTTCACAACAACAGATTCCAAAAGTATCAACTCCAGTAAGGAAAGGTCCGTCGGGTACGTCATTTTCTGTCCATATTCCCATCATGGCCCAACCCTTTGCAATCCAGTCACCTCTAGTGTTACCAGCTAATCTCGCTCGCCCTGATGCACCGCTCATTCCACTCCCGACATTTCATGGGTCGCCCTTGGAAGATCCTACTGCCCATGTAAACAATTTTAAAATTGCTTGTTTGACATCACATATTGTCGAGGAGGGACATGTAATGACTTATTTTAGCACCACACTAAAAGGAGAAGCTTCGAATTGGTTTTCCAAGCAGCAAGCAAATTCTATTCCTAGTTTTGCCGATTTTGAGCAAAAATTCGTAGCCGCTTTTCGCAAACCTCCAAATTTTTTTTCATTTTTTGAGCAGTTACGCTCCTTTAAGCAAAATTATCCGCATGAAAGCATTGAGCAAGCCGCCACCAGGTTCAAGAATTTTCTTGACCATTATACTCCCACTTTTAACATTGATCCGCTTACGATCATGGAATCATTTCTTAGAGGATTGCATCCTAGTATTCAAATTTTAGTGAGAGCTCAGGCTCCACAAGATTTAAATACTGCTATTACGTCTGCTGTTAATGTGGAGAGTTCCTACAAGTGCGCTTATGAACCGCAACTAGTTGCGACACCATCTCCATCGTATTACCCATGGCTAACACCACACTCTCTACCCATGTCCACTCCGGGTTTATCCTTACCAGCCCCATCTTATATACCCCAATTACAATCGACACCACCTCTACAATTACCACCTCTTACCCCACTCCAACTTCAAGCTACACCATCGCCTCTTTCACTCCTAGCACCCACACTTGTTATAGACACTTCCTCTTCATCCACCTCTCCACATCTCCCAGCACTAGTTTCTCACGCTCCCCAACCTTTTGTGACTTATCCTCAATCTAATTCGACCACTGCACCTTCCATGCATCACAAGGGTGGGGATGGTTATGAGAGCACTGCATCTAGTATTGGGGACTTGAAAGACATGATGACTAATTACATGAACCAGCTAAATGAAAACATGAAATCTGTGACTCTAGATGTGAACTTTTTGAAGCGCCAACAAAATTTGTTGTCCGCTCACCGCCCTGAGCCTAATCCCACTAAGATTGTGTGTCGTGCTTGTGGCGTACCCGGCCATCTCTCCAAAGATTGTCCCACAGTCATCTGCACTTATGAGCGATGTTTGGGAAAGGGACATACTGAAGAAAATTGCTATACCAAGATGCGCCACATGATGAATAACAATTCTACAATACCACTGCCAGGCCCCATGAACCATCGTAGCGGGAATGAGAGGCCCCTAGGCCCTAGTTGGACACTTTTACAAAGAGGGTCTCCTAGTTCTCCAACCATGGCTTCTTCTAGTTTGGCACCCACAACAACCAATAATCCATCAGTTAATATGATTGAATTTGTTGCATTGCATGTGCATGCCATTACACGAAAGGGAAAAGAGAAAATTGTAGAGGAGGAGAGAGACCCTACACCCGATGTTGCTACCCTCCCACCCACCCGTGTAGCTGTTGATCATGTTCCCAACCCTTTGCCCCAACCTCATCATGTTCGTATTCACCCTACTCCAAGTAAGTTATTCCCTCCTATACCTTCTTTCGACCTTGTTGCTGCTCTTAATCGAGTGGAGTTTACCATGTCCCTACCACAATACCTTCTCACTTCTCCTTCTAGCCATGCCCTTTTGAGAAGGTACTGCAGAGATTTGGGTTCTTCAAAGAGGGTGAGTCCTATTCTTCCTGCTGTTCAGAAGGTGGATTCCCTTCTAGTTGAGCGAGAGTGTCCCCGAGTGGAGTGCATGATCCACCAACTTGTGATCCCACATACTATAGTTGATGGCGGGTCGGGCGTCAATGTGTTGAGTTACACAACCTTTTCCAAGCTTGGGTTATCTTTTAATGGGGCATGTTACTGGGTTATGCATGGGCGATCACCGTTCTGTGAGTGCTGAGGGTTTCATCCAGGGTTTGCCCATTACTGTGGCAGGCCAAACTGTGGAGATTGATTGTTATGTTTTGCGGCTTAGTCCGGGACCTGGGCAGTACCAACTTCTTTTGGGGAGACCTTGGATATGGCAGACCGATTACGTCATTGATATCCCTAGAGGACAGTTGTTGTTGGGTTGGGGATCTTCACGGATAGTTCTGCCAGCTTACCCTTCTTTATTACGAGTCCTCGATTTCCTTCAGAAATTGAGAGTGATGCTGATGATGACCGCAGTTCTACTTCTTCTTGTACACCTAGTTCTTATTTTATTTACCCTGATGCTATTGAGATTACCCTGGATGAAAATGTGGAGACTCCACCTCTGGCTAGAGAGGAAGACACTATGAGGGTTCCTATAAAAGGGGAGGACAAAGTGGTGCTTTTGGGCGCTTCTTTAGAGTCACCATTAAGAGAGGAGGTTATTTGTTTATTCCAAGAGTACCATGACATTTTTGCATGGGATTACACGGAGTTGAAAGGTTTCCCACCCGAGTTAGTTGTGCATCGCATCCCACTTAAGCCTGGTGTTGTCCCTATACGTCAACGTCAATGTCGGTTACCGGAGCATTATAGAGAAGGGGTTTACATGGAGATAAAAAAACTTTTAGAGGCTGGGTTAATCTTTCCCGTGGATAACACTGAGTGGTTTTCCCCTATTGTTGTTGTACCCAAGAAAAAACTTTTAGAGGCTGGGTTAATCTTTCCCGTGGATAACACTGAGTGGGTTTCCCCTATTGTTGTTGTACCCAAGAAAAACAAACAGCTTCGTATATGTGTTGATTATAAACAACTTAATAAGGCTACTATCAAAGACTACTACCCTTTGCCTTTTATTGATCAGATTTTAGATGCTTTAGCTGGAAGGGAGATTTATGGATTTATGGATGGGTTCTCAGGATACAACCAGATGGCTGTAGCTGATGAAGATAAGCTTAAAACCACTTTTACCACCATCTTTGGGACATTTGCATATCATGTCATGCCATTTGGGTTATGCAATGTTGGGGCATCTTATCAAAAGTATAAGCATGAGAGTAATCTTGATGACCTTATAGACTTTCTCAAAATATTTATGGATGACATAGGCGTGGGGACCACTCGAGCGAACTTTCTTAAAGCCCTCCACTATGTGTTTCAAAAGTGTCGAGAGAAGTCCATTGCATTGAATGCTCGCAAGTGTGTGTTTGGAGTTTCATATGGCATTTTATTGGGACACCTTATTAGTGCACATGGGATAGCTATGGACCCTACAAAGGTTGACGCCCTCCTTGCATTTCCTGCACCTACCACTGTTCGTCAGGTTAGGGGTTTTCTTGGGGCTGCTAAGCATTATAGCCGCTTTATTAAAGATATGGCTCATCTTATTTTACCACTCAATACCCTTTGAGGTTTGAGCAAAAGTTTATTTGGGGGACACCTCAAGAGACCTCTTTTTCTTCCCTTAAAAGTGCATTTACTAAGGCCCTATTCTTAAGCCACCAGATGCTTCCAAACCTTTTCATTTATTTTCCGCTTGCTCACATTCAGTTTTATCTAGTTGCATTGCTCAACTTTATGATAAAAAAATGCATCCCGTTGCATATTATAGTCGCAAACTTAAAGACGCAGAGACACGCTACACTTGGGTAGAACAAGCTTGTTTAGCTATTGCTGAGAGTGCTATGAAGTTTCGCACATATTTATCCATGCAGCACTCCATTATATATGTGACAAAGGACTCATTACGACTTATGATGAATAAGTTGGAGCCCCCTGAACGTATCATGCGATGGCTTGTTGAGTTGCAAACCTTTGATTATGTACTTAAATCCAAACCTCCCGCATTGCAAAAGCTTGAGGATTGCTTGGCTGATGTGTCGCTGTGTGCTGATGAACCTCTCGTGCCTGAACCTAATTTGTTTCGCATTGAGCCTTCTCGGGAGTGGTATGACCAAATTGCTCATTATTTGTCTACCCTAGAATTTCCCCCAGACATGAGTAAGGCTGCTAAGAAAAGATTAGTTACCCATGCACAAAAATTTTCCATTATTGATGAGTCTTTATATCAAAAGGGGTTTGAGGGCATTTATCGCCGTTGTGTTGCACAGGAAGAGATCCCTCATATTCTAAAAGAATGTCATGATAGTGCATGTGGGGGACATTTTGCAGGGAAGTTGACTGCATTGAAGATTTTGAGAGCTGGGTACTGGTGGCCTAGTGTGTTTAAGGACTCCTTTGAGTGGTGTAAGAGGTGCGATGTTTGCCAGAGAGCCACCCGCCTTGAGAATCGTTTGCGCCCTAACAATCCTATTATGGCCACATTACCATTTGAGAAGTGGGGCATTGACTATGTTAGGCCTATCACTCCTACATCTAAGCATGGGAAATCCTTCATCATTGTTGCAACTGATTACTTGACAAAGTGGTCTGAGGCTAGAGCGGTGAGGAATGATGACGCACGCACTACTGCTTCATTCTTGATTGAGCATGTTATTTGCCGTTTTGGGGCACCAGCAGAACTTGTATCCGATAGGGGGACACATTTTTTAAATGATGTTCTCGAAGATCTCACTTCTTATTTTAACATTAGAAATGATAAAACCACCCCGTACAAGCCTTCTACCAATGGGCAAGTTGAGAGCACTAATAAGACCCTAGTCACTATTTTGAGGAAAACAGTGGATATGAACAAGCGGGATTGGGATGAGATACTACCAGCGGCTGTGTGGGCATATAACACTACTTTTAAGGAGGCCACATGTTTCACTCCTTTCTCTGTAGTCTATGGTCAAGAGTGTGTGCTACCAATTGAGCACGAACTTGCCACTTTGCGGTTTATGCATGCACATTCCTTGCCTTTAGAAGAGAGTTTGAAAGAGAGGTTGGGGACATTAGAGCACCTAGATGAGTGGAGAGGTTGAGGGCCTATTTACACCAAGAGGTAGCAAAGAAGCGTCAAACAAAACAAAGAGCAAAGAAGGCTAAAACCTACAACTTTGAGGATGGGCAATTAGTTCTCTTATATGATGCACGCCATGAGTTATTCCCCGGGAAGTTGAGCCATGTGTGGTCCGGTCCTTATCGTATTGTGAAGGTCTTTCCTAGGAACAAAGCCCAACTTGCAGAAATGGATGGGACATGGTTTTCCACCAAAACCAATTTTGATAAAATTAAACCTTATTGGATGTGATCTTGTTCCTTGTTGCAGATGATGGTGATGAGTCTTCTCTTTGGTCTCTCTACTTTGATGGAGCTTTCCGCGGTGAAGAGAAGGTTGGAAGTTGTGGTATCGTCATATACCCACCCGAGGGGGATGCTATTTGCTTGGGGGTGCTTTTGGGCAATCATTTGAGTAATAATATTGCAGAGTATCAAGCACTTTTAATTGGATTGAGAGCACTACTTCTTTTGGGAGCAGCTGATGTTCATATTTATGGAGATTCACAACTAGTGGTACACCAATTTCATGGCCATGCCCGCACCCTTCACCCTTTGATGCACTACTATAGCCTTATAGCCCGTGACCTTTTCACCCATTTTACCTCTCCCACCCTTACCTTTTTGCCTCGTCAAGAGAATCGTGTTGCTGATTCCCTCGCGCTGATGGCCCTATCTGGATCTTTAACCCAAAATTTTGACACTTCCTTGGTGACAGCCTCGTCCATCCATGATGACCCTTGGGATATGTTTCAAAATTTTAAATGCTTGGGATTAGAGGGTTTAACTAGTCATCTTAGGAGTTTGCAAACCACCCACCCTACCACATTTGATTCCCTCATCTTATCCATGACTCGTAGACTTATACACCTTTCTGATACCACTTTTCTCACTATTGACCCGTGCCATTTGATTATGATTCTGTAGCCCAATGGATAAAGCACTGGTCTTCACCGGAATTCTGGGTTCGACACTAGCAGGCTAGTTTTCCCCGCAGGATGCCACTGTTGCATTTCTTTTGGGAGCCGACGCCATATGTGCATTTTATCCGCAAGTGTATTGCATCTTCACCATGCTGCACTCATCTACACTCACTTAATCACCATGCACGCTATTATCGCATTATTGATGCTCTCGATCTTGTTCGAGGAAGATTTGGCCGTTTTGCAGTGCTCGAAGACCAAAGAATTTTAAATATGATGATGATGTCAAAAGAGAAAGCCGAGCAAAAAGAATTTTGGACAGCTCCCACCAAAAAGGACCCTCGCTAACATTCATTGATAGTGTTAATTTTTGTATGCTAAGGTTGTATTTTAAAGATGACTTAAATAAAAATAAACCAATAGGTGCCTTTTGCTGGTGACTGCGAGAAGAAGGGGAGAGCGGCTGCTAGGGAAGCATGCTGTGAGCATTTGTGAGAGTTTCTTGAGTGCATGCATTGTTTACTGTGTGTGTGTGTGTACTTTCCTATTCCAAACCAAGACAAAGGGGGAGTCGAGGGCTCGGCCCTGTTGAAATCGAAGAAAGAGAGAGAGAGAACCTCTCTGAGTGAAATCGAAGAAAGAGAGAGAGAGAGAGAGAGAGAGAGGGTTTTCGACCCTGCTGTATGTTGCCTTGAGTTGGAAAGAGAAAAAAGGGGCTCAGGCCTGTTGTATGAGAGAATTCGAAGAGAGAGAGAGAGAGAGAGAGAGAGAGAGAGAGAGAGAGATTGCCTCTGCGTGAAATCGAGGGGAGAAACTTGGGGTTGCACCCGAGCGCTCATCTGTGGGCTGCCGTGAGCAAGAGAGAGAGAGAGAGAGAGAGAGAGAGAGAGAGAGAGAGTGTTGGAGAGGGCTACCCAGCTGTTGACGAAGAGAACCAGAGAGGGAGGGCGTTCGGCCCTGCTGTAAACAAGAAAGTCGCTCATCTGTGGGCTGCCGAGTGAAGCGACAGAGGGAGAGAACTGCGCTGCAGGACCAAATCGAGAGAGTGAAAGAAGAGGGAGAAAGGCTCAATCTGCAGATCGAAAGGGGTTTTTTTTAACCTTGTAATTAAACTATGCATTTTACTTTCTAAACTAACCAAGGGGGGAAGGGCTTCCCATAGGCTAAAGACAGTGAGAATCTGTTTGAGCGAGTGAGAGAGAGAGAGAGAGAGAGGGAGAGAGAGAACGAGGGAGAGTCAGAGAGAGAATCTTTCTCGCTCTCCGTGCGGGCTAGAAAGAAGAAAAAAAGTGTTATTGGGAGAGAGAGAGAGAGAGAGAGAGGGCTTTGCACTGAGTACAAACAGGCTTGGGTCCGAGAGGGAGAAAGAGAAGTTGAGAGAGAACGTTAAAATGTCAAAAGCTTGAGTGAGAGAGAGCGAAGTTACATTCAAGCTAAAGGGGAGAGAGTGGCTCACTTTCAAGCGGTGAGAGGTGCTCTCCCACATTTTTTATTTCACTCGCAGATTTCGAGCATTATCACAAAGACGACCATTGAAGCTTCGACTGTCGTCAAACTGCACAAGCGACGGCGCAACGATCGCCATTAAAGAGAAGATTTCTTGCTTAGCTATTTGCACACTTCACGCACTGTCATTTTCATATAGCCACTCGTAGCAAACCTCCGTGAAAAGTTGTAATTTAACAGAAATAGTGAATCTTTGTAAAATTTAATCCTCGAGGGTCGTGAGAATCACTTTGAACCTCGGCATCGAGTTTCGACTTTCGACGTAGCGATTTCAAAGATAAGTTTTCTCTCCTTCATTCCATTTTTGGTATAAAAACAAAGGACATATTTTTAAAAACGATTTACGTTCAGACATCATAATATAGACACAATTTGTGTATATTCCTATCGTGTCAGTTCGCAAGCATTCGCTATAACATTTTGTTACAAATCTTCACCATCTTTGTACCTGTGTCGTGTTTGTTATTTGCAAGTGTTTCTATATTCCTACCACTCCAGCGCTCCTTGGCAGCGGACATTTAGCACAATATTTTATCTTGAAGTTCCCTCCATCTTTCTCATTGGGTTTTGGAAGGGGCTCATATTGCACATATCATATATCTTTGTTGGGTATCTGGGGGGGGGGGGGGGGGGGGGAGGGGGGGGTTTTCTTGGGTCTTTGTCCTCTTCGCCTTGTCCATCCAGATATTTACCAGACACCAACCTCCGGATTGCTATTGTGGGTACAACCCTTATGTGGGTAGGATGTATATCATGCTGCTCTCATGCCTTGCATGACTAGTGCATAGAACTTTGCTTCACTTTTTGAGATTCCAATTTCCAAATGACGCAAGACTGGTTCAAGGCAAAAACTGTCGTGCATCTCCACGGGATTGACCTTGTCACCCTCCACTTCTGTCACTTTTTCTTGCAGTGTTTAGCCATGCCAAAGTTCTACAATTTCAAAAATTGCAAATATTTTGCAGCAAAATGTTGATGTGGAGCGTTGTCTTAGTGGCGAATCATTTGCTCTCCTTTGTATCCATTAGGAGAGAGGGTGTGAAGGGGGTATGCCCCTTTGGGCATCCTCCCTTAAATGGGTTCAACACCAAAAAGCCCTGCCTTGTGCGGCCGCATTTGAAAGGGAGAAAACAAGGCCATGGAGGCAACGATGCACAAATGAAGAGGAAAGCAACTCACATCGGCCGCTATGATCTATTTCGGCCATACCTGTTGAAGTAAAGATTTGTGCTCATGTCAGGGCGACCTCATTCGGTACCATCTCCACCTCAAACTGAGCAGGCCTCTGCTCTATCCTCCTTGTGTGCAGGCGGTCACACCCACGGCTAACAACTGCCAAATCTTCTTCCTCGACTCATGAGGCCATGCTCACACTACGGCATCGGGAGAAGGATCTCCTCCTTATGGAGCTTGCCCACTCCCCCCCGAGAGAGAGAGAGAGAGAGAGAGAGAGAGAGAGAGAGAGAGAGAGAGAGATCATGCAGCCATTCTTCTCCTCCTTTGGTTATCCTCCTCCTCCATGGCTTCCTGCTCCCCTGAGCTCTGATACCAATATGAGGAGATGAGGAACTGACACATGCAACTCTCCACCCAACCATGCTATATATAGCCCCCTAGGGTGCTAAATATAGCCCCTTGAATTGCATTAGCTTTCCAGCGAGAAGCCTACCCAAACCTACCTTAGGCCTGACAATATCCTCAAGAAAGATAAGAAAAATATCGGTGATTAATGAAATTGTTGTCTATCATACATGTGAAAGCGGCAGATGCATTAGTAAAACAAAACGGCACAACAAGAAATCGATAGTGCCTTGTTTGTGTCCTAAACGCAACCTTGTAGACACTTTTGTATATCATTTTGATAAGATGATATCCCCATTTAAGGTCAATTTAAAAAAAAATTGGAGCCCCTTTTGATCTATCAAGTAGGTCATCAACTTTAGAAAAGTGAATCTATTCCACATATTGATCTTATTCAAAGCGCGATCGTCATTACTTTTATAGAAAGTTTCCTTTTTCTTCTCGACAATAAGTACTGAGACCCATATGTCAAGCTATTGGGTGTTATGAGTCTCCTATCCAACAAACCTTGAACTTTGGTCTATATTTTCTTTTGTGCAAAATGTAAGGCAATCTACTAGAAAAGATATCTATCCTATGGTCTTCAAGTTACAAAGGTGGATTTCTGGGAGGCAGATTATGCATAAACAATCCTTGAATGGAGAAAGAAATGCTTTGTGTGAATCATCATGTGGTACTCGTGGTTTAATAGACACTTCATTAACAAGTACAATATATGTTCTATTTTTCTTTCTAAAATTTTTCTTAGCTTGTGTGGGCTTGAATGCTTGTTAATGAGTGCACAATCTATTATTTTTATGCATGAGAGTGAGCGAACATGGTTTATAATTAATTGGTGGATTGAATGCACAATGAAATGAATTACCCAAAATCACATCATTTTCTGCAAAAATGAAGCAAAAAACGTGTGTGTGTTTGTGCAAAACCAACATTAGAAATTTCAACTTCTATAGGGTTCTTACAATTATACCGCTACTTATTAAAAGTGATGTTAATCTTATAATGTGATGAGACATGATGTAAAGTGAGTTTTGATGTGTAATATGCATAGAAATGAAATCATGACTACCATCATTTCAAGAAAAATTATGTTGTTCTTGCCTTCCACTATGTCCTACACTTTAATAAGCAAAGTGTGAGCAGAGATAGAGGTACCTAGAGAATTGTTTTTTCTACCATCATAGTCACAATTGTATCCCTCACGATAGTCAAATTCAGCTTCATTGTTGGTGGAAGATCATCTTCAATAAAGTTAAGCGTTGCACGATTGGTATGGTTGTTTTTGTAGCCTTGCTCATTGTTGTAGCAATGACCACCATTTCTTTACCATTACCTTTACCTTTGTTGGTTGGTTAAACTTTTAGCATATCACAATGACCAAATTGTAAACACTTATAATATTTCATGTTCTTGGAGCCATTGGAAACTCTATTTGAATGTTGCACTTATTGAGGGTTGTTGTGGCTATTGTTTCCTTGAAGAGATGGAGAAAAATTATCAAATCTACATCTCTTGAAACTTGTATAACACAGGTCTTTGTTCTTGTCAAAGTTAGACGAAAAAGTAGACCCATTGTTCTAGTTAGTTTGCCTACATATATTTCTTAATTTCCACACTTATGGTGTACTTGCTACAAGCACCCATAATCACTGAACAATGAGTAAATCTGGCACAAAGTTGTGCATACCAACATATGAGAAACATTGAAGTGGAAGATAAATAATTGCATATTGTACGCATTGAAACTACACCAACACTCAAAAATAGTAAAATCAATTCCAAGCATTTTGATTGTACCAAATATGCAAGTGTATCATTGACATAGGTCTATCAATTAGATGATTATTTTCATAACAAATATATTTTTGAAATTGATAATAGGCATCCAATCATCTCACTATTGGTGATGCATTATGGTGGAATGCTATGAAACAAGACAACAAGCATCCACGCACATTGTCTGCATTTCAAAAGTTATTTCTATCACAATGTTTACTTGCATAGTATAAATAAATGGCATACTAACAACGGGATTTAGTGTGACATGGTAAATATGAAGCTATATAGACCAATGTTGATAGATTTTGGAATTATCTAATTTGGTACTGGTCATTGAGCATGTCAATAGAAGAAAATTAAAGTGTAAATTCATCTAAAGTTTAACATTCCACCTTGCTATTGAAGTTGACATGTTTGAGCTTGCACATTTGTCCGAAGCTATTAACTTAACATTGAATGCTAAGAAGAAGATCAAAGATAATACGAAACAACAAAATTAGTTAGCAGTGTAACAGTCCGATGTTGAAACTCTTGAGTAGTAAGAAAGTGGTAATTGATAGATTCAAAATTTGATGTGTGAGAGCCCCCGAAAAAATACTTGCTTTCCCACCTTTGGTTGGTCTCACATTTGCAACTTTATAATCAGCAATGGGAATGGTTGTGAAATCAGCGATGAAGAAACTCGGTGCGATGTCAATTATGTTCACAATAGTTGGATTTATGTGGATGAATTATGAACTATTACATTCCATGTGTCCACCATATCATCAATTCGTCATCTTGTATGAAAGGAGCACCAATTCCTTCGTTTCATCTGCAAAAAATAGTCTTTGAGAGACCTCTGCCCGACGATGATATTGATAAATATTTTGAACTCTGTAGTTCTCTCTCAAAACAAAGAGTTGGCGTAGTACCTTAATTGAAAGCTAGCACAGCCTTGACGAATTCACTGTGCATTCTTGCATGGAAAGCTTCCAAGAGCATTTTTAAAAAATGATCGATACTAGTATTGATGATGGTGTGTGTGTGTGTGTGTGTGTGAGAGAGAGAGAGAGAGAGAGAGAGAGAGAGAGAGAGAGAGAGAGGTCTCTTTGAGCGTCAAGTTTTTTTTGCACTGCACAAGTACGTGGATTGTATACATCATCATCATCATTAGATTTTGATTGGGTGGATGACTCTAGGTTTGAGCTGAGAGTCATGATTAAAGTACATATCAAATTCCATCTTGGCCTTCTGGGTGCTATCAACCCTCGGAAGGTGGCACAGTGCACATGGGTCACGCATGATGAGGCCGCTTTGATAATCCAACAAGGGATCACTTGGTTGTAAATGGATTTAAGTACTTCATTGTCGGTGCAGAATATAAAATTGTGGACTGAGAGATAGGCAATGTTGTGTATGCCTAATCTTGTTTGTATGCTCTTGAGTGCTCATTCAAGGGTGTAATCTTTTATTTTGTGATGGACAAATGATGTATGCATACCTTCTTCTTTTGATAATACAACTCTATGTGCAAAGGTCAAGAACTTTATTTTGCATATAAGACAAGAGACATGCAAAAGTTCCTATAATAAGAACATAGATCAAAGATGTTGCTCAAAGGTTATGGATATTTAATAGTGTGTAGGTATTCGTGTTTGGTACCAGGAAGGCAATGTTATAGGAGGAAAAGAGCTAGATGGCCATGTCCTCTGAATTGATAAGCTTTCTCATATGAAGCATCTCCTATTGGAGTTCTTGCATCTTGTCGATGTGATCCCTCATCACGGATGATTGGTTAGCATATGAGGTCCTCAAATGCACGAACAAAGCAATCGCTTCATTGGAGAAACTCGATCATATAAAGATGAAAACCGATTCCAAATCTTCTTTATGTGCTTGATCAATCGGATGTGACAGATGGCCGATGGTGTACCGTTGAGGATGATAAAGGATCATATTTGAGCATTGAAACGCTCCCATAGCTTTTCTCCCATTGGATCCTCTACCTTTGAAAGTTATTGTTGACAAAACCTCTAAGCTCGTAAGAGTCAAAGATCGCTATCATAGTCGCTTTCCAAATGGCATAACTCTAGCCATTCAATTGCGGATCTGAGGGAAAACTAGGAAGGGTAGATATCTTGAATGGTTGCTCACTTATGCCGGAGGAGAATTGGGACCAATCTCCCACTCCTCATGGACATGTGCTTCATCATGACCTCTTGATGTTCTTCTTCACCATGGATCGAGTCAAAATTAGGATCATCACCTTTCTCCATTGAAACAAAGAACTTGAGCATGTGACAAGAAGGACACGATGGATAAAAGAAATCCTTCAAATCAACCCACTATAGCCAAAATCAGCCTCAAATTGGTGCAAACGTGTAGAAAAACAGCAAACGGTCTCTTTTTGTCGCAAAATGTCAGCACCTAATACACGCACAAATCACCTATCCGACTCAAGAACTTGTTGTGGCTTTGATACCATGTCAAGGGTGCAACGAAAAACACACAAACAAAAAGTGCAAAAGCATTGAACTTGACGAGAAAGAGAGAGAGAGAGAGAAAAGGAGAGTAAACACGGCATGGCGAAGTTTCGAGCCAAGGCTTGCTATCCACAAAGACTAGCGCCCCTTCCGATGTTTCTTTATTATTATGTTCGCAAAGTACAACTCCCCGAGGGTCCAACTCTCTATAAGACTTTGCATCCAAATGCTCTCCAGAGAAGTGACCCTCTAGTCACTTATAAACTTTCATTGGAGTGCCCAAAAGCAGAGCCCAAAAGTATCAGGCTCAAAAGCACTTGAGCCAAAAGCTCATGCTCTCAAAAGCTATTGCAAAAATTGCCACATTAGCCGCCAACACAAAACGCAAAAATTCGTATAGCCTGCCACGTGGCACAACCAACGCAAAACACGAAACTTTAATTGTTTGAATTCTTTGAGGAACCATCAATTGATTTCCCAATTTTGTCGGAACCCTCCAATGCACTATCATCTGATTCCTTTTATTATTCAAAATCTTCTAATGAGCTTGTATTTGGTTTCATTGGTTCATTGGAACCCTCAGATGCAGTATCATCTATTTGCCTTACTTCCCTGGAATTCTTTGATGAACTTTCATTTGGTTCCCCTGATTCATTCTCTTGAGTGGAAGACTCTTGGCCCTATAAAGATGGACACTACCCTCTCTGTAGGATAAGTCAATGAGCCGGCATGCATTTCAAAACCTTGTTTGGCATGTCCCATAAGTCTTTAAATAGAGTTAGACTTCTATCGCAGACAATACTATTGGATCTCTTTTGGCAAACCACAACAAACCACTCAATTTGGTCTCTCAAAGTGATCCTCCAAAACGAGAACACTGGCAAAAACCTTTGGAAGGTATCCCAAAACCTTGGGCAATAGTCATCCAATGTGTCTTTGTTAGTCATTCTTAGATGATGCCAAGCGGCGATGATAACTTCTTCATATTCTTCTGATATCCAAGTTGACGCGAAACTTTACCCATGTCGTAGGTGCTTCTCTCCGTGACAATAGAGTAGACCAACATGTTTGTGCATTTCCTTTCAAGTAAGATGCTGCCCTTTGCACCTTAGAGCGTTCTGAGAACTGGCCTCCTAAGAAGGCGACGTTAAAGTATTGTATAAGCTCAAGGGCTTGATCGGTCTCTTGATAGCCTGAAAACGTGTCAAACCTGACGAAATGAAGCTACATGACATCTTCCTTCGAGTGTAGCTTCTAGGGTATCTTGAAAATGCTTGCCATGGAGACCCTTACATATTACAACTTGAAATTCCTAGACATCTATCTTCAAGTGTTTTGCTTCAAAGTGATAATCTTGGAGCCCCAGTGTGATCATTATATCGTTGGACTGACATCACCGCTACGTGAATACCATCTTTCCAAGCCCGTTTCGACTATTCAAGAGCTTATGGACCATGCTGCGATGGGCTACAATCTTATGGAAGGAACCTAACCCCAACTTTGGGGCAGGTCACAATATGGAAATCCATTCATATTTTTGAGCTCGAATGAATGAGATACACCAAGAATTCTTTTTGGCTTGCTAAAGGCCTTAATATCCATGTGGGTGAAGGTCGTTCAATTTTAAGTGTTTGACATGTATCCCTTAAAAGAGACTCAAAAGACTTGAACAGAAAGATGTCGTGTCCTTTCAAATGCTATTTCCAAAGGTACATTCATTTTTTAGCATGCTGAAAAAGATTTTAGAGAACAAAGGAGTAAAGATTGTATTCATAGAAGTTTGATCCATGATGTAAAGTATTGATTCAATAATGTTCTTTTAATATTTAAGGACTTCACAAAAGATTCGTTTTAAATTGTTTTATTATTCTCTTATTAAATGTATCTTTGTTTACGAGGATACTAAAATATTCTTTTGTTTTAGTTTTTCAATATGTTTTCTTATTTTATTGTTTTTTCTTTTCATTTTATTTTATTCCAAATTATAACGTGTCATGTGCACCTTTCACCTTGTTATTTAAGTGAAGCCATTTCTAATATATAAACGGTTTATGATTAATGGATATATAATGAATAATATAATGTAAATCTTTATTCTATTTTTTATTTTTTTCAAACAATAACGTGCAATGTGCACGTTTCACCTTATTATGAATTGAGTGAGTCATTGCTCGTCTTTTGCTTCTTGGCGGCACTATCATGGTCTTCTTTAATCAAGCTTGCTCGCTCTTCGGCTGAGACCTTGCAACACACTTTGATGCCTTGGTTCGTGATGCCAAGTAAATGAGCCCGTACACGTGGATCGTGGATAAGAGCCAGCAAAATGTAACTTGCAAAAGGAGCACGACCATTTCTTGCTACCTCCCTTCGCAAATGATGCATTCTCAGCCACATACTTCCATAACTGTTGAGGAGATTGGGACAACTTAGGCTTGAATGGTGTGAAGAGGGGGGACTGTTGATGATGAAGGTGAGGAAAACATGGTTGCACTTGTGCAATCAAGAAGGGAGAGGATGTCTATAAAAAAAGGTGGTTTGTAGGCTCTCTCCAATGCGACTTTCTTGGTACAAAGCCAAGTGAGGTCTTTTTAAATATATAAACAATTTGTGATTATATATGTATAATGAAAAATATAATTTTATATTAAAACACAACAAAAATTCCATGTGATTGTAAGCACTCAATTAAACTTACTCTCTATAAATCTCATCCCCCCTTAACTTAGCCGGCCTTCATGCCTCCTCACCTTTTTAAGTTTGAATTGTATTTAGACACTTTTTGAACTTTGGTTGAGAATTTGCTCAAAAATACTGTTTAGAATTTGTTTAAGACGGATTTTATCTGTTTTGAACTTATTTTGGTGCCGATTTAAAAATGCTTGGTTTTTTATGCTGTTTTCTTAATATCTTTGGCTCAGATTGTCCCGAGAGGAGTGTTAAACCTTTGAACTATGCAGGTCGGTGGTTTGGGGAGAGTTTACTTGTATGATGGAAAACCTCAGAACGACGCATACCGGTGGTCTGGAGAGCGTTTCATTGTTGTATTTGGAGCCTCAAGTGATGGAGACTGCGGTGGGGGGGGAGCGCTTGATTGTCTAAGCTCATGGCCCAACCCTTTTTAGATTATTTGCGGGGAAGTGAGGAGGTAGTCACTGAGTACCTTCATGCCTAAGATAGTCTCTCTGGGAGAAGTGCTCAATGACGTTGTTTGTCGTGTCTCGTAACATGCATATGTAAGCATCTGTATTGCATTGTGATGTGTCAAGCACTGAATATTGATAATTGGGTAAGATTGCATGGATATGGAATTTATCAAGATACCCTTCTAAAGATCAATGCGGTCTGAGTGATGGCTAATTTTACTATGCCAGAATATCAGGAGCTCCGATATGGAATGAGAAAACTCAATGACCTTCGGGATTGAACCTTGGAATGACCCTCCGATATTCTTATCTAACTTGAGTTGTTTTGTAGATTTAATCACGGACGATTACTCTTCTTTCAAAAAGTGGGGATGTCACAAACTGCTAACGTGTCAAGCCACTGAAGACCCTAGCCAACTTGCAGATCCTAGCCGAGAGGCGTAAACCCTAGCAAAAGCAAAAGCAGAAGAAGAAGAGGGATGTACAAACTTACAGCTTCTAGCCAAGTGGCCCATTATTAAAATGGGTTAGGATTAAAAAGTCTAACCCCCAACGACTCATGGAACTGGCCAAGGGGCCTAAATCCTTAAAAATAAAGCAGACACACACATACTCAAGAGTTTGTGTACAAATTGATGATGTGGCAGGCTGTATGGACACCCCCGTGTTTTGTGTTGACAATTGATGACGTGGAAGCATTGTACGGACAGCCCCCAAGGTGACCAAGTGCTTTTAGACTTCATGCTTTTCATGGAAATTTCTTTTGGATGGCCAAGGGGCTTCAAATACGTGCTATGGGCTTTCTCTGATGCATTTTACCGCATACAGAATCAGAGCAAAGCCACAAAGTTGTACCCTGTTGAAGAAATATAAAGAAATGCCGAAAGGGGTGCCACTGTTTGGGGCCATTGTAGTTTGGGAGTGGAACTCAGTCACTCCGTGTATCGTGTGGATTCTCTCAGTCTGTGGATGTTTTCATGACAAGACTATTCGGGTGGTAGTACTTACTTGCAAGGTAGAGTCAGGATCAAGGCTGGTATTTTGCGACAACTAGCTAGTAACTCGTATAGTTGTGGCTACATCGCAGTAGTATCTACATCCATAGTACCCACCAGTTTGGAGGAGTTTTCATTGGTTATGCGTCCACAAGCATAAGAAGCATTTTACATCAGAAGTACACAAGAAGTTGTTCGGTAATTGTGTCTCACCTTTAACAGTGGGGGATGTCACGTGTAGATTACACTTGAGCATGTGGACAAGCTGCTGCTGTAGGCCAACATCAATCTTAGTTAGTATAACTTAGGACTAACCTGGCACTTTGTGAGACTCTAGAAGGACGTGCATGATTAGGCAGATCATAGTTGCATACCCTCACTTGTGTTGTCATCTCTCTCTCTCTCTCTCTCTTTGATTGTGATGAGTTCTCTCAATTGAAGTAACATAACCTTTTGTTTGTGTGAAGTACTAGATTTGAGAAAAATTCTTAAACCCTTCTTCTGCACCCGACACCCGAGAATTTGAATGTTGTAGTGAGGATTCTTTATAGGTGCTAGAGGGTCTTTAGTTGTAATTCAAGTGTTCCCATCATAAATTTGAATTCTGTAGTGAGGATTCTTTGTAGGTGCTAGAGGGTCTTTAGTTGTAAATTCAAGTGTTCCCATCATAAATTTATAACCAAACACAGTATGCTCTATAAGCTCTTGTATGGTAGAGACTTGTTTGGAGAGAGAGTATTCTTGAAGTGGTGATGGTAGTCCGATAGGGTATGCTCACATTGGTCCTCTAAGGTTAACATTGTGAGAAAGAAATAGGGAGATAGATGGTATTCATTGGGGAGGAACTGCAAGTACTGGTTGGAATCAAGAAACGCCATATGTGTTTGTTTTGGTAGGATTGGTTTGCTTGTCAACACAACAAAATGATTGAAGCTTTGATACCACTATAATCATAGAGGCACTACATGCCAACATAAAAGTACAGAACTGGAACAAACTTTAGCACTTCAATATAATTGAGAGAGAGAGAGAGAGAGGGAGGGATGAGAGAGATGAAATGAAATGTTATATTAAACGTCTTCAAAAGGCCAAAATGACCTATGAGACCAAATTGATACAATCTTGGTGGATCTAATCCAATTTTTTGATACAAAAATAAAAATGAAGTAAAGTGAAAGACTAAAATCGTCGTCATCATCAATGCGTGAGGATGCCTGGATCGGGCGTTGTCCGAGAAAGTATTGCATCGATCGTTGAAGAGCTTTGTCAATGTCTGCCTTTGTAAATAGTCGTACTGGGCGTCTCCCATGTCGTGCTAGAATAGTCCCGATCCTCTGATGGAGCCTCTGTAGACATTGTGGTTGCCCTTGTAGACGTGGGTGTTTAGCTCTCTCGAGCTCAATGGCTCTATTGACTAATATACCTATGGTATAAGTGGGCTTTGAAGTCTGCTGTTAAGCATGCTCATTTGGCTACCGAGTCCATGCTCTAAAGAAGTCAGTGATCTCCCTAGATGAATGTCTCCCACTGCCTGATCTCCTCAAGCGACTCTCCCTGTGTCTGTGCAAGTCTAGCAAAAACAACCCGAGGCATCTCTGATCTTGATATTTCATGACTGTAGCCAATAGTCCAAAGCCCTCTATGAATAGACAATGAAAGTGGCCTCGTATCTCATAGGATACCGGACAATGACAAATGTGGTGTAACTTTGTCTTTGGCTCTATATGACACAACTGGCATATCTTGGCCTCTGTTGGTACTCTCCTAAATCTGCGAGTCTCAATCTCTAGCTGATGCGATGATGTGCGCATCTGACCAATAGCACATTGTATCCCATAGGATAAATGAGTGTCCATATAGGCAGGCCTAATCACATATCCATCCTCTGTTAGTTTGAAAAGATGCTCTCTATAGAAAGCCATCTACGTGCCCAACTCTCGTATCGGCTGTATCCATGTGCTCCTCGTATCTAGCTGAATCAGATTCTGACGTACGAGTCTAGTGGTCTCTGTCCGTCTGTGAGAAAGGGAGGGTGCATCTAAGGAAATACTGGAATGGGGGCAATCTATCCATGCTAAATCCATGTGATTGAAACCATGATGTCATCTGCCCATACCAATATGTTGTGTCCCCCTATAGTGCTAGCTGTTAGGATGAAGAGAGAGAGAGAGAGAGAGAGAGAGAGAGAGAGAGAGAGAGAGAGAGAGAGAGAGAGAGAGAGAGAGAGAGAGAGAGAAGAAGAAGAAGAAGAGATTTTTAACGTCGTAGGAAACTATCCCAAGAGATCTTAAAGATGTAGCCCACGCTCCCATGTTCCTTGATCCTTCATAGCTAGTGCTTTTCTAGCTTGTAGTTCTCTTCAGCTTAGTACAATGGTGATAGCATTGGTCCAATTATTAGTCCAGTTGTTCATTTTGCGACATGTGCACTAGGAGTGCTCTCTTCTAGGTAAGAGACAGAGTCCCATGCTCTCCTTGTATCTATCCTTTGCTAGATTGGAGACATGGACTAAGGTTTTAGTAATGGATTTTGTTCTATGCCACACTTTGGAGGCTACTCAGACTTGGGCACACTACATTCCATCGTGCATTGCTATAGACGGAATTGTACAAATAGGAGCCATACATTGCTACATACAGAGGACTTTAGTCGTTTACCATTGGTTTTGTCTGTGGACCACACTACCCCGATCCCTCACACCTCATGCAAATATGGTCGGAGTCGGTAGTAGTTTCCACACTACAATGCTCTTCAAATTACTTTGTTTGTTGGTTTACAATTGCTCGATCGTTTGATCCATGATAGCTCTGTGCCCCCTACCACATGATGAGGATGCGCTTCCATTAGCTCTTGTTCCACGGCCTCGGCCAGGGATCAAGAAGGCTTGGCATTGATCTTCAATCTTGTAGTAGTTAACACGACGAACTCATGACGTGACTACTGGCTTGTAAAAGGCAACTCAAATCGCGAATGCTGATGTGGCATCTGGCAAGGAATCAGTGAGATGTATCTAAAAGAACGTCTGCGATTTGATCCTTTTAGGTTTGGGGCTTTTAGATACGGGCCTTGGGGGAGGGCTCTGACAGTCTAGTAGTTGCAGATTGCAAAGAGGAATTCCCTCCAACATTTGTACCATCTCAAGAGCAATAAAAAAGAAAGACCTAAAGGGGCGCTGGGGTTTTGGGGCCACGACATCTTGGGGTGGAACTCTGTCACTCCTGGTATATTGTGTGGAATCTCTCTTTCTCTCTCTCTCTCTCTCTCTCTCTTTCTAAATCTCTCTCTCTCTCTCTCTCCCCCCTCCAACACCCATTAGAAGCTATGGAAAGTGGATCGACCAGTACCCAATTAGTGGCCTATACATGGACGAAGTCCTCAAGGAAGCTATCAATTTGTTTGGCTTGGGATTGTTAAGCCGAAAGCAAATGTGCGAGTTTGTTAGAGGACAAAGGCAAAGGCAAGCTTGCACAAGGATGGCAATACCAGTGCTCACTTAGCTTCCTCGGTACCCTTGAGGTTTAAGAGCCATTTTTATAAATGTGAGAAGACGCTTTGTTTGGCTCCCGAATGCAAAGCCAAAGGCAAAAGCAGGAAGTCACAAGAGGATAAAGGCATAAGCAAGCTTGATAGAGATAACGATGATAAATATTCGACAGAGGAGATCGGCATGGCAAATGTGGTGGCGGCCATGACGCCATATCTCTAGTCAATTGGCGGTTGCCGTAACTAGCTTCAACCAGGGAGATGCTTGTGAGCGGCACATATTGACAAACAATTGGAGTTCAAGTTATTGGCATTTGAACTTGTGGGTCGGAGTTCAATGCACATGCATCTCGCAAGGAACCAATGCGACATATTTGAACCCGTATGTTGGAGTTCAAGTTATTGGTGTTTGAGCCCGCAGGTCGAAGTTCAAAGCACATGCAAGGAACAATGCGATGTATCTAAAACATTATGGATGAGTGCACCAATCCATTGTTGTTGGCTGGAGGTGTGTTTCAAAGTTTATTATTTAAGAAAGTTTGGACGTGATGTGTTCACAGTTCACAAATGGGGTTCTTGGAGGTAGTGTGGTCTATAGTTCAATTTTCAATGAGGCAACTGGTACTCAGCATGGCATTCTTCTCAGGTGATACGTTGATAATAGCAAAATCATTTGAGGTGTATCCACAACATGACAAGTGTTGCTGGAGTGTCCACGGTAGCTTCTTCATCAACTTAGTCTCACTATTTGTGTCCATTATGAGCTGCAAAGAAGGTGTTAAAGTTATAACGTCTCAAGTGAATAGTCCAATGTGATCCCAATTTTCTTTTTGGCTTTAGGTATTTATTTTAATGATTTGTCAAATCTTGGGTAAGGCAATTTGCTTAGGGGGGTACTTATGACCCCAAGGCTACTAGTATATAGGCACCCCAAGCCCCATTGTATTATATCAATTCATTGCTGGTTCATAAGTCTCTCTCTCTCTCTCTCTCCCCCTTGGTCCATCGCTTCCGCATCGTCAACTTTGATAGAGTCTTTTTGGTGCTCCAGGGCACGGCTCGTCTAGGCGGCTCTCTCTCTGCTCTACTTCTTCCAGTCAAGCATGAGCAGCGGCGGGGCACTGAGAAAGCAGGCATGAATTGGGAGAGGGCAAGCTGCAGGGAGCTTTGTAGCATGCAGAGCAGGGACTAAGGCGGTAATTCCTTATCCGTCAATTTCTGGGATTTTAGCCTTTAAAGGATTCACATTGTACTGGGTTTGTTTAATAGGAAATCTGTCAAAAGTCTTAATTACCGTTTTTAATTAGATTTCTTTATATGGCCTCTTTCTATTAGAATTGCTTTCTTGCATTGCCTGGCATGCTCATTAATGTGTTGCGTATTGTTTTGGCATAGGTCTAATGAAGAGAATTGTGTACATAAATGACCGCGCCCTATGCCTAGATTCATTTTGTGACAATAAAATCTCAAATACAAAATACACAATCTTTACCTTTATTCCCAAAAACTTATGGGAACAGTTCGGGTAAGCAATTTATTTATCCAGTTTTTCTTGAATACGATGTAATTATTGCTTTCTTGAATTATCTTAATAAAAATTGTTCTAACCAATCATAATGGTTTGGTGTACTGATCTTCTCCTGGTTAATCATAGTGAAATTCCCTGTGCTCCATGTGAAGTAGTTGATACTAGTTTGCACCTACTCTAGAGAACCGATGACATGAACCGGTTTCTGGGCAGCTTTTTGATCAGGTTTATGCTCCGATGTTGAAGCCGTAATGCACTGCTTTAGCTTAGGCACTTGGTATTTGGCACTTGGTTTGAACTTTGGCTATAGGCTAATTTTCTCTTGTGATGAGTAGTGCAGGAGTGTGCAGCTTATGGTTAAAAGAGTCTTAACAATCTCTTTGTGCATGCTCCTTTGCTTGTATAAATCGAAGTAGTTAAGAATCATGGGCTCACTTTAAGTGAGGGGCTTATTGCTGATGTTTTCACAAGGACAAGAATTATTAGTTTGTCTGATCAATTCCTGTGGTTAGAAGTTTAGTGTGCTTAGCTTTTTGTGTAGTACGTTTATGCTGGCCTCCATAGGCATTTGAGGTGACCACTATAACTATTTTAGGTGAGAACTGTGTTGTATGTTTGTATCAAGACTTTGTAAGCATCATAGGTAAGTCATTCCATTTACAGTGCTTGCAATGATTTAGATTTTTGGTGGTGCTGCACACTTTTCAGTAGGTGCTTCTTTGTTTATTCTGACTGAGACCTGAGGCGTTGGCAATTTGTAAGATTCTTATAGCAGACAGATTAAACTTATCCAAAATGGGCTTGTTGTGGTAAGGGGAAACGGGCTTGTGTGGTGAGGGGAATGATATTGGGTAGAAGCCACCATGGTTCCCATCAAAATTGGCATACTCTCATCTATTCTCTGGCAGAAGTTTGGATGCACTGTTGAAGGTTATGCTTTGATTTGTTTTCCTTTTTTGCACAATGTTAAGGCAGGGTGCAAATAAGCAAATGCCCTGTTTCCCCAACTTTGTGTTCATAAATCAATACTTCTGTCAGAAAAACTAATTGGATCTGGCTCTTCAAATGCACTGTTATGTGAAACTAGCTAAAACATATTGTTTATCGCTTACGTTCGGTGTGCCAACAAGGCCACCAGAGGTATACTTTCTACATCTGATTATGGCTCATAAATAATTCAGCATAAACATGATACGCCAGCTCTAGGCAAGAGCTAGTCAAAGGCTCTGTAAGTTGATGCAGCCAGTGTGTGGAGTAAAACTCTCCTAGAGATCCTGCTGATGCCTCCTCAAACCAATTTAGGTTTAGGTGCATGTTGTCAAGGTAGTGCCCTTTGCCCAATTGATTGGACTTTGACACTTGCAAGGGATTTCACTAGAGACACACACACAGGCTTTTCCCTGTTACTTCAAATGCCTTCTCTCACTTTCTTTAGGAAGTGCCAATGTGTAACAAACTTGGACACCCCAAGTCAAGATTCTACTGCGACACAACAGAGATTCACTTCAAAACAGTTCACAAAGATGACATGGCCCGGCGTAGTTCCTTGCCCAGAGTTATTGGCCCCAAAGACTGGCGCCCCTTTCGGTATTTCTTTTTATATATATCTATCTTCAAAGTATAAGAGAGTAGGCAGGCGCTCACTCTCAGACTCTGCGTCCAGATGCTCTGAGAAGTGAAGCCTAGCCCACTTATATATAAGTACAAGGGATGCCCAAAAGCAGAGTCCCAAAAATCTTTAAACTCAAAAGCTTTTAACTCAAAAGCAATTGTCCCAAAAGCTGCCAGCAAAATCAGCCAGTGCAATTTACGCTGATTCGTACGCAATGCCACATCAGCCATGTCAGCGCAATTTGCAAAAAATTGCCACCTCAGCAATCAACACAATTTGCGGTGTATCTACAACTGCCACGTGGACTGTCCGTACAGTCAGTCTGTCGGCGCAATTCAAGGGTTCCTGCAGGCTGCCACGTCATCAGTTTGTGACATACCCCTCTCTTGAAAGAATTGTAATTGTCGTCGATTATGCCTGCAAAAATAGACAGAGGCCATAAACTGTCTTAGTAGACACTGATTGTTAGTACCGACGCACTAGGCACGACACATCTAGCACATGTACCGATCCGACTGTCACATCACTTGACATCACAGGACATCACTTGACATCACATGACAAATCACATTCAAATTCATTCCAAATCTTAGACCATGATTAATCGGCAATGTATTTAGTAATCGCATCTAGATCCAGTCAGGACCTCACAGATGCTTGATTAACTAATCCATATTGCAATCAAATCTATAGAGATTTATGAGACCGAAATGCTGCAGTCATTTCGTCTTTCAGTTCCAGCACTCAAACAAGTCAAGTACAACTAATCAATATCATTTTCATTTTCAGGAATTCCAGTTCATAAATAAAGTCATACAACATAATACTGTCAGCCAAGCAGTATGCCTGAAACTCAAAGGGACATGGGTGATTCTATATCAAAAATCGGGATAATCTGTCAACAAAGGAGCGGAGTGACTCCCCTCTTGTGCAAGCCCGCTGCACTAGATTCACCCATGCTGAAATCGGGGTTGTATCGGAGTAGACTATGCTAAACCGAATGCTTCAAGGTAAAGTTCCAAAATTTGAGGAGTATCTGCTAGGTTCTTCTCCTCCATCCACTTCGCATCCAATGCAGGATAGTTCTTGAATTTAACCAAGAACAGTCTGATCACTTTACCTTTAATCTTTCTATCTTTATGTGCCAATATCTGTTCTGGAACAAGTATCTCCTTGCTTTCCTCCAGTTTGGGTTGCTCATCTCGCTCCCCATCATCGGGCACATCGCCTTTAAAAGGCTTCAAGAGACTCATATCAAAAGCATTGTGAATTCTCCAAGTATCAGGCAACTTCAGTCTAAAGGAGACATCATTTATCTTTTCCTTTATCTGGAAAGGTCCATAGTACCTCATGCTAAGCTTTGGAAAAAGCCGCTCCTTTCTTTTTTACTTTCTTAGGCGTGTATACTCGAAACGTAAGAGCACCCAATTGTCTTCCTTTAATTTCAAATCGCGACGGTGTCGATCTGCCGCGGTGACCTGTAAACGGTGGACAATGGCATTTAGCAAGAATCTTTTCCCTCAACGGCTGTGTAATGCACAAGATCGTTTTCTTCATCAAGTAGCCATTCCGTAAGGAATATCCCGCTACTACCTCCCCATTCTGTATTGAGTGAATATATCCGAAAAAGCTGGATCTGTGGCGTACTGATCGACCGTGTCCTCGAAGCTTCTATGATGAATCGCGGAAATAGCCAAGACTAACTGCTTCCGGGACAAAGCATCCGCCACCAAATTCTTCTGTCCCTGTACATGGACAATCTGGAAGTGAAACTGTGACAAGATGTTAGCCCACCGCATCTGCTGCTCTGTAAAAACGCTTCTTCTTTGCATAAAACATGTGATCGTCGGAGTCCGAACTGTTTGAGGATGACTCCTCTGTAGAACTGTTAGAAACTGGGCGAAATCTAGGCTTCTTTGCCTTTTTCTTGCCCTTTCCAAAGCTTTGCTTTTTGCTTCGCTTTTTGCTTCGCTTTTCTGTCTTCTTTGCTCGAGTCAGAAGAGCTAGAAGAACTAGAAGAAGAAGAAGAAGAAGAAGAAGAAGAAGAACTGGGTAGTCCTTCAAATTGTACACGCTTCTTCTGCTTTCTTACCGATGCATAAGAAGATTGACGACTCAAATAACCAGAGAGGTTCTTTTTTGTGCTTTTCTCGTGCTTTTTGGATTTGTTGTTTGCGTCCAAAAGCCGGCTGATCTGTGTCTGAACCACCTCTTGTAATTCTTGCTCTGTAAACATCCTCGGAGGAGGAGGTTTCTTGATTGCCGGTTTGATGGGTGGTTCTGTGGCTTTCTGCTACTGGGTGTGTACTTCTGCGATGGATTGCTGAGACAAAATTTTACAAATTTTGGATTCTTCGCAATTTTAATCATCTGCTTTGTTGCCTCGTCAACCAGTTGTCGATGTTCCATCTCTTCAATCTCAAATTGAGTAGGCCAATGTGGGCCGTACTCTTCCTCTCTTTGCTCATGAGAATCTTCTTCGTAATCTCCTCTCGCATTCGCAGATGCAGAAGAAGTCGACTAATTCTTGTTGGAATTCAAAGTGCCGAGGGAAAGGGATCGGATTTCCGGGTAGAAGAGAAATTGGCTGCACTCTGATACCACTATAACAAACTTGGACACCCCAAGTCAAGATTCTACCTCGACACAACAAAGATTCACTTCAAAACAGTTCACAAATACGAGACGGCTCAACGTAGTTCCGTGCCTAGAGGTATCGGTCCCATAGACTGGCGCCCCTTTCGGTATTTCTTTTTATATTAGTCTGTGTTCAAAGTACAAGAGAGTAGGCAGGCGCTGTCACGTGACACATCCAACCCTATGTGTCCGTGGACAAGCTACATCATAACAAGGGTTCCGTCAGTCCGGTTAGTCTAGATTAGAAGTGATCTGGCACTTTTGTTAGTCTGCTTGCAAACCGTGCATGCCCAAGCACTTAGTGTAGATGCATATCCTCTGGTTGCACACAGCATGATCATAAGCATTCCCATCAGAATCCATCAGAATCCTTCAGGGGAATTTTCCAGTGCATTTAGCCTATTTACCTATTTTTGCATTTCACTTATTATTTTTAAGTGACTTTTGTTGGAAAGTAGGTAGGGCAAATTGAGTAAGTTTGTATATAAGCAAACCTAGACTAGCACTAATTGGCAGAAGAGGTAGCAGGAGCTCCATCGCTCAACAGACAACTTCTCAGCAAGAACCTCCATTGGTGGCGTTTTACCTCCAAGCAAGGACTCATATCCCCTAGCGTTTTCATCAAGCATCCTCGCTAGGCATCCTCAGCCCCTAGCGTTTTTCATCCTAGCTTCATCGCCAGATAGTCCCAACCCTAGCGTTTTTCCTCCAAGGAACTATCACCATAGACGAGCCCCCTTGCCGGCGTTTTCAGCATATCAGAATTACCCACAACTCTTGCATTTTCAGCAGAACATAACAACAGATTTTCAGCCATAAAGACGAGCAAAGGCAGGGTTTTCTCTTGCGTTTTCAACCGCAGTAGAATTCAGCCTATCAGCGTTTTTGGACAGTAGATAGGAAGCGTCAGATTTCAGCCATTTGCGTCTTTGGACAGCAGTACAAAGGCGTCAGTATTCAGCCCTTAGATCGGTCTCGCCATCCCCGTCGTCGTCATCGACCTAGCCTAGACTTGCATCAGTTACATGCATCCACTTTGTACCAGTTTGTGCAATCAATCGTAGACCACTCTCGCCAACGAGAGTGGGGCCTTCGGAGGAGGGTTTTACAACGTCTTGGTGTCGTATATCTCTTCTCTCTCTATCTCTCAATCTCATACACTTGCATGCACAGTGTCCGTTCGCTTTGTTTATGATCATTGTACTCTCTCATTAAGAACGGAAGGCTCTTCCTTCCATAAGAACAAAAAGGAACCTTGAGCACATTATGGAGCACTCGTCTTGAGAAAGAACAGCATTCATTCCGCTGCACCTTACATTGGTATCAAAGCTTTGGCAGTGTTCTGTATCACTCAAGGAAAGAACCACAAGAATCACAAGATTTTTTTTTGCTTGTTGGGGTCACACGAACCCAAGTTCGCTTGGGCGTGTCGATTCCTAATCGTGTTTTTGAAGAGTGACAGGAATCCAAAGATAGAAGGGCTTCTCCAGCCTCCCGTTGTGCCTCTTTTCACTCATTGAGAGCGGACCGTGCACTTAGCGGCCGGCCAATTGACGTGAGGTGGGAAAAAGAAACCTTGGTGTGAGCGTAAGGCCGCTAAGGGGTGCGCCCGAGGAAAAGAGCAGAACTCGGGTGAAGAGAAGATCTTTCTCAAACACAGATTGCAAGCGAAAGAAAACCTCAAGAACCTCAAGACCCTCAAGAACCCAAGGACCCAAGACCCTCAAGAACCCAAGTTCCTCGTGAACTTAAGAACCAAAGATCATAGTGCATGATCATCACCCGAAGCGGAATGGATACTTCGCATACAGGTGATGAGCATGAGAGAGGCGACGAAGAGTTTTCCCCACCAAGAGATTTTTCCGACCCTCCCCCTTCTCCATCTACGCCACGAGTTGTACCAACTTCCATGGAGGCAATGGTCAAGTCGATGCTGGACATGATGGCCCAACAACGAGAAGCGAATCGCGGAAGCGACTCGCATTGCCTTGGAACGCGAGCGCGATGAACGAGAAGAAAGAAAAGCACAAAGACAAGAGGAAGCTGAAGCAAAACGAGCGGCCTTGGAGGCCGATCGAGAGGCTCAAAGAGACCTCATCACTCAAGAATTGGTTCGACAAGTTCTTGCCTCGAAATCTGAACCAGCCAAAGATGTTGGTAGTTCCTCAAGTGACGCAAGCCGGGATGCGGACTCCAACAACCCAGTCACAGAGAAGTTGACTTTCAGTAAGTATGATGGTAAGATGGATGCTACGGTTATTCATTCTTGGTTGCATCAATTTAATGCTTATTTTGCGACAACTAAGAAGACAGGAAATAGCAAAGTTTTGACGGCAGCTAGGTACCTTGCCGGTGATGCCATCAATTGGTACCACGCATGGCAAGAGGCACAGTTAGCCGTGCACCTAGAGGAAGCCGGCGAATTCACGCCCCTTTCCTTCAATTGGGTTGATTTCCAAGACAAAGTCAAGGCGCGGTTTATGCAACCTCAGTACCTCGCACGATTGAACGACGATTGGCGCGCTCTCAAGCAAAATGGTATGCCGGTTATGTCTTTTTCTAATCGTGTTTTTCAGCTAGGTACTCAATTACGCAAGTCGGATGATGAGCGCAAAGAGGCATTCCTTTTTGGGTTAGACGACTACATTAAGTTTGATGTAGAAGTCTTTGATCCAATCGATCTCAACAAGGCGGTAGCGATTGCTCTCGCACAGGAGATGAAGCACAACAAGGGAAAGCATAAGGAGAACAAGGCTTCCACAAGTACCTCACAGACTTCTTAGAACCCTCAAGAATGGTAAGAACGGTAACTCTTCTAACCAGTCTTCCAATAGTTTCGCAGAAAAGAACTCTTCCAATGAACCTAAGGGTAAGGCTAATACATTTGCTAAACCTAAGCTCACTCCAGATGAAAAGGTAGCACAAGGAATTTTAGGAGGATGCATCACGTTGGAAGAGCAAAGCACTTATTCTAAGGAAAGTTGTTGTTTTCATTGTCACATTAAGGGTCAGGGTCACATAAAAAGAACATGTCCTAAGCTTGACTCTAATGAATCTAAAGAATCCACAGAACCCACTTCCTCTGTCAATGCAATCACTGACAACACGAGTGTGTCCCAAGTTTCTCTTGACCCTTCCATTGATGAGTCTCTCATTAAATGTTATGGTCATATGACAGGGCAGCGTTTTGTCATATTGTTTGACCCAGGCAGTATGCTCGATGTGATCAGTTCCTCTCTTTTTAAGAGAGCCCGCCTAGAGGTAGTCAGAAATCTCCTCTCGAGGTCTCTGGCTTTGCTCCTGGTATGGACTCTCTCATCACGAAAGAGTGCCTTGATGTGTTGTTTACAGTTCAACAAGCTGCTTTCTGTAGAATTTTTTTTGTCTCTCCTCTCTCAGGATGTGATATGATTGGGCATTCGATGGTTTCATAAGCATAACCCTCTCATTGATTGGGCGACTCTCCCATTGTCATTCGTGGACAGCAAGTTGTTCATTCTCCCTCTCTCATTCCAAATGTGCAGGCGAAGATTGAACGAATTCAGGAAAAGGAGACTCTCTCAGTCTCTTCTTCTCCAAAGCAGGACACACATGATTTGCATGATGATACACATGATGATTTGAATTATAATGATGAGCATGATGATTTGGATGACAATGACAAGCATGATGATTTACATGATCACGATGTGATTTCTCACAAGCATGATGATTTGCATGAAGATGATGTGATTGTTCACAAAGATGATGTGTTAGTTGATACTTTTTCTAGCGAAGCTAACCTCGTTGCAGATTCGATCAATTACGAAGAACCAATCTTGGCTCTCAAGCCTAGGTCCAAAGAACCCTCACAGGAAGTATTATGTGTTCGCATGATTAGTACGCACGCATTGTTGGAGTGTTTCATTCGTGATCGTTTCCTTTATTTTAGTCAGCGTCTTTATGTGATCCCTTTTCCTAGGCATGACATATTGTACGTTGAGCACGTTTCGCTCATGAATGAGCACGAATGTATGCGGATTGTTCATGAAAAGCTGAAAAGTATGCATTCAAGGAAGTCACAATCCATGTTTCTCCCTTGGCATGACACAGTGGTAGAAAGAGCACATGAAAGTATGAGCACCAAGCATGGGCATTTCCGTTGTGAATTGCCACAGTTGATTGCTTTAGATCCAAAGAGAAAGATTCGATCTCATGGTTTGCGTGTATGTGGTGAACGGTTTGGCACTCCGTCTATTTGTTCATTTACATTGCATGCACAGTCTTTGAGGAAGACGAGATTTTTTCCACTCACTTTACCTGGAATAGGTATGTTCATGGTTTTGTGTTGGAAACGGTTTCAGGAATTTTCAGCCATGGAGATTCTTGAAGAAGAAAGAAGCATGACTCTCGACGAAGTTGAAGCATTGAAGGAGCCAGTGAAGACTTTGTGTCGCTTTCGGCGCGGCCCAAAGAAGCAAGCATTCCAGACCTTTAATAAGTTCAAGTACCGCACGACCCACACATCAAAGTGGGCCAGCGAAGAGTCCCTTCCTGGATTCCGGATGCTACTCGCGATCTCCCTCGACGCCATACAATTCGGTAGCAGTACCTCACTGTGAAAAGGAGAGGATGTCACGTGACACATCCAACCCTATGTGTCCGTGGACAAGCTACAACATAACAAGGGTTCCGTCAATCCAGTCAGTCTAGATTAGAAGTGATCTGGCACTTTTGTTAGTCTGTTCGTAGACCGTGCATGCCCAGGCACTTAGTGTAGATGCATATCTTGTGGTTGCACACAACATGATCATAAGCATTCCAATCAGAATCCATAAGAATCCTTCAAGGGAATTTTCTAGTGCATTTAGCCTATTTTACCTATTTTTGACATTTTTCACTTATTATTTTTAAGTGACTTTTGTTGGAAAGTAAGTAGGGCAAATTGAGTAAGTTTGTATATAAGCAAACCTAAACTAGCACTAATTGGCAGAAGAGGCAGCAGGACCTCCATCGCTCAACAGACAACTTCTCAGCAAGAACCTCCATTGGTAGCGTTTTACCTCCAAGCAAGGACTCAGATCCCTAGCGTTTTCATCAAGCATCCTCGCCAGGCATCCTCAGCCCCTAGCATTTTTCATCCTAGCTTCATCGCTAGATAGTCGCAGCCCTAGCGTTTTTCCTCCAAGGAACTATCACCATAGACGACCCCCCTTGATGGCGTTTTCAACATATCAGAATTACCCACAACCTTTGCGTTTTCAGCAGAACAGAACAACAGATTTTCAGCCATAAAGACCAGCAAAGGCAGCGTTTTCTCTTGCGTTTTCAGCTGTAGCAAAATTCAGCCTATCAACGTTTTTGGACAGCAGATAGGAAGCGTCAGATTTCAGCCATTTGCGTCTTTGGACAGCAGTACAAAGGCGTCAGTATTCAGCCCTTAGATCGGTCTCGCCATCCCTGTCGTTGTCATCGATCTAGCCTAGACTTGCATCAGTCACATGCATCCACTTTGTACCAGTTTGTGCAATCAATCGTAGACCACTCTCGCCAACGAGAGTGGGGCCTTCGGAGGAGGGTTTTACAACGTCTTGGTGTCGTATTTCTCTTCGCTCTCTATCTCTCAGTTTCATACACTTACACGCACAGTGTCCATTCACTTTGTTTATGATCATTGCACTCTCTCATTAAGAACGGAAGGCTCTCCCTTCCATAAGAACAACATTATGGAGCACTCATCTTGAGAAAGAACAACATTCATTCCGCTGCACCTTACAGGCGCTCACTCTCAGACTCTGCGTCCAGATGCTCTAAGAAGTGAAGCCTAGCCCACTTATTTATAAGTACAAGGGATGCCCAGAAGCAGAGCCCGAAAAATCTTTAAACTAAAAAGCTATTGTCCCAAAGCTGATCCGTGGGGAATGCCACGTCAGCCATGTCAGTGCAATTTGCGGAAAACAGCCACGTCAGCAATCAACGCAATTTGCGGCGTCGGTACAACTGCCACGTGGACTGTCCGTACAGTCAGCTTGCCGGCGCAATTCTGGGGTTGGTGCAGGCTGCCACGTCATCAGTTTGTGACACAGTGAACATTCAACTTGTTGATTGAGATATGGTGCACACTAACACCTCAGAGAACTGAGATTAATTAATACTATAAATCTGATTAGTAGCATCTCATCGCGGCAGCAGTTGCACATGCATGAAATGAAATGATATATTAACGTCTGCAAAAGGCCAAAATGACCTATGAGACCAATCCGTTACAAACTGGTGAATCTGATACCATGCCTGGGTACAAAATGAGATGCTAAAATGAACCTAGAAGTGCTACTAGCTTGAACTGTGTGGGGTATGTGTGATCTCTGATACAATGGGTGCCCAATACAAGAGGGTGATATAATGGGTCATGAATCTATCCTCATGTATACTTTGGATGTCGAGGTGGTATGGCTTGAATCCTTTGCTGCAGTCTACGTCGATGCTGTGAAGCTCCTGTAACAAACTGCTGACGTGTTAAAGCCCTTAAGAATGGAGTCAACTTGCAGATGCCGGCCGAGTGGCCTAAACCCTAAGAGAACAAGTAACAGAAGAAGAAGTCCTACCAACTTATGGGGGCCCAATCCGATGGGGCCCCAGTGACATAAAAGGATTAAAATAAAGCAGGACCCACACACACACTAAAGGAAATTGAGTGGAACTGATGATGTGGCAGGTTTTTCCAAAAATAACACTGATTGATGACGTGGAAGGCTGTATGGATTTCCGTGTTTTGTGCTGGTTGATGACGTGGCAGGCTGTACGGATTTCCGTGATTTACGTTGGCAGCTTTTTGGCTTTGCTTTTGGACCAGATGATTTTGAGTTTGAAGGCTTTTTACTGTAAACTGCTTTTGGGGCCTAGGGCCTTTAAATATGAGGTTTGGGTTCATTCTCTGGCATGCTTCCTGGAGAAGGTGCAGAGTCTGGAGTACTGGCTTGTACTGTGTTGATGCAATATAAAGAAATACCGAAAGGGGCGCCAAGATTTGGGACCAATACTCTCTGGGGTGGAATTTCGCCACTCTGTGTCGCATGTCGTCTCTCTCTCTCTCTCTCTCTCTCTCTCAGTTCAATTTGTTATTGAAGTGCTAAAAGTCTGTTCAGTCTGTTCTTTTCTATTGGCACCTGGTGTGCGTCTTGTGACAGTGGTATTAGAGCATCAGGCGTGTGCTTTTCTGAAAGCATACCGGTCCCACAAAAGAGCAGACAGAGCAATCCAGAGACTTCTGGAATTTATTCGAGGTATCTTCGCCCTCCAACCCGGACTTATTAGCCACTCTCACCCTTACTTCATCGCGCATCGGGTGCGCTCCCGTCTTCATCGCTCATGTCTTACAGGGCGTAAGCCATTAAGATCACTTGCAAGAGAGGGATCCAAGATTTGTTTCGAGCTGCTGTTTTTCTTAGAGACAGTACCATGCAGATGTCTATAGCTACCAAGCCGCACACTTGCAAGGACTTGGCAAGCTTTCAAGAAAATTTTGCCCGAAGCTATATGGTTTCTTACATCTTCCTTCAGAGTGCAACTTCTGGCAGAGTGGGGTATTCTGAAATGCTTGCCATGGAAACCTTAGCAGATTATAACTTGAAATTTCTCGACATCTCTCAGTAGATGTCTCTTCATGAGCAGATGACTTTGGAGATCCAGTGCGATTACTATCTTGGGACTACCATCGCCGCCAACGAAAACACTCTTTGTCCAAGAGCTGATGGACCATGCTGTGCTCGGCTACGACCCTGTGGAATGAACCTAACCCTAATTTTTGGTGCAGGTTTTAGGATGGAAAGTCAGTGGACTTTTCGAGCTTGATCGATGTCAAGATTGCTTTTTAAGTTTGAGTTTTGTTTGAACTTGTTTGGTGATCCTGTTTGGAATGTGTTTGAAATGGACGGTATCTGTTTTGAACCTGTCTTGGTGCCGATTTGAAATGTTTGACTCTGGTTTTAATACTAGTTTCATTGTTTGGTGATTTGACATCCGGGTGGAGAAGTGAGAATTACTATTTTGGTATTGTTTGAACCTTGGAACGACGCAGGCCGATGCCTGGGGAGCATTTCGTTGTATGCTAGAAAACCTACGAACGAGGCAAACCAATGCCTGGGGAGCGTTTGGATGTATGCTTGTAAAATAATGGTTGTTGTGACTCTCGGCCCGCCGGACCTGGATGGTTATGCGGGAGGAGTATTAAGAAGTCTGAGCAGTGGTTACTCTCAGCACCTCCAAACCACGCAAGCTGCGGTCTGGGGGTTGTTTGGTTGTAAAAGGCCTCTATATCTCCCGGTTCGGACCTTTTTAGGTTATGCGGGAGGAGTGATGAGGGAGTCGTTGAGTATCTCTCGGCCCGGACCTTGTTAGGTTATGCGGGAGGAGTGTTCATCGGCGGCTTTATGTTTCTATGTCTTGTAACATGCATATGTGAGCATTTGTGTTGCATTGTGATGTGCCAACTAGTGAATATTCCTAATTGGATGAGATTGCCTGGATATGTAATTTTAGTGCATCAAGACACCTGTGGCAGATTGATACGGTCTGGGTGTGATGGCTAATTTTACTATGCCGGAATATCAAGAATTTCGATTTGGACGAAAGGAGAAGCTAACTCCTTGATCAAAAGAGCCGAAAGGAGAAGCTAACTCCTTAACAAAAAGAGCAAACTGATTGTCCCTAGGAATGACCCTCGGAAATTTTTGAGCTAACTTGAGTTGTTTTGCAGATATGCTGTAATCGCGGCTCGATTACTCTCTTTCAAGAAGGGGAGATGTAACAAACTACTGACGTGTCAAAGCCCTGAAGAATGGAGTCCACTTGCAGATGCCGGCCGAAGGGCCTAAACCCTAAGAGAACAAGTAATAGAAGAAGAAGTCCTACCAACTTATGGGGACCCAGTCCAATGGTGCCCCAGTGACATAAAGGATTAAAATAAAGCAGGACACACACACACACACTAAAGGAAATTGCGTGGAACTGATGACGTGGCAGGTTTTTCCGAAAATTACGTTGATTGATGATGTGGCAAGCTGTACGGATTTTCGCGTTTTGCGTTGGCTGCTGACTTTTAACTTTTCAATAACAACTGAACACAGAGAGAGAGAGAGAGAGAGAGAGAGAGAGAGAGAGAGAGAGAGAGAGAGAGAGAGAGAGAGAGAGAGAGAGAGAGAGAGAGAGAGAGAGAGAGAGAGAGAGAGAGAGAGAGAGAGACAACACGCGACACGGAATTCCACCTCAGAGAGTATTGGCCCCAAACCTGCAGTTACAATAAAAAGCCTTTAAAACTCAAAAGCTTTTGGTCCAAAACCAAAGCCAAAAAGTTGCCAACGCAATTTACGAAAATCCGTACAGCCTGCCACGTCATCAGCCAGCGCAAAACGCGAAAATCCGTACAGCTTGCCACGGCATCATGTCAGTGCAATTTTTGGAAATCTGCCACGTCATCATTTTTTGCGTGTGTGCGGATCCTGCTTTATTTGAATCCTTTATGTCACTTGGGGCCCCATCAGACGGGGTCCCCAAAAGTTGGTAGGATTTCTTTTGTTACTTGTTCTTCTTAGGGTTTAGGCCCCTTGGCTGGCATATGTAAGTTGGCCCCATTCTTTAGGCTTTGACACGGAGCAGTTTGTGACACCTGCTACGTCAGCAACGATCGTGAAATGCAAAAATGCGTACAATCTGCCACGTCAGCCTGTGAGATTCCATATGTTGCTAGCCAGCGTGTCCGTACAGCTCTTTCCCATGTCATCAAGTCTACACGAGTGGTCATGCCACGTCATCACTTTGTGACATACCCCCCTCTTGAAAGAATTGGAATCGCCCTCGATTACGCCTGCAAAATCAGACATAGCCATAAATCTATTTAATAGACACTGACTCTAACTACCGACGCACTAGACGACACAAATCCAACACTTGTACAAAGAAGACAGTCACGTCATATCACATTCAGATCTCATTCAAATCACATCACAAGACATCTCATGCTAGATCAAATCAATCATAGAAAAATTCACAAATCTCAGACCATGACTGCTAGCAACGTATTTAGTAATTGCATCTAGATGCCTCCCGGACCTCAGTGATGTTGAATTAACTAATCCTTATTGCGATCATGTCTATAGAGATTTTCCACTCAAGCATTGTCGTTTGTGTTAGTGCATGATCTGTCAAGGCACTTACTTTTTGAGTGTAACTAAGGTCTTAGCTTTAAGCCTTAGGGGTTTGTTTACACAAGGACTTTATGCTTAGTTAGTTTTAAAGTCTTGAAGGGTCATATGGCGTGTAGCAGTTTTCGGATGTAACCGACATGCAGTTTTGGCAGTTCCCTGTTGTTTTACTGCTGTTTTTGCTTTGTAGTTAGATTGTGATAATGAATATAAAGTGAATGCAGCACTTTCTTATCTTCATGATGGTGTTTCTCGTTCATCTATTATGCAATTCTGTGTTTTAATATGCAGTCTCCTGCCTCGTTTATCTATACAATGCATGATTCTTGTATTAATTACCTGTTAGGGCTGTGAGCCCCTCTGTGTTTTAATATGCAGTCTCCTGCCTCGTTTATCTATACAATGCATGATTCTTGTATTAATTACCTGTTAGGGCTATGAGCCCCTAAGACTTTGGCGATCCTGCAATCGGTTCGAATTCAGCCTGAACCATATGGCAATGAGGAATACAATAGGGAACTGATATACAAGTGGACATAGACAACCTGAGGGAATTCTCCAATTGGGTAACCCCCGAGGAAGAGTCTGTTACCCCGAGGAAGAGTCTGAGGAATATGTAACCAAGTTCTTGAAGGGGTTCTTCTCGAATTTGCCAGGGAAAATCAAAATTGCAGTTGCTGACAGGGTAGTTACTTCATTTTTACCTTTTGGGGCATGCATATACCTTCATGTTACAGTCTGTATGAAAGGAAAGTGTTGGTACAGTATTTAAGAAGAAAAGAAGAAATTATGTATGAGTGGGTCAGGACAAGGGTCCAATTTACCACAACACTCATATGGAATAAGGTTTCGACTGAGGAGAGAGTTTGCTGCAAGGGGAAGATAGGAAGAAAAGTCTAGTAGTGATGACCAAGAAGAACCTGTAAGGAGGCTTGCTGTAGGAGAGGAAGCTGTTTGGGGGGGGGGGGACTGAACTGCATGAACTTGAACACAGACTGCAGGAGACCCAACCTGCAAACCAAAAAGGCAAACAGACAACAACTCCCACAATAGACCCACTTTTGGGACAGTTGGTTAATGTACTATTGACTCAGTCAATCTTTAGGGCAAGAAGACAATTGCAGTTTGTACCATCAGGAACAAATACTTTACCTTTTAATCCACTCCGGGTAAGAGTACTCAAAACACTTCGGACACCTCCAATGGTTGCACCAAATTCCAAAGTGGGGGCGGCAAAGTTCAGCGGGAAAATTTCTCAAGATGCTGATAGCCATACTGGTCAGTTGCAAACAAGGTGGTCTGGAAGTGGTTATGAGGTGTTACATCCGGATGCAATGAAGAAAGAGCATTTTGCAGCAACGCTGTAGGATAAGGTCATGGATTGGTTCTTGCAGTATGGCATGGCGGCTTTTGCTGATTATAATGATTGAGGCAGAGATTTTTATTAAGGTTCAGGGAAGATAAAACACCTGAAGACATTTTGAAGAAGTTGAGGAAATTGAAGCAGAAAGATTTGTTGGTTGAAAATTGTGCACAGAAGTTCAGAAACTTGAATAATAGGTTGGAAACAACACAACAACCTTCTATGGAGCAATTGGGAGACTATTTTTGTAAGGGGCTCAAAAAGAAGTTCAGAAGTGCAGTAGCAGGGAGACCCCCTTAGCAAATGCACAGGATTTTATTGATTTGGTGGAAGCAGCTGCAAGAGATGAAAGAAGATATGGAGGTAAGGCAGAACTAAAGGAGAAGAAAAAGAAGAAGATTGAGGGTTCAGACTCAGAGTCAGAAACTGATGATTCAGATTAGGATACTGAAGTTGTCACTGATAGTGATGAGGAGGAAGATTGGTCAGAAAAGAAGAAGAAAAAGAAGAAGAAGCAAGAAAAGAAGAAGCAGAAGAAAGATAAGGGTAAGCACAAGAATGAAAAGAAGCATGGAAAGGAAGGAGTAATTGCAGATGCAATCAACAAATTCATTCAAGAGAAATTGCAGACAATTGGAATGAATCAGTTTGGAATGTCAGGAAAACCATATTGTCAGGTTTGTCAAAGATTTGGTCATGAATATGAAAACTATTACTATAATTCAGATTTCAGGGGAAGAAGACCCGAGTATATTACTCAGAAAATGAGGGAGGCAGCTGCAAATGTGGTAGCTCCTCAAGGTGCTAACAAGAGATATCAGGGACCTGCACCTCAAAGAAGGTTTCAAAATCAAAATTGGGGATACTAGAACAGAGGTCAAAATAATATGCAGAGGTCAAAATAATATGCAACAGTTGCAATGTGGAGCAGTAGGACATAGACAAGGTCCTGATTGTGAATTGTGGTGTAGACACAGAAATGATGGAGGCATTCTTATCATCATGTACAACAATAACAATAATAACAATATTAACAGGCCTCGGGAACAAAATCAACAACCTCCACCTCAGCAGCAACAGAGATCTCCAGGTGAGGCTAATATGGTAGTGTTGGAGGAATGGATTGAGAAACAAGAAGAGTTTCCTAAAGAGAAATCAAAACTGATCAGCAGGTACAGGAGAGCAACCTTGCTCAAGAAACACTTAAGCATCATAATTGTGACTGTACAGCTTCCTAATTGAGGATATTACAGAATCCAGTGGATGTACTGATGCCATGGTTGTCACTAGGGCAAAGGCTAAGGTTGGAAAATCCACCTTGGAAGAAGTTGACAACCCGGACAATTTAAACTGGAAAGATTAAAAAGCAGTAAGGACAGGGCCACTCAAGGAAGTGCAAGACTCTCAAAGAGGGGGTGTACCACCTGAGGATTGGAATTTTGTTATAAGATCATTGGATGATCAGGGAAGAAGAACTTTAGAACACAGTCCAAATGTACTGCAAGATTAGGTTGGTGGTAATGAATTTTATGATGCTTCGTTGACAGCTCCGATAAACATCACAGTAAAGCAAATGTTGAGGTTGGTACCTGCATTTTCACAACAACTATTAAAAAGACTTACTAAGGAGTAGGAGGAAAGAATCAGGAAACAAGAATGTATGCTGAGGATTCAGGAAACTATTTGTGGAGAAGCTTGTGAAGTTAAACCTTTGGATGTTGATTACAAGGTACTGGTAGTTGGGGCTTCTATTGGGAAGATACTTTTCTCCGTGTACTCTTGGATGGGGGGTCAAGAGTTAATATCCTCCCGGAGCCGGCATGTAAACGTTTGAATCTCCTGAAGTGGGATCCAGCTCCTTTTTAGGTGAAAATGGCAGACCAGAGGCGAGTTCAACCTTTAGGAATTTTGAGGAATTTGTAGATCTCTGTTAGGGGATTGCACATTGTAGCCAACTTTGTAGTACTCAGGTTGGAAGACTCTGTTCATTCTTATCCAATAATGTTGGGAAGACTATGGTTAAGAGCAACAAGAGTAAAGCAGTTATGTGGAGCAGACTCTATTGTGATCAAAAGGGGAAAGAAGAAAGTCATAATGCAAATGGATGCCAGAAAGGTAATACCATCAGGTTTCAGGGCACTACATGTAGAGGGACTGAACATGGTAGAAGAAATTGGAGAGGATGTAGAAGAAGAATTTCTGAGAACCAATTCATCAGTGGTACCTATTTTTGAAGTGGATGTGCAAAAGATAATGGGAAGATACTTTTCTCCGTGTACTCTTGGATGGGGGGTCAAGCAACTAAGTATGTTTTGCAGCATCAGGATAATGGGTTGAAGTCTTTGATTCAGGAAGCACTGATTGCTCAGGGTAAGCAGTCAACGACCAAATTGGGTAATGAGTTGTTGAAAAATTTACAGATTGGAAACTATTGAAGCAGTAAAGCAGGCAGAAAGAGCTTTTGAACATCAGATGGAAAGAACTGCTAGGGTCACTCAGGATGAACTGCAGGAACTGAACCTGAACACTTAGGAGGAACCACAAACAGTGAGGGTGTCAGCAGAACTGGATGAGGAGTTTAGGGAGAAACTGAAGGAGTTGTTACTAGAATTCAAAGATATTTTTACATGGAAATATACAAATATGAAGGAAGTAGATGCTAGCTTTTGTCAACACAAAATTAACTTGAAAGCAGATGCAGCTCCAGTTGTACAACAAAAATACAGGATGAATCTTAACTATGCCAAACAGGGTAAAGAGGAGATTAATAAACTGTTGGCTGTAGGTTTCATTCACCCATTGGATGAGGTTACTTGGTTGTCACCAATTGTTGTAGTTCCCAAGAAGAATGGAAAGATCAGGGTGTGTGTAGATTACAGGAAACTGAATGCTGCAAGAGTGACTGATCCATTTCCATTACCTTTTTGTGATACACTATTGGATGCAGTAGCTGGACATGAGCTTTATAGTTTTTTGGATGGTTATAGTGGATACAATCAGATCTTAATGGCACTTGAAGACAGGGAGAAAACAACTTTTTTCAATGAGTGGGGAGTTTATGCTAGCAATGTGATGACATTTGGCTTAAAGAATGCTCCACCAACATTTCAAAAGGTGGTATAGCGTGTGCTTGCTGAATTCCTTACAACATTTATGAGGTTTTTTTTTGGATGATTTTAGTGTTTTTGGATGATTTTAGTGTTTTTGGAAAGAAGCATGAGCATCTTGAGCACTTGAGGTTGTGTTTTCAGAAATGCAGTGAATTTCGATTGTCACTAATCCCAGCCAAGTGTGCATTTGCAGTTAAGAGAGGAGTTCTCTTGGGACATGTAATTTTTGAAGGAGTATATAGATCCAAGGAAGGTGGAAGCAATCGGTACAGCATCAGAACCAAGGACAATTAAGCAATGAGTAGATTTTTGGGTCAGGTGAAGTGGCATAACCGATTTTTGAGATATTTAGTACATGTCTGTACACCACTAACAAAGCTTACAAAGAAGGATACAATATTTGAATAAGGCAAAGAGCAAGGAAGAACATTCAGGATTTTAAAGAAGATGTTAATTGTAGCACCAATTTTAATTGATCTTGATTGGAATTTACCATTCCATATTTTTGTGGATGCATCTCATGTGGCAGTTAGGTGTAGCATTGATGCAAGAAACTAGACGAGGTTGGTTTAGGCCAATTTACTATGCAAGCAGGGTACTGACACTTGCAAAAAAGAATTACATAGTTACAGAGAGAGAATGCTTGGGAATGATATATGCATTGCAGAAATTTAGACATTACCTCTTAGCCAATAGGGTAATCTTTTATGTAGACCATCAGGCTCTTATCTATTTGGTGAACAAACCATATCTGTCAGGAAGGTTTGCCAGATGGATACTACTTATGCAGGAATTTGAATATGTGGTAATACATACTCTTGGAAGACTTCATGTCTTGACTGACTATCTCAGTAGATTGGAAGCAGGTGAGATTAATTCTTCATGAGTACCTGATCAATTACCTGACGCAGGATTGTTTTTAGTTCAGGTGACAGAGCAGTCAGGGGATTGGTATGAAGACATGCTTCGGTTTTTGATTGAAGAGGTGTTACTTGAAGTAATGACTAAGGATCAAAGAAAAAGATTAGCATTAAGAAGCAAACCTTACATAGTAATTGCAGGGGTATTGTACAAGAGAGGAATTGATTAAGTGATCAAGAGATGTGTCCCTGAATTTGAGCAAAGAGCAGTACTGACAGAAGCTCATGCAGGTAATTCAGGAGGACATTTTCAGGAGATGTCACTGCAAGGAAAATATTTCAAGCAGGACTTTGGTGGCCAACTATTATAAAAGATGCTCAGGAATTTTGTAAGAACTGTTTGTTGTGTCAGAGAGAGTGCAGGCCATTGAATGTAGATAGGATGCCCTTGCAACCTATATTACCTTTGGAACGATTTCAAAAGTGGGGATTAGGTTTTGTTGGTCCAATCAAGCCACCTGCAAGGTTTATACAGAACAAGTATATCTTGGTTGCAACTGATTATTGCACAAAATGGATAGAAGCTGTGGCTTTGAGAGATAACACAGCAAGGAGTAAGAAATTTTTTGTATGAAAATATTATGTCCAGGTTTGGATGCCCTATTGAGTTAGTTTCTGATCAGGGAGGACATTTCATTAACAAAGTGATCAGTAAACTGGTTGAACTGCATATGATATTGCATAAGAAATCAACTGTGTATTATCCTTAGGCAAATGGACAAGCAGAGTATACAAATAAGATTTTGATCAGAATAATCAAAAAATCGGTCAATCAGAACAGAACAAGTTGGGATAAAAAGTTAGATTCGGTACTTTGGGCTTTTAGAACTGCATTTAAAGTGACAACAGGCATGACACCATTCAAGTTGGTGTATTGGCTGGAAGCAGTAGTTCCTATGGAATTTTTAGTACAAAGTTTAAAGGTTGCAGTTCAGCAAAAACTGTAACCTGAAGAGTCAGCAAACTGCAGAAAGGAAGCATTACTGAAGCTGGAGGAAGATAGAGTGCAAAGCATGTATATTGCAGAGGTTATCCAACAAAGAAGGCAAGCATGGATCAACAGGAACATAAAGTTTAAAATTTTCTTTGCATGAGATTGGGTGATGGTTTACAATAGCAAGCTAGAACACAACCTGGCAAATTGAAACTGAGGTATGTGGGTCCATTTCAGATAGCTAAAATTGTGGGGCCTAATACTTTTGTTTTAGCTGATGAGTTAGGGCAGGTAATCGCCAAACCTGTTAATGGTTTTCGATTAAAGCTATTTTTTGGAGAAATAATCGGGACTTGAGTGGAACATATGTTTAATGATGATGCTTGGATAGTGACAACTTATTCATGTGGTATGGCTAATAAGGTGACCATTAGCAAGTGCGCTACGAGTTTCAATCCTCTTGTGTTTGCACCTTCTCCAGGAAGCATGCGAGAGAATGAGCCCTAACCTCATATTTAAAGGCCCTTGGCTTGAAAAGCAGTTATAGTGAAAAGCCTTGAAAATTCAAAAGCTTCTGGTCCCAAAAGCAATGCCAAAAGCTGCCAGAGTAATTTACGAAAATCTGTACAACCTGCCACGTCATCAGCCAGCGCAAAATGCGGAAATCAGTACAGTGTGCCACGTCATCAGCCATCGTAATTTTCGGAACTTCCATACAGTTGCCACGTCATCAGCTTTGCGTGAGTGTGTGTGAGTCCTGCTTTATTTTAATCCCTTTATGTCACTGGGTCCCCATCGGACGGGGTCCTCATAAGTTGGTAGGACTTCTTCTTCTTCTGCTACTTGTTCTTCTTAGGGTTTAGGCCCCTCGGCTGACATCTGTAAGTTGGCTTCATTCTTTAGGCTTTGACATGTTTAGCAGTTTGTGACAGCTGCGCTGAGTTCTTCTCCTTGCTACAATATGTCAAGCCATCTCAATACTTCTGGGGGAGCAGGGTGTGTCTCACGCTTGGAGGAGGAAGAACCTCTTGCCATGCTAAGTCCTCTGCATAAAGCCAAAAATCAACGGGCCATCGTCCGTGACTCCAGTTCTGAAGATGAACCCGAGATGCTATCACCTCTCAGAGCTATGCCAACGTCTGTGACTCCATTTCTGAAGATGAATCCGAGATGCTATCACCTCTCAGAGCTATGCCAATAGCTAAGGAGGAACGAACACAGGAGTATACTTTTTTGGATTTCAAATATGATTTGGTAGCCAATGATGATAATGTACCATGGTTAACTGCCATTGGTGAGTTGGAGGCAGAATCAGATGCCCATGGTTTACTTGAAGTATTTACAGTCAAATGATGGCCATATTTTTGCTCATGATTACCTAACTGAAGAACCGGATTGCCCAAGTGTTTGATGTGCCTACTGTTGAGGATACTGAAGTCAGGAAAGCCACAGAGAAGGATATGTCAAAAGCCTTTGGGCCATCTCAGGGTGATAGGCACTACTACCAACTGTCAGGCATAAAAAATCAGGTCAGGGCAGCTGCAAGTTAGGTGGTTGATTGAAAGAGTGTTTTTATTGGTCAAATTAGAATATATAAGCAGGAAAAACTATGGAATACTGCTAGCAATTGAAGGCGGCAGACAAATTGGATGGGCCAATATTCACTTTGATAGGATTAAATTTGAGATTTATATCAAACAGAGAAGAAATGACAAAACAACCAAGGTGGGTCCATACTTGGCAACAATTTTTCAATATGTCAATAACAAAAGTATCTTGCAGGGGAAGAGCTTTCTATCACCAACAAAAATGATTGAAGACTTAGGGTCTGCTCAAAGAAAGGAGAAAAGGCAAAAACTGCAACATGACAGGAAGCCCCTCCAGATGACAAAGGATATGGACACACTAAAGTCTGCAGGTTATTCAAAGAAAGAATCTTTGGATACAATAAAAGTCAAGTTAGATCATGAATTTGGGGATTTATTTCCTGAGTGTATGGTTCAAAAGCCGTGTGAAAGAAATGCAATCCCTGTGACAGTAAAAACAGGTATCAAACTCAGAAAACTGAAGGGGAAACTTACAGGAGAGAATTGTGTATTTGCAGTTGTGGATTCTACAGTTCAAAAGACGGGCATTTCTAAAGCAAGTTTTCCAAATGTATCTTAAATGAGGTACAAACTGCATTGGGTGTAGTAAAGGAGTATGTTGAACAACAAGCCATGGATTTTACCTTGTTGAGCAGGGAAAGTGAGGGATTGCACAATGAGTTGAAGCAAATCAGAGAGGGTGCACAAAAGGAAAAGAAGACTCGGTCTGAAATGGAGATTTTACAGAAGCAGGTCAAGGAGTTGACTGACAGCCAACAACGCATGAAGCAAGAGTTGGCATCTTCTAAGCAATTAGCAGTATACAGAGAAAAGACTTCAGGAAGAATTGCACAGTGGAAAGATGAGTGGCTAGGTGTGCTACAGGGGCAGTTAATTGAAATGACAACTTTGAATGCAACACTTGAAAGCAGTAACAGAGTTCTATTGAACAGAGTTATAGAATACAGAAGAGTGGAAGGAAAGATTAGGGAGATGGCAGAAGAAGAGCTAGATGTAGAAGGTTGGTATTTAGCTTCAGCTGATGTGGACAAAATGAAAACTGAGATAATGGAATACAGTGGGAGTCGATCAAACTCAGAATGTATGATGTGGTTAGCAAACCATATCAGATTTTTGCAGAGAAAGAAGCCAAGGAGGAAAATTTGTTTGTGCAGAGACAATTTGATGAAATGAAGAAAAAGTATGAAGAATTGCAGTTGTAGTTGGATTAACAGAGAAGTCATCAACCTGAACAAGTGATTACTAAGAATGATATTGTAATGCTGGAGCAAAGTGAAACTGAAGTTCAGAAACAGTTAACTGAAGGTGCAGTTACAGTCACAGTTGCAGTTGCAGACGAAGCAGCAGGTGTTGCAGATGAGCAACAACAGCTTAAAGATCCAGTATTGTCTATTGTGGATGACACACTCACTGGAGAACATGCTGAGATTGCAATGAAGGCACCTAAAGATGAAGTGGATGCAGGATTTGGTAAAGATGGTAAGGAAATTGCAACTGAAGGGGAAAGTTCAAAGCAGCCTGAAGTTAAAGATCAAATTGATGTTGAAGTTTCTGATCAAGGGATGGGTTCTCACAATGTCTGAGAAACATTGCCCACCGGGTGTGCCAGGTGTTAGTGCCTGATTTGTCACGGCACTTACTTTTTGAGTGTAACTATGGTCTTACCTTTAAGCCTTAGGGGTTTGTTTACACAAGGACTTTATGCATAGTTAGTTTTAAAGCCTTGAAGGGTCATATGGTGTGTAGCAATTTTCAATGTAATTGACATGCAGTTTTGGCAGTTCCCTGTTGTCGTACTGCTGTTTTTGCTTTGTAGTTCGATTGTGATGATGAATTTATAGTGAATGCAGCACTTTCTCATTCATCTATTATACAGTTCTGTGTTTTAATATGCAGTCACTTGCCTCGTTTATCTATACACTGCATGATTCTTGTATTAATTACCTGTTAGGGCTGTAAGTCCCTAACAGTTTGCGAGTAATCATTCGCCTCAAGCACTGTCGTGCGTGAGTAATCATTTTCGAGGATCCCAATCCATCACTAAGTTCATACTGAACAGAGTGGTCCAATCATTCAGTTCTAGTTGTGTGGCCATCTCATCCCGTAGGAACTCTTGATGTGCTCACGACAGTTCCATTGAATCAGTCGTGATTCAATATTCCGGATTCATTATCAGGTTCATTCGAGAGTTGTCACTGCTCCAAAATCATAATCATCTCATTCCTAATCCTGTTATCTGCTCACAAATAGAAGGTTCTTTCATAAAACATTACTTTCATCCATTATCTTCCAAATTGTCTTATTTCATAAATTCGTAAAGCAAAATAATGCTAATTCATCCATAATTTTCTATCTAAAATCTGTTCTAGAATGAGTATCGTCTTGTCTTGCTGTCCTTTCAATTTGTCAGTCGTCCTGATTCTTGCACCTTTTTGGGGCATTGTGGAGCGATATGTCCTTGTTCTCCACATTCAAAACACTTTCCTGCCTTGAAATATTTATCTCTCTGGTCTTCTATCAGTGGAGGTTGTCTATCTGTCTGTCGTCTGTTTCTGTTCTGACTTGTCGAAGGTTCATCTGGTGGGTAAATGTATAGCAAATCCCTGCTTCGCATGCCTCATCTACACAACAAGGTTTATCTGGTGGGTAAATGTATAGCAAATTCTTGCTTCGCATGTCCCATTAATAGTTGTGTAGACTCAGACTTCTTTTCAAGACAGTAGTCTCGCGTCTCTTTAGGAAGTCCATAGCAGAACCGTTCAATCTATTTCTTAAAACTGATCTTCTTAAAGGATGAAGTAGGTAGAAAGACATCCCAAAACCTCTCACAGTAGGAATCCAAAGACTCTATCTTGACCATTCGAATATGGTTCCAGTTAGTAATCACATCTCGCTCGTATTCTTGTGTGAGCCATGAAGAAATAAAGAGTTTATTGAATTTCAACCACTCTGGTGTGCTTGTTTCCTTAACAAAAGAGTAGACCACCATGTCCGTGCATTGCCTTTGAGAAAGGATGCCGTCCGTCTGATCTTGGAGGGCTCTGTATAGTGGCCTTCAAAAAACGTTATATCAAAATGTTGGATAAAGGCTAAAGCCTTGGGAGCATCTCGAAACCGTGAAAAGTACTCAAACTTTACTGCCTGTCCTCCCTCTTTGAATTCTTTGGCCTTTTTGCCCTTGTCGTTGAGGAAATCATACTGATTGGCTCTGTAAAAGTGCTTGCTCTTTGCATGAAACATATGATCTTTTCGTCGTTCTTGCCCTTTCTGTCCTCATACTCAAGTCAGAAGAAGATGAACTGTCCGAGCTGTCAGAAGAAGATGAGGACGAACTGGGCAATTGTCACGAGGACGTGGCGACTGCTAACCTTAGTTGTTGGTTTCTTTCCAATGATTTTTGTTTTATTTTTGAGACCCTCTTTTTGAAGTTGCAAATGGTCGGACATTGTATGGCCAATGTGAACGGTAGTTTCACCCGCAGACGGGAAGTTGGTCGGCACTGGAACTCGTAAAGTAAAAGGATGTCTAAGCTCATAGCAAGATCATGTAGGTCCCCCCGTTGCACTTACCAAGTTGGTGGATACTAGGAAGTGAACTCAATAAAGGCATAAAGTCAAGGTGGGATCACCAACAGAAAGTATCCGACAGTTGGGCCACATTGCTCTTTTGGATGCAGTCCCAATGAGGATAGATGGTCAGATGACCACAAAGAGCCCAATGAATCATTCCTAAAATTTAGGGAACTGCTATTTTGGGTGTGAAATGTGTTCGCGTCACTACCTTCGGTATGACCAAGGGAACATTTTATTACTCTGCTGCAAAGTCAATTGATGCACCAGTTGAGAGATTTTTAACCAGGAAACCCAATGCGGGGAAATTGCATGCATGAGTGCCAAGTGGCACTTTTTGGTCAATCTACCAAGTCTGGGAGAAGAGAATTCGTAACTGACTTTTTGGAGCAGTTTTGGAGGCTGATAATTGTGATTTTCAGCCATTTCTCTCCATTTTTGAGCTTCCCATGACTCTATCTAGGACCAAGGAGCTCATTTTCAGCATTGGAAGGCATCAGATGCGTGTTTACAGGGCTGTTTTGGTACGTTTTTAGCGATACGCAGGTTTTGGCAGCCATGGAAATCTTCTCCTTTTTGCGTCTATTTGTTCACAGATGCATTACAGGTCAAGCTTTATCTAGGACCAAGGAGCTCATTTTCAGCATTGGAAGGCATCAGATGCGTGTTTACAGGGCTATTTTGCTACGTTTTCAGCGATACGCAGGTTTTGGCAGCCATGGAAATCTTCTCCTTTTTGCGTCTATTTGTTCACAGATGCATTACAGGTCAAGCGCAGAAGAGGGGGCGCTCGATTTATGCTGGGGGGATGCTTCATTGAGAACCTGTCACAGGTTAAGAGCTATGGAGTGCTTGCTTTCCCCTCTATGTACAGTGTGGTGCTAGGAGTGATGACCTGCACACTACACACTGCTCTCTCTCTCCCCTACGTCAGTTATGTGATGCCCCACAAGAGGGCTCTTCATTTGACTGATGTACAGCTGTGTGGGTTCATGCTTTTGTGTTGAGGCAAGAGCCTCCTTGAGCAGGAACAGGGGTAGCTAGTTGCTACTCCAAAGCAGGCACCGGTGAGGGTCATAACCTCACCGTACAGGTGCGTTTTCAGTGCTGTGTATGCGCTGTAAATTGACTGTTTTTCAGCCATACGGACGCTAGAATCATTGGGAATGGTGCCCCACTGGTAGAGGACAGTTAGGGGACTGTTCGGGGCTGAAAACAGGGCAAAAACAAGATAAATACAGCATGCTGAATTTACTGTTTTTGGGCAGGAATCAGAGGGTTTATGCCAGTGGAAGTGAGTTCCAGTAGGGGAATTGGTTTCGCGCAAGTTTTGGGGCTGTTATGTTACCGAAAATTGGCCAAATCAAGTGGTATCTAGTTGGATATAGATAAAGGATTCCCAGGACTCTACTTTGTAATTTACCATCCTAAAGAATAAAGAAATACCGAAAGGGGTGCCAATTTTGGGGCCTACAGGTTGTCGACGTCTGCTCGGAGGATTCTAGCCTCCGAGCCGTGTGTGTGTTCAAGTGTTAATTCTTGTCGCAGGTTTCCTTTGCAAAGTGCTCTGAGTGTGTGTCTAAAGTAAAGAATTTCGGGTGAAAGCCAACGCCTATCGCCCCACCACGGGCCGGTTTCAGCAATCCTTCGAAGCGTACACGCTTCTTCTGTTTTCTGGCGTTTTCAAAGGATTTTTGGCCCAAGTAACCCGGGAAGTCAATTCTTGTTACGAATGAACCTGCGAACACATTCTTCCAATCCTCCGAAAGCTGCATACGCTCTGGCCTGTCTAGTCTCTACTGCTCTCTTTAAAGAAAACATTGGCCCAGTGCGTCACTACCCCAAGCTAAGTGTATGCATCTATGTACTCCACTGTCTCCTGACCATAAGCGAATGTTGGTGATGATCTCGTGATCCATTGCTGTGTGGTGTTAAACACCGTAATCTTGGTTTTACCAAGGTTTACAGACAATCTACTATCCTCCACAAAGCTATGTAATGCATTCGGATGTCATTGCATACCCTTTGGTGAGTCCGAGATCACCACAAATATCATCAGCATATAACAACAATGGATCCATGTCCCTACCAGTTGGGCACCTCTGTCACCCTCTCTGTCAATGTAATCAGAAACCTCATCTATATACATACCAAATAGAGTGGGGGACAATGGACAACCTACAGTGGAGTGCACTAAATCAGATACCGCTCTGGAGTTCGTACATGTCCCACCATTGATCTGTATAGAGCCATGATCCCCCAAATCAACTCGTTGGGCACTCCCATTTCCTGTAGTCTGCGCATCAATTTGGTTGTGGGCACCATGTCAAATGCCTTGCGGAAATCCACAAAGCTATAATAAATCTGTCTCCCATGTGCCCTTGAAACCGGCCCGTAGGGCGGTAGGCGTTGGCTTTCACCCGAAATTCTTTACTTTAAACACACACACAGAGCACTTTGCAAAGAGAACCTGCGACGGGAGTTAACACTTGAATACACACACGGCTCGGAAGCTAGAATGCTCCGAGCAGACGCCGACAACCTGTAGGCCCCAAAATTGGCGCCCCTTTCGGTATTTCTTTATTCTTTAGGAGGGTAAATTACAAGGTAAGGTCCTGGGAATCCTTCACGTGTATCCACCTAGATACCATTTGATTTGGCCAAATTTCGGCAGCATAACAGCCCCAAAACTTGCGCGAAACCAATTCCCCTGCTGGAACTCGCTTGCACTGTCGTATACCCTCTGATTCCTGTCCAAAAACAGTAAATTCAGCACGTTGTATTTACTGGTTTTTGCCCTGTTTTCAGCCCCAAACAGTCCCCTAACTGTCCTTTGCCAGTGGGGCACGATTCCCAATGATCCTGGCGTCCGTATGGCTGAAAAACAGTGAATTTACAGCGCATACACAGCGCTGATTTTGCACCTGTACGGTGAGGTTATGACCCTCACCAGTGCCTGCTTTGGAGTAGCAGTTAGCTACCCCTGTTCCTGCTCAAGGAGGCTCTTGCCTCAGCACAAAAGCATGAACCCACACAACTGTACATCAGTCAAATGAGTAGCCCTCTTATGGGGCATCACATAACTGCACGTAGGGGAGAAAGAGAGCAGTATGTAGCGTGCGGGGCATCACTCCCGTCACCATACTGTGCATAGAGGGCAAGGTAAGCATTCCATAGCTTCTGTACCTGTTACAATCCGCCTGTGGCTGAAAATGGCGCCCCCTTTGATGATATGCAGCTCGTTTTTGCCTCCCAGAGTGGTAGAATCGCTCACAAGCTGACACGTCGCCCAGTTTCCGAGTTTGGGCTTTCCCTGCTAAAAATATCTCAACTGGTGCGTCAGTTGACTTCGCGGCAGAGTTGTAAAGTGTTCCCCTAGTCATACCGAAGGTAATGACGCGAACACATTTCGTGGCCCAAAATAGCAGTTCCCTAAATTTTAGGAGATGCTTCCGTTGGGCTCCCACTGGTCTTCTGACCATCTATCCTCATTGGGACCGCATCCAAAAATGCAATGTGGCCCAACTGTCGGATACTTTTTGTTGGAAGTCCCACCTTGACTTTACGCCTTAATTGAGTTCACTTCCTAGTATCCACCAACTTGCTAAGTGCGACGGGGGGACCTATATGATCTTGCTCTGAGCCTAGACATCCTCTTACCATACGAATTCCAGTGCCGACCACTTCCCGTCTGCGGGTGAATCTACCGTTCACATTGGCCATACAATGTCCGACCGTTTGCTACTTCAAGAAGAGGGTCTTAAACAAATAAAATAAACCCCATTGGAAAGAAACCAACAACCAAGGTTAGCAGTTGCCACATCTCTGTGACATGGTTAATAACTGCCACGTCCTCGTGACAGCCCTAGTGTCAGAATATGGTCGAGTGGAGAAGCCTCTCATGAAACCGGCCTGTTATGTTGCCCGTACGCCCTCACTCTCTGTCCACCTGCTCAATTGCGGCTTAAGGATAGATGCATACAACCGTGCCAATGTGTGTCCAATCATGATAGTACGGCAGTTTCGAGCCACCTACCTTGAAGATAGACACAATAGTAGACAGTCTCCAAAATCTCAGGTAGACCCTCAGACATGACATGATTAGATATAATTGTAAGAACCTGTGTCTGCATCTTTATATTACTTGAACTTGGTACAATGCCGGTACTCCAGACTCTGCACGTCTATGCGGGAGCGTGCTAGAGAATGAGTCCTTGGCTCTTATTTAAAGGCTCTTGGCCATGAAAAGAATTTAGATGAAAAGATTTCAAATTCAAAAGCATCCGATCCCAAAAACATGCGTAAAAAGCTGCCAGCGCATTTCACGGAAATTTGTACAACTGCCATGTCATCATCTTTTGTGCAAGAGATTGAGTGTGCGTGCGCGTGTGGTCCTGCTTTATTTTAATGCCTTTAGGTCACTTAGGCCCCATCGAACGAGGTCCCTTAAGTCTCTTCTTTAGAAAAAGGCCACTCAGCAAGACTTTGCAAGTTGGTAAAACTTCTTCTGTTGCTTCTGCTTCTTCACTTAGGATTTAGGCCCCTGTCAAAAGACGGGCACCACATGCCGATAGAAAAGAATAGACCGAACAGACTTTTAGCACTTCAATAACAACTGAACTGAGAGAGAGAGAGAGAAATGAAATGAAATGAAATGTTATATTAACGTCTTCAAAAGGCCAAAGTGACCTATGAGACCAGAAAGTTACAATGCGGTGTATCTGATACAAAGTCGCATTAAGAAAATAAATTAAACTAGGATAACAAATTATAAATATTGCGGGATCCTAAACTAAGCAATACAATGTGAAGACAATATGGGAGGGGAGTAGAGATCCATCTTCATCTGCACTCTGGACGATGAAAGAGTATGGCTTGAATCCTTTGTTGTAGCCTCCTTCGAAACTGTGTAGCTCCTCTTCTCCATCGGGGTCGTCTAGATCTCTCTAGCTCCAATGCTCGGTCTATGAGAATGCGAGTAGTGCGGGTAGACCTCTCCACCGTTGGCTGCTCCTCTGTCTGTTCTTCTGGGTGTACAATATCTAGTGTAAAGAAATCTGTGATCTGTCTTTGGGGATGTCTCTCTTCAGCTCTCCTCATTAAAGTTTCTCTATGCCTGTGTAACTCAAGTAGATATAGCCCAAGACATCTTTGATCCTCATAACTCATGACCCTAGATAGAGGCCCAAAACCTTTTCTGAATAGACAATGAAAACGGCCTTGTATCTCATAGTACACTGTGCAATAACATATGTAATGTACTTCTGTCTCTGGCTCTAGATGGCATAAGCGGCATATCCTGCTATCTGCTGGTGTCCCTCTGAATCTGCCAGTCTCAATCTCGAGCTGATGTGAGGACGTGCATATCTGGCCAATGGCACAACGCAAACCATGCGAAAGATGCGTGTCCATATAGCTGGGTCGAATCACAAACCCATTCCCCGTGAGGTGGAGAAGATGCTCTCTATAGACAACCATCTTCGTGCCCAACTCCTGTAATGGCTCTATCCATGTCCTCCTCGTGTCCAGCTGGATCAGATCCTGACGAATGAGTCTATTAATCTCTACCCGTGTCAGAGACCTCAAGGGTGCCTGTAGAGAGTATTGAAAAGGAGGCAACCTGGCCATGGTGAAACCATGTGTCTGAAACCATGATGCCATCTGTGCATACGAGCATGATGTATCCCCATTAAGAGCTAATTGTTTGGAGGACTCTAGAGCCACCTGGGCATATCTGTCTCTGGTAGTATCCCACACACACACACACACACACACACACACACACACACAGAGAGAGAGAGAGAGAGAGAGAGAGAGAGAGAGAGAGAGAGAGAGAGAGAGAGAGAGAGACGACACGCGAGGAGTGGTGGAATTAGAGTATTGGCCCCAAACCTTGGCGCCCCTTTCTATATTTCTTTATATTACATCAACATAGTACAAGCCGGCACTCCAGACTCTGCACCTTCTCCAGAAAGCATGCCAGAGAATGAGCCCTAACTTCATATTTAAAGGCCCTAGGCTCCAAAAGCAGTTTACAGTGAAAAGCCTTCAAACTCAAAAGCATCTGGTCCAAAAGCAAAGCCAAAAAGCTGCCAGCGTAAATCACGGAAATCCGTACAGCTGCCACGTCATCAGCCAAGGCAAAACGCGGAAATCCGTACAGCCTGCCACATCATCATGCCAGCGCATTTTTCAGAAATTTTCCACGTCATCAGTTTTTGCGTGTGTGTGGGTCTTGCTTTATTTTAATCCTTTGTCACTTGGGGCCCCATCGAACGGGTGCCCATAAGTTGGGAGGACTTCTTCTGTTACTTGTTCTTCTTAGGGTTTAGGCCCCTCGGCCGGCATCTGTAAGTTGGCTCCATTCTTTATGCTTTGACACGTCAGCAGTTGTTACAGCCCTTGAGCTGGGATCTGAAGGTTGGCTCCGTTCTTCAGTGACTTGACACGTTAGCAGTTTGTGACAACACATCAGGGGAAGTAATCACTAGGGGAGGGGAATGCTCATGAAAGAGGTGCCATGCCTCTCCCAAGTCTCTACTCAGGAACAACTGGTATAAGTTGCGCTCCATTTGAGCTAGGAAAGCTCACTTCTTCCGTCGCACAAGGCGCTGGAAGGCTATCCGAGACTGTTTGTGATTGATGACCTCTAGGAGAAGATCCCTTTGAACTTGTGCTCTCGTCTCTCTGAAGTCTACACTCCTCGTCATAGCAATTGTTATGAGGCATGCTCCGAGGACGGTATGCCCCCTTTTTTTTTTTTAGACATTCAATGTCTCAGTCAATAAAGTGGTGATCTCCTTCACTGAGAGTCCTGGACTGGCTGCTATACGTAGACGATCATAGATCTCCAATATATAAACAAAGTCAATCTCTGGTGTAAATGTATAGCTGGTATGTGTCCTCCTTCCTGACACCTTAGCTGTACTGTACTGAAAGGAGACTGAAAGTGTCAAAAGAGCATGATCTACGCTACACCCACTGGTCTGGATGCTATTGTGAAATCCCAAATGCAGGGGATGAAGCTGGGCTATGCCATGACATAGTGTTGCCCCATGCCTATGTGGGAAGCAAGTAAACCCACTTGCTGCGGGAAATTTTTGTAGGCCACATGGCATAGCCCATTGTGTTGCCCCACGCCTATGTGGGAAGGAAGTAAACCCACTTGCTGCAGGAATTGCTGTAGGCCATTAAGTATGGACAATCCATGTGAGGCTCCCATTTCTATAGATATCTCCCGCACTCATTGTGTGAGCGTCTGTCAAGCTCCATATCATTGGTATCTAGCTCTCTCAGTATATCATAAAAAGTTGTCCGATGATTTCTCATGTGGGCATTAAAGTTCCCCAAGAGAATGATGTCAATCTCTTTGGAAAACTCCCATATGTCCTTGTCTAATGCAGAGAAAGGAGATTGTCCTTTAGGTGCGGCATACATTGATGTGCTCGGGGCAAAGTAACATATAGCAATGTACAAGAATCTGCCTGTCTCAACCCTCGATCTCACCCACATATATCCGGCGTGATCATCTCTCAGAACAATGTGCACAAGCGGTTGTAACTCCTCTTTTAATAGGACTCCTACTCTTGCTGACCCTCTGCCCTGCGCTCTGATCTCGTCTTTGCTCAACTAGCTGCCTCCCACCTATATCCACTCACACGTGGCATACGTTGTCCCGATGCCTCGTGTGTCTCTGAGTAAAAGACGATGTCTCCCCATAAAGCTGTCCTCAAATGCTCCTACATCAAGACGAAGGGATCCATGACAATTTCATGTTGCCATCTTTGGTGTGGTCCCATAGGTCTCACACCGTCATGGGGAGCGTCGCTCCAATATCATCAACCTTCCATCTCGGTAAAAAGAAATCTTACCTTTTACCCTTGCCGCTCTAATATGCGGCATTACCTCTTGCATATGAGCAATCTGCGAGAGCGTGAGGTCATCTCCAAGAAAGATGCCCATCTTCTTAAGAGTTAGTTTGAAACCGACCTGTAGGGCGGTAGACGTAGGCTTTCACCCAAAACTTTACTTTAGATTTTAGGACACAGAGAAACTTTGCAAAAGAAAACCTGTAACGGGAATTAACACTTCAAAGCACACACAGCTCGGAAGCTAGAATGCTTCGAGCAGACGTCGACAACCTGTAAGGCTGTAGGCCCCAAAGACTGGCGCCTCTTTCGGTATTTCTTTATTCTTATCATACTTGAGAAAAACCTGTAAACTTCTACAAGCTGTCCCACTTTTATCGGGCTGAAATTCCTCTATTCTAACCCAATTTCGGAAGCATAACCACAGTAGAAGTCTCCACGGACAAAATCCCAAGTAAACATTGACTTTCCACACACTTTAGAGCACTTTGCAAACCCTGGCGAGAAATGACAGCACGCTGAAATCTTTGTTTTTGGCTTCCAATTTTTCGCCAATACACCTATTTGATGATTCCCTAACTTCTCCAAGCTCCTGGGACCTGTATGTATCAAAACTGGCCAAAACCAAAAACCTGCAAAAAATTACAACAAGTTGTAATTCTCTATTTTGTGCTCTGATTCGTCTGCCGATCACTTTTCTGGGTAGCCCTCGAGCTCTCGCACTTGTAGGGTCACTTGCCCCTTGAATTAGACGAGATTCCTCAAGGGAAATCTCACTAGACTGTCGTGTACCTTCCCGAGGCTCCCCTGGTGATATCTTGCCGTTTAGGTGCAAAACCCTAAACCTGCAGGAAAACACAGCATGCTGTAATTTTCTGTTTCGCATCATTTCAGGCGGAGTGAACACGTCTACGCGTGTCTCAGAGGCTCCCGCACGCAATGGGACAGTTCTTTATCAAATCGGACGAGTTTTCACGTGAGAAAACTCTTCGTTTTCGCATTCCTTCGCGATAGAACTGTGCGTACGTGAAGGGGATTAGCAATTAGCTAATCCGGGTCCTGTACAGAAGGCTCTTGCCTTGGCAAACGTGCATAAAACCCCAAGAACTGTACATGGTCATCTGAGAAGCCCAACTAGAGGGGCATTACCATATGTGCAAAAGGGGAGAGAGAGATGCGTAAGAGCAAATCGTCGCGCTACATAGAGCAAGGGAGAGGGCAAGCTTTCCATTAAAGCTGTGAGCACCTGCACCCACTACTCACACACACTGTAGCACACACTTATGAGCTGAAATCAGCCCCCTCTCTTGAAATGGGCGCCCCCTCTTGCTGATGCTTCTGGCAAATGCATCTGGAGCCGCCATGTGTCGAGTTTGCCTCTTTTGAGTTAATTCCCTAGTACCCACTGACTTTTAAGTGTAGTGAGGGGTCTAAATGACTTTGAACTGAGCCTAGACATCCTTTAACTGCTCGGATTCCAGTGCTGATTGGCCCAACCAACTCGTGAAGACTTGCCCTTCCCGACCGTGGGTGAAACTCTCGGTCGTCGGCCGTTTTACACTGGCCATACAATGTCCGACCATTTGCAACTGCAAAAAGAGGGTCCCAAAAATTAAACAAAAATCATCGGAAAGAAACCAACAACTCAAGTTAGCAATTGCCATGTCCTCGTGACTTAGTCTCTTCTTCAAAAAGTTCTTCGCTTCCATGGTGGGGAAACAAAGGATAAGAGCCCTTTCCTTTGAGGTTTCCCCACTGCTTCCACTTTTCTTATTGCCCACTCTCCAAGCCCTTGTATACGTTGGCTCATTAACCCCCATCATAGTCATTAGTTCTTTTACCTCTTTATCAAGATCTTTGAGGCCACAAATCCTCATGTGTGCCGCACATGCCTTCTTTGCTCCTCTTCTATTGTCAAGTTAATGATGGTGGGTGTGGGGGTTGTTTCCTTGCCTTTTCCTTTCTTGGCGATCTCAATCCATTTCTTAGCCTCGTCCGCTTTCTGTTGGGGCCCCTGGTGTTCTGGTTAAATTTTCTAAATTTCTAGGCGGAAGCTTTAAGAACTAGGAAAAGCTCATTATAGAATCTAGATGGTTTAATGCACATGCTTGTTTGGCTCAATAGATATATTTTTTTATTAAACTTTTTGCTGTCAAAATGACAAGGACTGGGGTGCTTTCTAAACTAAAGCTCTATTTTCTAGTGCATGGTACAGTTGATTTGTGAACAACTATTTCTTGAACTTTTTTCTGCCAAAAATAGGGTGCTTTCAAAACTGAACCCCTATTTTCTGCTGCATGGAACAGTCGATTTATGAACAAGTATTTCTTACTTATTGCCTGTCTACAACTCTGGCCACTCATCACACCTGTCAACCCAGCAAGCACATGGGGTCCACTGCTTTTTATCTTCGCAGTCTCAGCTTCAAAAGAGGCATGGGATGATTATAATAGATATTTACTAGATAAGCAGGCTAATGAGAAGAAAGTGTGGATTGTGCAAAATGGGCTAAAAATACAGGTACTTCTATGATTTTTTTTGCTGCTACTGGTATTTTTTTCAACAATGTTAAAGCTTGTGAAGATCATCTACAGATAAGAGCAAAGATTTTAAAGTTTAAACATGATTTACAGATACATGCAGAAGACATCAATGTTGGGGATATAGTATGGCTTCGTGAGAATGAAGAAGTACCTTGTGATCTGGTTCTTCTTGGCACCTCAGAGCCTCAAGGCATCTGTTACGTTGAAGTATGTTGCAAGACTGCATTCCAATGTTTGTTATTCAAGTGTGACATAAATAAACTGTAGGAGATTGGTTCTCAAGTATTTTTAAGTATATTAGTGGGAGGAAAAACTTTCTGTTGGGTTTTATAATCAAGTATGACAAACTTGCCTGTTTTTCTTCTCTGAATCATTGAACTTGTGGATCAAACTCCGGAGAGCAATCATTTTTTCCTAAAATTCTTGTGTTATTGCAACCACTGAAATGAGCTTGAGGATTGATTCTTTCTGAGGTTTATCTAGTCGGTTAAATTTTTTTGTCAACGTTGATTATTTAGCTTACATCGCTAAAGACCGTCTCCTATGAAGGCTTCCATGATTCTACACTTTAGCGTAAAGACATGAAAATTGTTACCAGTGTCTTTAGAGTCTTTGCATGTTTACCACCTTTATTACTGCTTTAAGATTTAAAAATAAACCATGGGAGGAGGTCCCATTAATGAACATCTTAGAAAAAGGCAGAGTGGGGCAAAATCTTGCATTCTAGATCCATGGATAAACATTTGTTTACATGATTATAGCTATGCCATTGATCAGGTAAGTAGCTATGCCATTGGCATGGGATCTCAACACATATGCATCATAGTTTGGATCTGGAGTTTGGGGCTTTCATCTGTTTTGTTGAGCTAGAGAATAAGGAGCACTAAATCAAGATAGGAAGACGATTGCATTTTGGCCTAAAGGAGATTTCAGAACCCTCTGGGGATGATTACCTAAATGGTTCAACTCTTTCTCAAACACTTTGGTCATGCTGAGAGACTTTATGAGAGGGAGATTACAAAGCAGAGAAGCACAACGATTGTTTACAAAGTTATTTAGCCCCTAGGAGATACTTGGCGTGCACCATTGGATGCATAGCCGAGCGAGGATCGTATCTCATTTTCACAAAGAGCATGATAGGGATCTCCATCGCATTGGAGGATGGCCATTATCTCTCACTACCAGTAGTTTCATCTTCTTGGACCATCAAAGATGTGCAATAACATAAAGCTCTCAAATCTTTGACACTAGATGAAGCCATAGAACTAAGCTTCTACTCTGAAGAGCTTATCAGCCTACAAACCACAGTCACAAGGGACGCATCAGGGATGGGGCTCCAATGTATTTTTAGTGTAAAAATGAGGGCGGGACGGCAATTGGGGACGGAAAAGCGGGGACGGGAAGCCCAAAAATGGGCGTCCCTTGTGGCTATGCCACAACCATGGTCGAAGCTCTCTGATGATCTCTAAAGGGATGTCTTGATGCACTAAGATATCACATACCCTGGCAATCGCACTCGACTTGAAAGTATATGGTTCACAATGCAACATTGATGATTATAGATGCAATCACAAGACATAAAGACATAACCCCCCCCCCCCCCCCCCCCCCCCCCCCCCCCTTCCCCCCCCCCCCCCCCCCCATGAATACTCCCCCAAGAACCGAAGTCCGGGCCATGAGAAATACGAAGGCCATGTACAACCAAACGTTCCCAAGATTGCAGCTTGTGTCGTTCAGAGGTTTCCATTTACAACTAAATGCTCCCAAGACTACATTCGGTGTCGTGTAGAGGTTTTTAACTCCCCCCCATGACGGAAGTCTAGGCAATGAGTTATTTACAATGCTAATACAATCGAATGATCCCCCTGATAGCAGACTGCATCAGCCAGAGGTTTTCCAAAATAGCATTGAAACCAGCATCTCAAAACCAGAATCCAGCAATCTCGACCGGCACCAAGACAAGTTCAAAACATATTAATTTTATTTCAAACAAATAACAAACAATATTCTTAAACATAGTTCAAAAAGTGTCTAAATACAAATCAAATAAAAAATCAATCTGGGTTGGTCTTGGTTAGTTGAACTCGAAGGACGATTGGTTTGTCATTTTGCACCAAAGTGATGATTCGATTCCTGATGTGATGAATGGTAGCATTGTTCTTGTCGTGCCATGGTAGGCCCAAAAGAATCTTGCAATGCTCTAACTCCATGATATGAGAATCTGCCTTGCCATAGTATTCTTAGATGGTGACCGAAAGAGCACCAATGAGTGTTACAACTCTATGAGTTTGCCCTGTGGCTAGCTTGGCCTTAAGTTCTTTAACAAACTGATCATATTCAAGTCCATCTTCTTAAGGAACTCTGGATGGATAAAATTATCGATGGCTCATGGATTGAAGATGATAAGTGCCTTGAAGCCATTGATCTTTCCATATGCTCTGCACAATTGTTTGGAACCTTCGACAAAGATGCCATAAATGTCAGGAACAAGTCCTACTGTTGTTTTGGCTTTCTTAGCAGGAGGTTGCTCTGGAGTCTTATCCCCTTTATCAGGACATACGTAGGAGGTATGTCCCATTTAGAAACATTCAAAGCATCGGACTTCTTGTTGGAGAGTTTCTGGTTGTGGCTATTGGCCATAGGGATGCACACAAGCTCCTATAGCTGTCCTTCAACTTTGCCGTGCGCTTCTTATTAGCCTCTGCATGGCTTCCATAAAAGCATGAAATTGTTGAGGAGAGAGAGAGAGGGATGAGCTGAGTGCTGAGAGAAGACTTGTCTCCAGGAGGTGTATTTTTCTTGTTGCCTTCTCTAAATATGTACTACATATTTTAATTTATTTTATTGTACTTGTTTTCCTCGGAACTTTCTCACACAAACGAGGTTGCGATGTGCAATCTTGTCAATGTTTCATTTTCAGATTGTGCATGTGCAAGGTAAAAAGAATGTGCTGGTTGATGTTTCACGAAAGCCCCCAATTTTAGCAGTGTCAATTCTGTACCATTGTGAACTAGACGAAATGAAGACACAATATGCTGAAGATTCAGATTTTTCAAGTATCTATAATCAGCTTGTTGATGGGCAATATCATGAGCACTATATGCTTATGAATGACTTTCTCAAGATGCATGGAAAATTATGCGTTACTAAACAGTTAAGGCCAAAGGTTTTGATGGAAATTCATGCTCCACTATATACTGGGCATCGTGGAATTGATGCCACAATGAAAGGGGTGGAGGCATTTTTCTATTGGTGCTAGCTTTACGTCAAGATGTTGACACATTTGTAAGATCATGCCTATTTTGTCAAAAAGTCAAATTTGACTGGCAAAAGCAACTAGGATTATTGCAGCCATGTCCGATCCCTGATAGGCCATGGGAAAGCATAGCTATGGACTTTATCTTTGATCTTCCAAGAACGCAAACATGCAATGATGGGATTTGGACTACCATTTGTTGGTTCAGTAAGCAGGCCCATTTCATTCTTGTTAGGAAGAAGATAAAGCCAGAACACATGGTCAAGATATTCATGAGGAATATCTTTAAGTATCACGGGATGCCTTGGTCAATTGTCAGTGGTAGGGATCCACGTATGACGAGTCTTTTCTGGAAGGCATTGTTTGAGAATATGGGCACTACGCTAAAATTCTCATCTTTGTTTTATCCACAAACTGATGGACAATTAGAAGAGGCAAATTCTACTGTCGTGGATCTACTCAAATGTTATGTGTCAGAGCACAAGAACACCATCTCCCATTGCTTCGATATGCTTACAATAATATTGTGCATACGTCAACATGCAAGACACCATTTGAGATAGTGGAAGGAGGGATTAAAGTTTCATGTATTTTGCAAACCAAGGACAATATATTTGAGGCAGACAAGTAGCAAGATATGGATGAAACATACAAGAAGATAAAGATTGCTCTCAAGAAGACTCAGGCTAAGCAAAAGAAAGCTACTGATCGTCACCGTCGTGAACTTGTATTTTCACTTGGTGATTGGGTACTTTTGCGCTTTGAAAAGGCCAGGTTAAGGGCAAGGAACGTTTGTTTTTTAAGCTCAGTATGCGATATTATGGTCCTTTTCAGATTTTCAAAAAAGATCAGCGATGTGCTCTAGAGGTTGAAGTTACCAGAAGGCTAGAAAATACATAGTGCTTTTCATGTCAGTCTTCTAAGGCCCTATGTGCCGGAGAATATGCTTGATGAGGAACAGCCAAAAGTGGAAGAATTGGATGAGAGTTTTGTTCCTGAACAAATATTGGTAGATAAACAAAGGAAGGTTAGAGGAAAGGTTGCCAGACGCTACTTGGTGAAGTTCAAGAACTATCCATTGTTGGATGCCAAATGGATGGAGGAGTCTGAATGGTTGATTCACCTTGGCTATTGCAACTGTATCTGGAAGCCTTTCATATGGAACCCACAGTGACTTGATCTAGCCCTTTGGAGCAAGGTAAGAGCATGGGTCATGATGCTCAAAGGAGTAGTTAAGCGATTGTATCCACTCTTTCCATACAGAATTTGGCTAGAGAAGTTTGTGCTTGAGAGTACAGAAAGAGACGTCTATGCTTGTTATATATGTGGTAGCCAGGTTGATGGGATTGTTTAATCGTCCAACGCTACATTTCGGAAGCATGTATATCTTGGATTCCCATCATAGAATATATGTGATATAAGGAGACATCTGCATGTATTATTGGCATGCAAGCGAGGTCGCTTGGAGTATTTCAAGGGTGGGGTGTGTCATCAAGAGGTGTATTTTTCCTGTTGCCTTCTCTAAATATGTACTACATAGTTTATTTATTTTGTTTTAACTTCTTTTCCCCGGAACCCTTGAAAAGGTGCGAGTGGACATTGCATGGCCAATGTGAAACGGCTGTGGCCAAACAAGTTCCTCACATCGGGAGTCTAGGTCGATCAGTTTGGGAGTGGTCAGGCTAGCTAGCACTGAATTGTGATGAGTGTGAGCTTAAGCCTATGTTCGCCAAATGAAATTTGGGCCACTTGGAAAGTCACTTACAACTTGGTAAGTTGGTGCGAACTAGGGAATTAACTCAAAGGGGCAAACTAGACACTTGGCAGAAGGAGAGCCACCTGCAGGACACCTCAGCAAGAGGGGGCGCCCATTTTGAACGGGGGGACTGATTTTTGCTCCATAAGTGACCTACAGTGTGTGTGTGAGTAGTGGGTGTAGGTTCACAGCTTTAATGGAAAGCTTGCCTTCTCCTTTGTCTCATGTAGCGTGATGATTTGCTCTTGTGCATCTCTCTCTCCCCTTTGCACATATGGTAATGCCCCTCTAGTTGGGCTACTCAGATGAATATGTATAGTTCTGAGGGTTTTATGTGTGTTTGCAAAGGCAAGAGCCTTCTGAACAGGAACCGGATTAGCTAATTGCTAATCCCCCCCCCCGGTACGCACAATTCCATCGTGAAAGATCGCAAATTTGGAGAGTTTTCTTGTGTGAAAACTCGTCCAATTTGTCGGGGAACTGTCCGATTGCGTGCGGGAGCCCTTGGGACACACATGGACGTGTTCACTCCTGCTAAAAACGATCCAAAACAGAGAATTACAGCCTGCTGTGTTTTTCTGCAGGTTTAGGGTTTCCCACCTAAATTGCAAGAGAACGCGAGGGGAGCCACAGGAAAGCCTAGGGATGGGTGTGCAGGGTTTTCGGCACCCGACAATGGCAAAACAGGAAATTACAGCACACTGAAATTCTGTTATAGCTCACAGAAAGCTCCTAAATTGCGAGGGAATCTGTCCTAGACAGGTACTTTGATTTACATGGGTTATGGTGCCGAAATTATAGCACACTGAAATTCTGTTATAGCTCACAGAAAGCTCCTAAATTGCGAGGGAATCTGTCCTAGACAGGTACTTTGATCTACAGGGGTTATGGTGCCGAAATCAGGTCGGAAACCTGGGTTTTCAGCTCTCGACAGGTTTGGACAGCTATGTGAGAGTTTGATCTAAGTGTTCGGATCGTCTACTTTCAATTGAATAAAGAAATACCGAAAGGGGCGCTAGTCTTGGGGGCCTACAAGGTGTCCGTCTCGTGTGCGCAATGACATACTAGTCGCTGGACGCATTTGTGTTCTCTTTTTTCCACAGTGCTCTGTGTATTATTAACAGGTAATTGAAATAGTACTGCCCTCTACTGTGTACATGCCGGTTATAGAACTCGCTGTGTGTGGTTGTGTGCTATGCTGAGCCAACCTCTCCAAATGGTAGTGCTACTTTCTCAAATACATAGCGCGTGAGTTTCCTATGCCAAATGGCACGCATGAGGGAGGAAGAAGGCTCGTAAGAAGGCCAGTGCTGATGTTTTTATAATCTCACGCTACAAGATGAGATTTTTTTTAAAATGTTAAAAGATGTGACCTTGTTCATACTGATTTGGCCACTCCTTTAAAAGATTTTTAAAATCTAGGCTTAAAAATAAGTGCCGAGACGGGGTTTTTTGGCCTATCTGTAGCAGATTCATCTCTAGTGTTCCATGCCCCTCTTGATTTGGTATGCCTACTCTCGGCGGGACGTATTTATATTATGTCTGGCCGGCCACTTTCTTGGGCGGTCACAATAAAAATGTTAAATCGTGACTTTTTCTGAGCGAAGTAGGAACACCATCTTATTCATGTGCTTGTTTAGATGTGTTTAGCACTGTGTCCGGCTACTGTTCTACTTATCATACTATTCGAACGCCAATAAATTTCCAGATGGCACATTGCACCGGAAAATTTACCGGTCTATTTAAATTATTAATCGGTACCAATAAATTCCTAAATCAGGTTTGTGTGCACAAAAATTATTTTCATTCATATGTAGCCTTAGCTAAAAAATATTTCATCCCTTTGGCTTCTAAACAATTGTCCTCAACAGTAGGGCTTCATGATACTTGTCACAAACTGCTGACGTGTCAAGCCATTGAAGAACGAAGCCAACATGCAGATCCCGGCCGAGGGGCCTAAACCTTAAGAAGAAGCAACAAAAGAAGTTTTACCCCTTTATAAAGACTTGCCGTGTGGCCTATTTCTAAAGAGGAGTGTAGCAAGGCTACATTGTCATGGGCATAGGACGGGCAGTAGTGTCACGGGCGTAGGATTGGCAGCTAGTTACAATTGGTCAGGAGTTTACACTGGACGGACTCTCGCCTGGGCAGTGACTTGTGGCAAGTGATACGGATGGTGGTCTAGTGGACACAGTGGCCAGATTACCACCACCTCAGTGTGGAGATAGGCTTAGCAAAATTGGGATACCTGCCAGCCGTTGGTGGCTCTTTAGTAGATACATATGTGTGGTTGGTGGCAGTCGGATCACACTCTTATATCATTATTATCTTGATCATCATCTACTTTGTATGGTCAGAGTCTTGCGTCTTGAGTCTGGAGTTCATGCACAACACGTCTGCACCACCCTTGCACATTTGATGAGCCTCGACACCCCCATTGTACCCGTGAGTTCTGGGCATGGAGCTGAGTGTGCTACCACGCCAGAGTCTGTTTTGGTTCATTTGAGTTAGTCGAGTGTTTTGGTTCATTTGAGTTAGTCGAGTCTCATGCTGTTCAGGTTAAAAAATAAGAGCACCTATTGAGTCGTTGTTTGCTCTGTTATTCATTGTTTCAATGCCCTCATTCTGTTGGAGTGAGATTTCACGCACATTGCACTGAGGAGCACCCATTGTAGAGAGCACGACACATTATCTCCACTACAGGTGCTCTTATTTTTGGCACACCCGGTGAGCCTACAACTCGAGGAGCTAGCTGGGTTAAGCTTTCGCATGTGTTGGTCTGCTAGTCTCGACTGCTCTGGTCCAGCTTCCCCTCGACCATCTTGGCCTAGTCCAGCTTAGTGCTCGAGCAGCTGGTCTAATCTCTCGTCCTGGTCCAATCACTCGTCTTGGTCTAGTCCCTCGTTCTAGTCTGTGGTCTAGTCGCTCGCGTTGGCCTAGGGGAGTCTGGACAAGTGTTCAGTAAGTTAAAAGTCTTCGTGCCCAAAGCTTGGGTGGGCTTTTGATTACTGCATGACACATACGAGGTAGTCCAAAGATCGACAAAGTCCACTACTGAGTCCTTTGAAGTACTACCATTGGAATCGCCAACCCTTTGTGCGGAGTAGTAGAAGTCCACCAACCCCGTTACCTCTACCTTCCTACGCGGCTACCTCCACTCCCTCAAACAACTCTTCACCTCCTAGGTCACCTATGGAGCTGAGTGTGTTGCCATGCCAGAGTCAGTACTAGTTTGTTTGAGTTAGTCGAGTCCCATGCTGTTTAGGTTCTACTGTTGAGTCGTTGTGTTGCTCTGTTATTCATTGTTTTCAGTGTTTTCATTCTGTTGGAGTGAGATTTCATGCACATGGCATTGAAGACCACCCACTGTCGAGAGCACAACACATTATCTCCGCTACAAGGAGTTTTTGCCAACTTATGGGACCCCGTTCGATGGGGCTTAAATGATCTAAAGACATTAAAATCAAGCGGGACCAACGCACACACACACAGAGGATTTGCGTAAAATGCTGATGACGTGGTAGTTGTATGGACGCCTGCAAAACGCGTTGACATGCTGACGTGGCACCTGTACGGATTTCCATAATTTGTGCTGGCATCTTTTCACACCATCTTTTGGGACCAGATGCTTTTGAGTTTGAAGCTTTTCATGTAACTGGTTTTCATAGGCCAAGGGCCTTCAAATTTGTGCATGGGCTCATTTTCTGGTATGCTTCTTGGAGAAGGTGCAGTGTCTGGAGTATCGGCGTTTTACTGAGTTGAAGCAATATAAAGAAATACCGGAAGGGGCATCAACGTTTGGGGCCAGTGCTTTCTTGGGGTGAATTCTGCCACTCCTTGTCTCGGGTGTTGTGCATCTCTTTTAGTTCAATTGTTATTTGAAGTGCTTAAAGTTGTTCAATCTATTCTTTTTTGTTGTCCCTGTGACAATACTTATGCAAGATGCGCGGAAAATCTTTCAATTGTGATTTTGTAATTTGCTAAGCATCCAGTGGGGAGTAATTTTTGAACTTGAAGTACTTACGATGAGTTCTTCCAGACTTTAGTTAGCGCTCTTGATGGTGTGTAATCTGTTATAGAAGAAGTATCTCTTTAGTTTCATCTACCTCAGGGGGATCTTCTGGGATTGGTTCTGCTAGAGGTTCGCCAAGGAAACGTCGTAGAAGACTCATGTGAAAATATTATGGATTTTCCAAGTTTGTAGAAGATCCAGTCTAAATGTGACCTCATTTATGTGTTCTGTAATCTTAAACATTCTCTCTAGAAAAAAGGATTTGTTTCTCTTGGTTTCTCCTTTTTGGGATGCTTTGCTGACCCAAGAAGCTGTTTTCTTTTGAAGGAATTACCCTGAATTTGAAGTCCTTCAGGAGAGAAAGCAATTTAACATTTCTCTTTCAAGGCCTGTTTTTCTACTTTTGTTTTCAAAGAGTAATTTTTTTTAGCAACACTTCCTTCAATGGGAGATTTCACTTAGCAATATTTAATTGGGACTGAAGAGAGTATGCCTAACTGTTCGTTGTGTTGTTTTGTAGACAGCAGCCTTGGATGGAGAGACTGACCTCAAAACAAGGGTTGTGCCTTTTCCATGTTTGGGTTTGACTAGTGAACTTCTTCACAAAGTAAAGGTAACCTGTCTATTGCAAAGTAGAGCGACAATTGAGTTTTCAGATAGCGAAAAGGATGCTGACTGGCTTATTGGGCATCCCAGTAGGGCTTGGTGGAATGTCCTGGCCCAGATAATGATATAAGAAGATTTGATGGTAATATACGCTTGTTCCCTCCTTTTATTGAGAATGATGTCTTCCCTCTTACCATAGAGAACACACTGCTGCAATGCTGCTACCTTAGAAATACAGAGTGGGCGTGCGGTGTTGCAATTTACACAGGTAACTTCTCACTTTTAACCCTGTAATTGGTAACTGTGAACGTGCCAATTTTTATTTCTAGAAGATTGTAAGGTAAGAAATAGTTGATAATGAAAAGTCTTACTTGGTGAGACTTTTTCTCTCAGGGTGAAAGTGAAGAACAAAAAGAAACACTGTTTTTGTTTTTAAACCCCCACGTGTCTTAAACTTAGAAAAAAAATGTGTTTCTTCTATGCTCTCTAATAACAGAACGTTTCAATACTTCCCATGGTGACAGCCTCATTGATTCACAGTACATAGTTTTACAGCTATTTTCTCTTGCAAAAAAAGGAATGGGACAGTTTAAGCAGCTTTTAGAGAGTGGTAGTACATTATAGGTTCCAATGCAGTGTTAAAGATTTGTTGTCATTTAGAGGCAAGTGGCACATCTTGATTGAAACAATCTACTGGCTAGAGGGCCCCCTTCCCTATTTACCCACCACTTCAGCTGCTGGGATTGTGTACTGGTATTAGATATGCTAGATATAGGAGGCTTTGCTGGAGGGTAAACTTTAAGACTAGGCTTTCGTGGGAAGCGGATTGCTCCAATATCCTTTCCTACAGAGACATAGGCATGGGATGCAGGCCAGGAGATGCTTCGCATTGGAATGGATTTTAGAGAGGGATGCCCTCTTACACCTTATAATTTCTGGCTAAGTCGATGCCATTTTGTTGTTATAGCAGACCAAGAGCTCGGAGGCATCATAAGAATGAGAGTGCCTTTGGGACTCTATGCTGCTGTTGTTTTGTCACAACCCAGTGACGTGGCAGCCCTTGTACTGCTTTGGCATGGACAGTCCGAAATGATGACGTGGCACTGCCGTACGGACTGGGCCAGAATTTACGGCGGAAAACATGGTGCGTTTTGCGGACAGCCAGCAATGTGGCAGCACGTATGGACGGCAGCTTTTGGGCCAGTTTTTGGCTACGCAATTGCTACGCAAGGAGAAAGAGAGAGCACTTTTATTTAATTGCTTTATTTTTACTAAGCCTTGTGAGAGGAATTGCTTGCTTTTAATGGGCAGCTTTTAATTTTCAGCCTTTGGGGCTCTGCTTTTGGCATCCCTTGTAACTCTTTATAAGTGAAGTTGGTCTCTCACTTCTCAAAGCATCTGGACGCAGAGTCTGAGAGTGAGACCCAACCACTCTATTGTACTTTGGCAACGGATTAATACAAAAAAGAAATATCGAAAGGGGCACCGTCTTTGGGGCCAATATCTCTAGGCATGGAACTCCGCCGGGCCCTGTCGAATCAATTGTTAACTGTGAACTGTTTCGAAGTGAATTCTTGTCGTGTCGCGGTAGAATCTTGACTTAGAGTGTCCAAGTTTGTTATAGTGGTATCAGAGCACGGCCAATTTCTCTTTTACCGGGAAATCCGATCCTTTACGTGGCACTTATGGATTCAAGCGGAGATCAGTAGACTTCCTCTGCATCCGGAGATGCGGGAAGAAATCACGAAGAAGATTCACGCAAGGAGTACGATCCGCCTCGGCCTACTCAAGCAGAGCTTGAAGAGATCGAACGTCGACGATTGATCGACGATGCAACAAAGATGACTAAATTTTGCGAAGGACCCCAAAATTTGCAAAATTTATGAGCCAGACCTCCTTCGACAAGGTGCACTCACAGTGGCGGCAAACCACAAAACCACCCCTCAAACCGGAACTCAAGAAACCTCCTACTCCAAGGATGTATATAGGGCAAGAATTAGAAGAGGTGGTTGATGCACGAATTTCTCAGCTTCTTGACGTGCAGAACAAAGGAGAAAAGCACGACAAAAAGCAGAAGAAAGGAACTGGCTTCCCGGGTTATTTGGGTCGTCAGTCTACATTTGCATCGGCAAAAAAGCAAAAGAAGAGTGTGCGATTTGACAGAGTACCCAGTTCTTCTTCTTCTTCGAGTTCTTCTAGCTCCTTTGACTCGAGCGAAGAATACAGAAAAGGCAAAAAGGGAAGCAAAAAGCAAAGCTTTGGAAAGGGCGCAACGAAGCCTAAATCTCGCCCAGTACTTGACAGTTCTACAGAGGACTCGTCTGTAGATAGTTCGGACTCTGACGACAACAACTTTTATGCAAAGAAGAAGAATTTTTATAATGCTAGCTAGTATGACTTTCTGGAAGATAAAAGCAAGAAAGTCCGAGAGTTTTAGGAACGTGGACAGTTAATTAAATTTGACACGTTTTCTGGTTATAGAGATGCTTCGAAGGCTTTGGCTTTATACAACAATTTGACATAGCTTTCTCTGGAGGGCGTTACTCAGGGCACTCCAAGATTCGGAGGGCTACCTTTTACTTCAATGGAAATGCTTGAACTTGGTGGTCCACGCTTCTATTGAACAAGACAACGCAAGTTAAATGGCTGAAATTTAAAAGGCTTTTTATTTCTTCTTGGCTGACTCGAGAGTACAAACGCGACATACGAACTGCTTGGAATCATCTTCGGATGACCAAGAAGGATACAGTAGACGCATATTGCGAGAGATTCTGGAGCTCTTTTCTACCAGCCTCTTCATTTAAGAATATCTCGTTCAAAGAACAGATTGAGCGGTTTACTTTGGGACTTCCTACAGAGATCCGAGATCACTGCTTAGAACAAAAGTTAGATTCCATTCAGGAACTGATGAGTCATGCGAACGGGGTTTTGCCATTCATTCAGGCAGTTTGACCTACCTCACAAATGAAATCATGACGCAAAGGACCGAACAGACTTCGAACAATGAAAGTAGAAAGAGGAAGAGCAATCCAGAAAAGAAAGAAAAGGATGCACGACCCAAACTCACTCCTCAAGAGAGAGCTCTTTACATCAAAGAGGGAAAGTGCTTTGGCGAGAGCCGATTGTTCTCAAGGCCAGAATTGACAGCACAGATTTATGAGAGAGAGCTTTTGGCGGTTATCTATGCTCTTACTCAGTGGTGACTTACCTACTCAAAGTGGATTTTAATGTCTTCATAGACCATTAGAGTTTATGCTACTTCTTGTCATAGAAGTAGCTATTGGAAAAGCAGATGCGGTGGGCGAACATCTTGTCACAGTTTCACTTCCAGGTTGTCCATGTGTAGGGACATAGGAATTTGGTGGCAGATGCTTTGTCTCGAAAGCTGTTGGTTCTGGCTATTTCCGCGATACATCATAGGAGCTTCGATGATATGGTCGATCAATATGCCACAGATACTGATTTTGCAGATATTTTCACTCGGATACGGAATGGGGAGATAGTAGCGGGATATTCCATTCGGGATGGCTACTTGATGAGGAAAACCATGTTGTGTGTTACACAGCCGTTGAGGGAAAAGGTTATGACCGAATGCCAATGTCCATTGTCCACCTTTTACCGGTCACCGCGGCATTGCTACCACCTTGAAAGGGTTAGAGAGATACTTCTCTTGGCCGAGACTGAAGAAGGATGTGGACGAGTTTGTGCGCAGTTGCTTGGTATGCCAGAAGGTCAAGTTTGGCAGGCATAAAGCACAGGGATTGTTACAGCCTTTGCCCATACGCATCTGTCCCTGGGAAAGTATTTCAAAGGATTTCATTTTTGATCTCCCGAGAACACAGAGTGGTGACGATGGTATCTGCATTGTTATTGACAGATTCAGCAAACAAGCTCATTTCATTCCAATGAAGAAAACAGTCAAGCCGGATCACTTAGCGAGACTGTTTGTGGCCCAGATCTTCAGATTACATGGCATGACCAAGACGATTGTCTCCGATAGGGACCCCAGATTTACGAGTTTGTTTTGGAAGGCTATTTGGGAGAACATTGGCACGTGGTTGCAGTTCTCGTCATCTTTCCACCCGCAGATTAATAAGCAATCTGAGATTGCCAATTCAGTGGTACTAGATTTATTGAAGTCTTACATCTCGGATCAGAAGACTCAATGGGAAAAGTATTTACCTTTGGTGGAATTTGCCTACAACAATACGATCCACTCTTGGATGGGGAAGGTGCCATTTGAGATTATTGAAGGTGCTACGAAGGTTCCACCCTTCCTAAGCACGAAAGATAAGATTTTTGAAGTCGATGAGTACACGCGTGACTGGGACACGGCTTCTGCCAAGATCCGCGAGGCTTTGCAGAAATCTCAAGAAAGACAGAAAAAGGCAGCAAATCGCTATCGTCGCGATTTGAAATTGAAGGAGAACCATTGAGTGCTCTTACGTTTTGAGAAGGCACGCCTGAGAAAGAAAAAGGGAAAGGAGAGGCTTTTTCCAAAGCTTAGTATGCGATACTATGGACCTTTCCAGATCTCCGAAAAGATAAATGACGTCTCCTTCTGATTGAAGCTGCCCGAAACTTAGAGGATTCACAATGCTTTTCATGTGAGTCTCTTGAAGCCTTTTACACGCGATGTGCCCGAAGATGGGGAGCCTGATGAACAACCGAAGTGGAAGAAAACGAGGAGATCCTTGTTCCCGAACAAATATTGGCACATAAAGTCAAAAAGATTAAGGGTAAAGTGATAAGGCGGTTCTTGGTTAAATTCAAGAACTGTCCTGCATTGGATGCGAAGTGGATGGAGGAGGAGGACCTCAGATACTCCTCAGATTGTGAATCTTTACCTTGAAGCTTTTGGTTTAGCATAGTCTATTCCAATTGGAACCCTAAACTTAGCTTGGCCAGAAATGTGGTGCAGCGGGTATGCACAAGAGGGGAGTTACTCCGCTCCTTTGTCAACAGATGCCTTGATTTTTGATACTAGTCACTGATGTCTCTTTGAGCTTCAGGGATACTGAGAGCTGACAGTATTCTGCTGTTATGACTTTATGAACTGGAATTCCCGATAATATGATACTGATTTTTTCTTGACTTGTTTAAGTGCAAGAACTGATAGAGGAAATGACTGCAGCATTTTGTTCTGAATGATCTTGATAGACATGGTTGCAATAGGGATTAGTCAATCGGGCATCTATGAGGTCCTGAGTAGATCTAGATGTGATTGCTAATTGCATTGCTGATAAATCGTGCTGTGAGATCCAAATGAATGTGGAATGTGATTTGTCCTGTGATGTCAAGTGATGTCTTGTGATGTCGTGTGATGTGACTGTCGATTGGTACATGTGCTAGATGTGTGTTCCTAGTGCGTCGGTACTAACAGTCAGTGTTTGCTAAGACAGTTTATGGCCTCTGTCTGTTTTGCAATCGTAATCGAGGGCGATTACAATGCTTTCAAGAGGGGGGTATGTCACAACCTGGTGACGTGGCAGTCCTTGTACTGCTTTGGCATGGATAGTCTTGCGGAGAACCTGGCCGAAATGATGACGTGGCATTGCCGTACGGATTGACCCGGAATTCACGGCGGAAAACACGACGCGTTTTGTGGACAGCCAGCAACGTGGCAACACGTATGGACGATAGCTTTTGGGTCAATTTTTGGCTACGCAAGGAGAAAGAGAGAGCTTTTATTTAACTGCTTTATTTTTACTAAGCCTTGTGAAAGGAATTGCTTGCTTTTAATGGGCAGCTTTTAATTTTCAGCTTTTGGGGCTCTGCTTTTGGCATCCCTTGTAACTCTTTATAAGTAAAGTTGGTTTCTCACTTCTCAGAGCATCTGGATGCAGAGTCTGAGAGTGAGACCCAACCACTCTATTGGACTTTGGCAACAGATTACTACAAGAAGAAATACCGCATGGAACTCCGCCGGGGGCCGTGGCGAATCAATTGTGAACTGTGAACTGTTTTGAAGTGAATTCTTGTCGTGTCGCCGTACAATCTTGACTTGGAGTGTCCAAGTTTGTTATATGTTTCCTCTCATTTAGCAAACAGGGAAATGGAGCAGATTTTGTTTCTGACTTTCCGAGTATCGATTATCCCACAACACAGGGAAACAGGATTTTCATTTCAGGGTCAGAAGATATATGAGGCTCAAAGTATGTGGATGTCAGTGGTACGATATAGAGGATTTTCAAGAATAGATTTGGGGCTTTACCTTGAAAACTTGCTGCATAGCTGAATGTGAAAAAATCAACTTGGATGTCGGTAGATTTTCTAGATGGGTTTGTATATCGCAGCACAGTGGTTGCAAATGCTGTATTTCCTTCATTAGGTGGAATATAGCTTTCATAAAGCATTGCATTGCTATTTTACTAATTCTGGACGATCAAATGCTATTGGAATTGTTGCCTCTTGCGGGTGTTTTGCAATGATTCCACCCCAGAGAGTATTGGCCCCAAACCTTGGCGCCCCTTTCGGTATTTCTTCATATTGCTACAACACAGTACAAGCCGGAACTCCACGCTTTCGCTCTGTAGAGGTAGTGGTCTCAACCGAGAAGATCCCTACTTAGTACTCTTTCCATCCTCCTTGGATGACTTAGCCGACAAATGGTACAATAAGTTAACCACTTTACAACTTGGGCCACGTTACGACAACAGTTTTGTGAAGCTTTCAGGCCGGGGGACTTCCAAGAGAAGGTTCTGGATGAATTAGCCAATCTGATGCTCTAGCCAAATGAGACTTTTGCAGAACTCATGACCAAAACCAAGTCTTTGGTTGCTAAGCTTCCTCAGCAACCAAGTGAATTTATGGTTAAGAAATGGGTGGAGAAGGCTCTTCCCAAAACCTCTCAGCAAAAACTTCGAGAGAGTCTCTGACTTGACGCCACTCTGGAGGATTTTATCGCAGCGGCTACTTGGATAGAAGGATTAGGAAGATGTTCACTGACTCTCCTCAGGTAGAGACCACCTCAGTCTTTTTAGAAAGTCCCTCTGATCCTTTAACCTCTTTACGCAGGGAACTGGAAGCCCTAAAGCTACAGCGAGCTTGTCACAAGCCGCTGACGTGTCAAAGCCCTGAAGAAGGGAGCCAACTTGCAGATGTCGGCCGAGAGGCCTAAACCCTAAGAAGAACAAGTAACAAAAGAAGTCCTACCAACTTATGGGGACCCCGTCCGATGGGGCCCCTAGTGACATAAAGGATTAAAATAAAGCAGGACCCACACACACACACACAGAGAAAGAATTACGCAGCAGCTAATGACGTGGCAGTTGTACGGAAATTCCTGAAATTGCACTGACATGATGACGCGGCAGGCTGTTCGGATTTCCGCGTTTTGCGTTGATTGCTCTATGGAATTTCGTGATTTACGTTGGCAGCTTTTTGGCATTGCTTTTGGACCAGAACCTTTGGAGTTTTGAAGGCTTTTTACTGTAACTGCTTTTCAGGCCAAGGGCCTTTAAATGTGTGCTAAGGGCTCATTCTCTGGCATGCTTCTTGGAGAAGGTGCCTCCGGGCATGGTCGTTAGCATCCTCTGTGGAGAGACCCTTGCAAGTAGGAAACTTAATATTCACCTTAGCTAGAACGCTTGTGTGCTCCTCCGTGGCTGTATGTGCAGGAGCTGTTTGCAATGGAGCTTGTTGTAACACAAGGGATGAGAAGTTTATTGAGGGGGGTGATTGTGGAGGTGTAGAACTGGTTCAGGGTGAAGGTAGGGGTAATGGGGTTGGTGGACTTCTGCTTGGCACGAAGGGTTGAGGCTTTTTGTGGTAATACTTTAGAGGACTTAATAGTGGGCTTTGTCGCTCTATTGATTGCCTTGTATGTGTCATGTAGTAACCAAAAGCCCACCCAAGCTTTGGGCACGAAGACCTTTAACTTGCTGAAAACTGGTCCAATCGCCACTAGAGCAAGGCGAGAAATGAACTGAAATGTTATATTAACGTCTTCAAAAGGCCAAAATGACCTATGAGACCAATTTGTTACAAAATAGTGAATCTAATACCATGTCTAAGTACAAAAGGAACTAGATACTACTACTAGAATCCATCCTTATCTGCACTCTGGATATCGAGAGAGAGACTGGACCACTTGGCTGGACCTGGACGAGAGACCAAGGCGAGTGACGGGACCACTTGGGTGTACCTGGACCAGAGAGACTAGACCCAGCCTACTCCTAGCTAGACCTAGACGAGAGAGGACTAGACCCAGCCTAGAGATTGCTAGGCCTGGTTGAGAGAGGACTAGACCCAGCCTAGAGACTGCTAGACCAGGACGAGAGACTAGACAAGTAGGTCTAGACGAGCAGGTTGAAAACTAAGCAGGTTGAGGGAAAACCAGACGGGACCAAGCTGAGGCAGGCTCAGACTTGTGCAAACAAACCGAGTGATACAGAGAGTTGAAACCAGGTAGCTCCTTGATTCGACTTTCGACGGAGTGAGACTTCTGTTGAAGTCCCACCGGGCGTGCAAAAAATGAGAGCACCTGTAGCGAAGATAATGTGTCGTGCCCTCTATAGTGGGTGCTCCTCAGTGCAGTGTGCGTGAGATCTCACTCCACAGAATGCAAACAAAGAAGACAATGAACAACGGAGCAACAACAGTACGACTCAGTAGTGAACATGAACAGCAGGAACATCGACTAGCTCAAAGAAACCAATACAGACTCTGGCATGGCAGCACACTTAGCTCCAGCCCAGATTTCATAGGTACAGTGGGGGTGTCGAGGCTCAACTGTGCAGGGATGGTGCAGACGTGCTGTGCACAACTCAAGATGATAGACTCTAGACAACTGACCACACAAAAGTAGATGATCTCGATCGGGTATCCGACCTGGACCCAACCACTCGTATGTAAGGAGCGACCAACGGCTAGCAGATATCCCAACCAGCTAAGCCTATCTCCAAACTGAGGTGGTGGTGATCTGGCCTCGTGTCCACTAGACCACCATTCGTATCACGTGCCACGTGTCACTGCCTAGGCGAGAGTCCGTCCAGTGTGAACTCCTGACCAACTGTGACCAACTGAACTGTCCGTCTGTCTGCACCAGTGACACTGTGGCCCTCCTACACACTTGCTGCGAGAAAAAAAGTTTGCTTCAACCGCACTTTTTTCTCTTTTACGTAGAACTTGAGTGTAGACTCACGACAGGCTTTTCACACATTCAATTACAAAAGAAAAATGAATTGAAATCAATGAGTGAGTGTCAGCATGTTCACAGGAAAAAAGCAAAAAAACTATGGCATGGTTTGGATTCTTGCTACTTGTAGAAAAAAGCAGTCTGTACAAAAAAACATTCAAATTTACCCATAGATATTCGTTTTGAATACTAATTTGTGTTACCAGTTACGTAGATAGAAGTGTCATGTGCACATTATGTCCGATTAAAGAAACTTAACAGGCCCGATGAGATAAGGATTGGATACTATATTATATATATGTATATCCTTTAAAGGACCAGCTACGTAGACATAAGTGCCATGCACATTATGTCCGATTGAAGAAACTTGAAAGGCTCGATACTATATTATAATTATCTATATCCTTTAAAGGAAAGTGCAAGAGTATAGGCTCCTCATAGTCATCCAGAAGACGCTAGAACCATTGGCTCCATCATAAAATAATATCGCCTAAATACTACAATATCCTCACTAGTGTTGTCATGGCCAAGAGTGGGATGTAGAACTAGGTACCAATATATCCTTGGGCGCATGCACGCACACACACTCACACACACATGAATGATGAGCATACATCAATACAAAGACCTGTGTAGTGATTGTCTATCATAACTCTAGAGATGCAGGGCCAATTCAGCAACAATGAAGCCTAGCAGTTAAAGAAGCCTAGTGCTTGATGGTGTATAATCTCGTCTAGAATGAACATTTCTCACCTTGCAAAGCACAACAACTGTTATCAGATCTCTGTGAGCTGCTCTCCTCGAGTCTCTCACTCTCAAAAGTGCTACAAGGTAGGCACACTGTCCTGTGAGTGTGTCGACAGGAACTACTCACCAAATATTTTCCCAAGTGTGCTAGTAGTCTACAAGCTATCTACCTGTGGCACACCAAATGCACAATACCTTACAAATAGACAAACTTACTCTCGTACATGTTCTAATACTCTACGTGTAATAAATGTTTCACAAATGTACAGCTGCCACCAATCATGTCTTGAGTACTCGGTTCCTCTCGCTGTGGAGAGGTACATAGAGGGGAGATGCTCTATGTCCAAACCATGGGCACTAATCTACTCTGCCATTTGTACGTGTATAGGCTGATCAATGACATGCACTCTTCACTAAGATAACCAATCTTGGCATCTCCTAATTTTTCTATTGGCATGTGGTGCTCGTCTTGTGACAATGGTACCAGAGCATCAGGCATGTGCTTTTCTGAAAGCATACCGGTCCCACCAAAGAGCAGACAGAGCAAAATCGCACTTTCAAAGTTCATTGGAAATTCTAGCTTCGTGCTCTGACCCTGGACTTACTAGCCACTCTCACCCTTACTTCATCGAGCATCGGGCGCGCTCCCATCTTCACCGATCATGTCTTACAGGGCATAAGCCAAAAAGATCACTTGCAAGAGAAGGACCCAAGATTTCTTTCGGGTCACTGTTTTTCTCAAAAGCAGTGCCATGCAGATGTTGATGTCTATAGCTGCCAAGCCGCGTACTTCCAAGGACTTGACAAGCTTTCAAGACGTTTTGCCCGAAGTTATATGGTTTCTGACATCTCCCTTCGAAGTGCAACTTCTGGCAGAGTGGGGTATCCTGAAATGCTTGCCATGGAAACCCTAGCAGATTATAACTTGAACTTTCTCGACATCTCTCAGTCGATGTCTCTTCACGAGCAGATGACCTTGGAGGTCAGTGTGATTGCTATCTTGGGACTACCATCGCTGCCAAAGAAAACATTGTTTGTCCAAGAGTTGATGGACCATGTTGTGTTCGGCTACGACCTTATGGATTGAACCTAACCCTAATTTTTGGTGCAGGTTTCAGGATGGAAAGTCCGTCGACTTTCCGAGCTCGACTGATGTCGAGATTGCTCTTTAAGTTTGAAATCTGTTTGAGAACTTGTTTGGTGAGCTTGTTGGAATTTGTTTGGAATGGTTGGTATCTATTTTGAACCTGTTTTGGTACCGATTTGAAATGTTTGACTCTGGTTTTAATACTGGTTTCATTGATTCGTGATTTTACTTCCGGGTGGAGAAGCAAGAAATACTGTTTTGGTGTTGTTTGAAACTTGGAACAACGCAGTCCGATGCTTGGGGAACGTTCCGTTGTATGCTCCGAACGGCGCAAGCCGATGGTTGGGGAGCGTTTGGTTGTATTCTTGAACCTCCAAGCGAGGCAGACTGCGGTCTGGGGAGCCTTTGGTTGTACAATCCTCTAAGCTCATGGCCTGGACCTTTTTAGGCTATTTGCGGGGCGAGTGACGAGGTAGTCGTTGAGTAGCTTCCCGTTTGTCTCGGGGAAGTGCTGAGCGGCGCTGTTTGTTGTGTCTTGTAACATGCATATGTAAGCATTTGTGTTGCATTGTGATGTGCCAACTATTGAATATTCCTAACTGGATGAGATTGCCTGGGTATGTAATTTTAGTGCATCAAGACACCCGTGGAAGATCAATGCGGTCTGGGTGTGATGGCTAATTTTACTATGCCAGCATATCAACAGTTCCTATCTGGACGAAAGAAGAAGCCAGCTCCTTGATCAAAAGAGCCGAAAGGAGAAGCTAACTCCTTAACAAAAAGAGCAAACTGATTGTCCCTGGGAATGTCTCTCGGAACGACCCTCGGAAAATTTTGAGCTAACTTGAGTTGTTTTGCAAATATGTTGTAATCGCTCCGCGATTACTCTCTATCAAGAAGGGGAGATGTCACAAACTGTTGACGTGTCAAAGCCCTGAAGAAGGGAGCCAACTTGCAGATGTCGGCCGAGGGGCCTAAACCCTAAGAAGAACAATTAACAGAAGAAGAAGTCTCACCAACTTATGGGGACCCCGTCCGACGGGGCCCCAAGTGACATAAAGGATTAAATTAATGCAGGATCCAATACACACACACAGAGAAAGAATTACGTAGCAGCTGTACGAAAATTCCGGAAATTGCGCTGACATGATGACGTGGCAGGCTGTACAGTTTTCGCGTTTTGTGTTGACTGCTCTACGGAATTCCGTGATCTATGCGAGCAGCTTTTTGGCATTGCTTTTGGACTAGAAGCTTTTGAGTTTTGAAGGCTTTTCACTGTAATTGCTTTTCAGGCCAAGGGCCTTTAAATATGTGCCAAGGGCTCATTCTCTGGCATGCTTCCTGGAGAAGGTGCGGAGCGTGAAGTTCTGGCTTGTACTGTGTTGATGCAATATAAAGAAATATCGAAAGAGGCACCAAGGTTTGGGGCCAATACTCTCTGGGGTGGAATTCCGCCACTCCGTGTCGTGCTCTCTTTTTTAGTTCAGTTGTTATTGAAGTGCTCAAAGTCTGTTTTGTCTGTTCTTTTCTATTGGCACGTGGTGCTCGTCTTGTGACAGAGCTCTTCAAGAGGAGAAGTCCTTCTGTCTTCGACAGGTCTTCGACAGGTCTTCGACAGGAGAAGCCTTCACATCATGAGGCTTTGGACCAGATCAAGCGTGAGCTAGAGGAGCTCAGGTCTCAGTAGGAGACTAAGGCTATGGTTTGGTGTAGCTCATGCCGCTCTCCAGGGCACCCTCCACAAGAATGCCCCCTTCGGGGTCATTGCCACTTCTGTGAAAAGTCTAGACATGAGGACAAGGATTGCTACTACCTCAAGGGATTGCGACAAATACAACAAAGTTTTGGTCCTTCTCTTCAACAAGGGCTACCACCTGCATCCCACATGGTTTCCCCCAATGGCCATCCAAACCACATGCCACCTTTGCTGACAGTCCCTCCTATGCAAGGTATGCTGAGCACTAGAGCACTTTTCCCTCTCAGAGTTTTTATAACACCATGCTCCCTCATCTCCTCAAAGCTTCTACGCCTCCCCCTCTAACTCCATGCACCAAGAGCAAGGAACACCTCGCCCTTCGACTCGCCCATTGAATCGGCCTATATTATGCTACAGATGCGGAGACTATGGACACTATCAAAGCAAATGCCCTCTGCCAGAAGGGTCCCCTCCCTGCTGTCATTGCCCTGAAGCGAAGGATCACTACAGTAAGGATTGTCCCAAACTTCGTGCATCTACGTCTTCGAACCCAAGTCAAAGCCAAAACGAGTTTACCTTTCCCAAGCTCAATCTGATAGCAGTTAGCACCATTCCTCAGCCGCCCCCTTCTGCCCATGTGGTTACCCCTCAAGATAAGCTGTAGTTGGTAGATGAGCCAGCGGGCGTCCTCACCCTGGCCCCGAGAGCCGCTCTCGGTCTTAACATTCAAGCAAGTTCAACTCCCCCGCACATTCTCACACCAATGGTTACCCGCTTTCAACTGTTGACAAGCCATCCCCCAGTGCCAAGCAAGAATCCAAATTTTTGCTCTCCGATATTGATGAAGCTTTCTTGGAAGCAGTTGCTGATCTACAACAGATCAAGTTACCAGAGAAACCACTAATAGAAAAAGAAAAGCTTACAGCAGAGACAATCTTGAAGAACACCTTCCAACAAGTGTCCCTCTATGACATGTTGCGGCTAGATGCGAGTTTTAGAAGTGACACCCTTGCTGTTATTCAGTCACTTTACCCTAGAGCAAGTCCTAGTGGCGGGCACCTCCGAGTGCGACCATCAGAGTCCTATATGATATCCCATCCGGCTGCTCTCTTCACGGATTATAGAAGCCCTCGTCTCACCGTGTACGTCTTGGGGCGACAATTCTCAAGAGTGATAGTGGATGGTGGATCTGGCATCAACCTAATGCCTAGTTCACTATGTTGGCTTTAGGGCTGCAGCCTACACGACCTGCTCCCTTCACAGTTACGTCAACGGACCAGAGGACAGTCTACCCAGTGGGTATAGTGGACAATGTGCCTCTGCAGGTACAAGACTTCTCCTATAACTTGGATTTTGGTGTGGTTCGGCTTCCCCAGGTTGAGGGAGGATTTCCCTTGCTCATCGAAAGACCATGGCTGCGACACACTAAAACGCTTCATGAACAGCCTCCTACTCCACCTGACGGGTTAGACGAAGATCTACTGGAGTGGTTAAACTCTACCAAGTCTATGCCTTGTTACGGGGTCTCTATGCAATCTCTGCCTAAAGGGACATTCTCCTTCAACGTCTCTACGGTCATTGAACCCAGTAATCCACTTGAGCCAACAGCAAGTGTCGAGGGTCTACAAGAGTTCACATACACCTCAACCTTAGCACCATTTGTGTCGGACTGCTCGAACCAACTTAAGTTCTCTGTGTCTGGTGAACTACCCTTCATCAAGTCTCTTCAAGGCAGCTTACAACGATATCAAGTCAATTTCAAAGGGGATGACACTGATGTCTCTCTACTCCTTGGCGCGGCAACTTCTTCACCTACAGTGCAATCTTTAGCAATGCCCTTTCCATACCCCATAAAGGGAGCAAACTTCGGCATTTCTGATAAACACCCGGCTCTACTAGGCCATGTGCAGTGCAAACGAGTATCTTTGCTCGGGTCTAGGTCACAGAACAAGATCCATGTAGCCCCTTCTGCAAGAACGCAGGAGGATTTTGCAACAGATTGGTTTGTACAAACTCTGTTTTTGCGCCTCCTCTTTCTTGGCTTCACTACCCCTACTTGTCCTCTCTTGCCTCCTACCTCCCTTCCCTCTCTCTTTGTTCCTCAACCCTTATTTTCCACCCCTCCGCACCCCCCCACATCCTCACTCGCTCCTACCCACCCTCCACCCTCGTCCCTACCCAGGCCCCGTCGCCCCTACCCACCCCTCACACCCTCACTCGCCCCTACCCACCCCCTACCCTCGCCCCTACCCAACCCCTCCCTCCAAGACCTCGCCCCTACCCACCCCCTCTCTACCCTCGCCCCTACCCACCCCCTGCGTCCCTCTTCGCCCCTACCCTCACCCTTGCCCCTCTCCACCCCTAGTGGCGAGAGGGAGTAGTTATGGACGAGGGGAGGAGAGGGGGTGGGTAGTGGCGAGTGGGTAAGGGGGTTTAGGTGAGGGCACTAGGTCTTACCCTTCCCCTACCACCCCTTCTCTCTCTCCCCTCGCCCTATTCACTCCTTAGACCACTATCCACCCCCTCAACCCTTCCCTCAACCCTCCAGTGTTAGAAGCAGCTGCTACAGACGCATTCACATCGGACTTTGAGCATTGCCTTTAAGAAAACCGAAATTTTTTCAGAGTTTCATTGCCGCCAAGGCTCCACGTGCCAATCTAAAACCGGGCATTGCTTCATTGATACCTTCCTCCTAGGAACTCCAAATCTTCTCCAAATATTACCTTCTTTAGTTAGAGTGTTCTGCGTGTTTCCTGCTTGTTTCATTGTTCTCTCTCACCGGGACGGTGAGTGGTCTTGTGGCGGGCAACCTGTAGCAGGGCTATAGTGTCACTGGTGCAGACAGACAGTTAGTTCAGTTGGTCACAGTTGGTCAGAAGTCCACACTGACGGATTCTCGCCTAGGCAGTGACGCGTGATAAGTGATATGGATGGTGGTCTAGTGGACACGAGGCCATATCACCACCACCTCAGTTTGGAGATAGGCTTAGCTGGATTGGCATTTCTGCTAGCCGTTGATGGCTCCTTACATATGAGTGGTTGGGTCCAGGTCGGATACCCGATCGATATCATCTACTTTTGTGTGGTCAGTCGTCTAGAGTCTATCATCTTGAGTTGTACACAGCACGTCTGAACCATCCCTGCATAGTTGAGCCTCTACACCCGCACTGTACCTATGAGATCTGGGCTGGAGCTGAGTGTGCTGCCATGCCAGAGTCTGTATTGGTTTCTTTGAGTTAGTCGATGTTCCTGCTGTTCATGTTCACTGCTGAGTCGTACTGTTGTTCATTGTCTTTTTTGTTTGCATTATGTGGAGTGAGATCTCACGCACACTGCACTGAGGAGCACCCGCTATACCGGGCACGACACATTATCTTCGCTATAAAGTGTTGTCTTTTTGGGAGGAGAAAGCACTGCAGATCTCCTTTCTTTAGGGGACAGTAATCGTGCTGTTTGTTAAAGAAAAATGGCGACAGGCTCCCATAAGATGCTCCAAAAAGCATGACCTGGGAAACACACACCATACTATAGGCAAACAAAAGGGTGGTTTGCACAATGTACTACGGGGATAACGCCACCATGCTCAATCAAAACTGACAACTTCCCATGTCTGAATGAAGGCCTTGTGTGCGCTGCATCATGGCGGTTGTACTGCCTTTGAAGCTTAGTCAAAATGTTGACTGGACTGTGTCGCCTGGAGTTGTCTTCCAGTGTGCATTGATGTGGCTAAGTCAACCAAACAAGAAATGTTAAAACTCCTGATCAGTTCCCAATGTGTACAACTGTCTGGTGGGCTAGGTGATCTCACATATACTGCAGTAGTCTCTCTCGCCACAGACCTGGGTCAAAGTCCATGTTTAGGCAGAATATCATGCATCAAACACCAAGCCACCACATCCCAGGTATAGAGCCTGCCATCACGTACATTTCACGCAAATCAGACTTCTTGCAGTTAGAAGCTGCACTAATGCCTGAAATATCTACAGTCACCTTTTACAAAATTTAATGCGACTGATTTGTTATTTTCAACTTGAAAAGAGGTTGATATTCTACATATTCTTTGTCTCAAAGCAGGTGTCAAGAGTACTTATAGTTCTTTTCGCTTTGTTCAGGAAATGAGACAAAGTTGGGAATGAGCAAGGGTTTGGCGGAACCCAAACTTACAGCTGTTGATGGGATGATTGACAAGTTAACAACTGCAATATTTCTGTTTCAGCTGGTGGTGGTTTTGATACTTGGTGTATCAGGAAACATGTGGAAAAAGTTTGAAGCCCATAATAAAGTAATTGAAGCCTTCATAATGAATTTAGTTGCAACATGGAGATGCAGAAACTCTGAGCAATTTTTTTTTCTTACTGTGGTTCACGTTGACCTTTTTTACTCTGTGGGTCAGAAATGGTATGTAAGCTATCCTGAGAAGGCACCCTGGTTTGAAGACTTGGTTATTCCGCTGCGCTTTGAGCTTCTTTGCTCTATCATGATACCTATCTCTATTAAGGTGATGCTGAAAATTATGAATGTTTCTTTTAATGGTGATGTTTCTATTTGAAAATCATTAATTTTATATCAAATGCAGGTATCCCTTGATCTTGTGAAGGGCTTATATGCAAAATTCATTGATTGGGATCTTCAAATGTATGACGAGGAAACAGATACACCTGCAGTTGCAACTAAGTGAGAACCAGCTATTTCGAAACCATGTGTGGAATCCCTTGAGCATTAGTTTGTATGGGTGCCACTTAGAAAACATCAGACATAGATTATAGTCTGATGTTTGTGATGCATGGATATAACAAAGGCTCTATTAACTTTCATGTTCTGTTGTCCATTGTAGTCATGTATAATTGTGCTTTTAAATATGGACAGGAATAAAAGTAGGAACGAATCTTTTTGTTGTTAGCTTTATATTTTCTTCTCAAACCATTATGTTTGGACGAGCTGTACTGCATTTCAAGTGTTAGAAGTAGGCTGTTCTGGTGAAAGAGGGAAAACTCTAGGATATGCCATATTTGCCAAATTTCCTTTATAATGTTGGGCCATGTAATAACATGTTTTTGAAGTTGGCACTCGTGCAGTACAGCCATAAGTGAAGATCTGGGTCAGATCGAGTTTATACTGACCGACAAGACTGGAACATTAACTGAAAATGTCATGGCGTTTAAGGCATGTTGCATTAAAGGTGTGACATACGAGCATGTCAAAGGCAAGCTGTCCCATTCTAATCATTCTGTTTATTGCTTTTACATCTATTTGACTTGTTCCTTTTATCAGCAACTTTGTTTGTTTTTTTTGGAGCCTTTATGTCCTGCTCATAAATAATGGCAAGCCTTTTTTCTGTGCTGACCTAAATGATCCTTTATTGTCCATTAGATCCGTCTGTTCTAGTAGCTTAAGCTATTTGTTCACGCAAGCCCTTTGAGGGGCTTTGCTATTTGTATTTGATTGTCATCATCTATATGTTGAGGTTGAGTTATACTGGTGTGGTTTGAGCACAGAGCATGGGGGTTTAGCAATTTTTATTTTGCACCTTCTCACTAAATGAGCTCTGAGCTGAAATAGGATTATCCTTTAATATTAATTTATATATCGCTTTTTCTACGGCTGATTGTTTCTAAACTGAGGTATGCTTTTGCATCATAGATCCAGAACTGTTACGCTCTGTGGCAGAAATGAATCCAGAGGTTATCAAGTTTTTACTTGTCATGGGACTCTGCAATACTGTTGTACCTCTAAAAAGGTTTGACTTTTGTGTATTCTTGAAGGACCTTTATCTGAAACTGTTCTATAAAACTTAAATGTAAATTTTTTGTTGTGCTGCTATGACCATATGAATCGCTTTCAGTAATACTGGCATTATCCTGTACAAAGCTCAATCTCAAGATGAAGAGGCTTTGGTATCCGCAGCAGCCCAGCTACAGGCAGTTCTACTCAGCAGAACATCTCGATCTCTTTGTACGTTCCAATCTTTGAAAGTAAATGTTATTGTGTTTGTTGGTATGGGCTAATATCTGGCTGTTTCCTCTCATTCATGATCAGGTTTCAGTCTGCTAGGCAGATTGATGGAGTATGAAATTTTGGATACTTTGGAGTTTACCTCTGACAGAAAGCGAATGTCAGTGGTTCTAAAAGATGTCAATTCTGGCAAGTTGATGCTGTTGACGAAAGGAGCCGATGAAGTGGTCTTGTCATTGTTGCGCAATGGTATGTTTTTTGCCCTACTAAGGCACCCACTGGTTTTGTCTGATGTGTGTTAACTCTTGCCGGATCCTTCAGATTTTATTTTTTGTTATCTTGTACAGCTGATGAGAACATAAAGATCACATTGCTTTAAAATGTGCTTCACATAGCTTGCTACACCCTTACCTTGCAAGGTCCATCAGGCTAAGAATTCTGAGCCAATTCGTTGCAGATGTGGGTTGTTTCATAGCCAAAACCTTGGACAAGCCTGTGAGGGCCATTATGAGCAAGGACCATTGTTCCCCTATGAGTAACCAGCCAATGGTAAGTAGTAACCCTGTGAGGATGATAACTGGCTCCGAGCCGTGTGCAAAGATTTCAAAGGAAGCCTGTTGAGATGCCTTGTTACCCCCAATGCTTTGCCACAAGTGGATAGGCCTTTGGTCTAGCCATCACGATGTGATGGCAAAGGTGTGCAGTGTACTGGAAACAAAGTACCCCAGGTTGATCAAGGGAGGTCCCTCCCAAAGCCAGTCCCTAGGGTCCCAATGTAGTAGTGCTAGAGCTGTGCCCCATAGGTCCATACCCTCCAACCTTTTCTGACCCCCCCATTAGCACAGGATGGAGCTAGCTAGATTGATGCATTTGCATGGTTGTACTACCCTCAGGATATAGACATGCACCTATCCCTAGCACTAGTGCCCCACCCATCCCCATAGATTTCATCACCCACCATACGTCCTTCTCTCTTTTATTTTGTAGCAGTCTGAACCATTTTGTCTTTTCCTATAGACAAAAGACATATACACATGTATACTTGATTTGTCTCATAGGCCGACTTCGGCCTCACACAGATGTTAAAAAGCTCTCTCTCTCTCTCTCTCAGGTGAGATCTGCGAGGTTTGGGACTTGATCTGTGGTGTCTAAGGGCTGAAAACTGAAAACGCTGATGGTTCTTGATGATCCGTCGCGGTAAATCCGCAAAACGCTGGGGCTGATCTGCAAATCAAAAACGCTAGGGCTGAAAATGGCTCTGCTTTCGCCGGATGGCCTGCAACTGCAAAATGCTAGGTCTCTTGTTGAGTCTTCTGTCGCAAGGTCTCTGCAAAAGCAAAAGCGCTGGCTGATCTGGTCCAAAAACGCTAGGTGGTTGGTGTGCAGCTTGTTGGTAACATTTCATTTCTCTCTCTCTCTCTCTCTCTCTCTCTCTCTCTCTCTCTCTCTCTCTCTCTCTCTTAGTCGTTGAGCATTTCATGCATGCCAAAGACCTACTAGCAGAGCTTCTAGCAGTTATTTTTAACCGTGCCATGTATGAGGGCCTACCGGACACTTGGAGCCTATCTACGATCGTACCTATCTTCAAGTCAGGAGACCCCATGGAGCCTGGGAATTATCGCACTATTATGATTGGGCACACACTGGCACGGTTGTATGCATCCATTCTTGAGCAACAGCTGAGTAGATGGGCAGAGAGGGAAGGAATGCGTGCAACTGGGCAGGCAGGGTTCAGGAGAGGCTTCTCTACTCTTGACCATATCTTGACACTCAGGGCCATCATCGAGGAAGGCAGATCTCATGGGAGACGGATCTATTGTAGCTTTGTGGACTTCCGCAAAGCTTTTGACACAGTACCCAGAGCTAGATTGATGCGTAGATTACAGGAAATGGGAGTACCCACAGAGCTCATTTGGGGGATCATGGCATTGTACAGATCAGTAGTAGGGCATGTACGCACCCCGGAGGGACTTTCTACACGGGTTCACTCCACTATTGGGGTGAAGCAGGGCTGCCCGCTCTCTCCTACTCTTTTCGGTATGTATGTGGATGAGGTTTCTGACTACATTGACAACGATGGGGATAAAGGTGCACAACTGGCAGGGACATGGATTCCACTTTTGTTATATGCTGATGATATAGTGTTGATCTCCGAATCCCCAGAGGGAATGCAATGTCAATTGGATGCCTTGCATACGTTTGCCCACGAAAGTGGTCTGTCTGTCAACCTTGGTAAAACCAAGGTTATGGTGTTTAATACCACCCCACAGTGGATTAGGAGGTCAGCACCTACATTCACATACGGCCAGCAGACTGTGGAGTACACAGACGCTTACACTTACCTTGGAGTGGTTTTTTAGCGGACCTACATTCTCACTCAGTAGAGCAGCAGAGACCAGATTGACTAGAGCCCACGCAGCATTGGGTAGATTGGAGAGGATGTGTTCGCAGGATCAGTTTCAGGAGCCCCGGACGAAGCTTTGGCTCTTTGACACCTTGGTGGCTTCAGCATTGCTCTATGGGGCTGAGATATGGGGACCTTCATTGGATCACCATGGGAGGCCGGGTCGCACAGACGGATGGGGGAACATGGAGAAACCTCTTGTCTCTATGATCTCGCGGCTCATTAGAGCCAAGGCATCAGTACCACGGGCCATTATCCGAGCAGAGCTAGTGGCCCCCCCACTAGTGGTGGAGGCGTTCACTAGATCAGTCTCCTTCATAAACCGCACATGGGAACTTCCCAGAGACAGATATGCCCGCATTGCACTTGAGTCCTCCCGACAGTTAGCCATACAAGGAGATACAACATGCTGGTATGGGGAGATGACATCATGGTTTCAGGCGCATGGGTTCAGCATAGACAGGCTGCCACCATTCTAGTACTCATTGGATGCACCATCTCTCATTCTTACACAGTCGGAGATCACCAAGCTCATCCGCCAAGACCTGACCCAGCTAGACACTAGGAGGACATGGATACAACCAGCACAAGAATTGGGCACGAAGATGGCTTTCAATAGAGACCACCTTCTCCAGCTCACGGAAGATGGTTTTGTGACGAGACCAAGATACATGGATACCCACTTGTCTCATGGGATATGATGTGCTATTGGCCAGTTACGCACATCGTCTCACCAGCTGCGGATTGAAACTGGGAGATACAGCGGAGTACCAGCAGAGGCCAGGACATGCCCCTTGTGTGACATGGAACCTGAGACAGAGCTGCATTATACATGCCGCTGCCCCGTCTACTACGAGATACGAGGCCGCTTCCATTGCTTGTTCAAAGAGGGTTTTGGACCACTCTCAAGAGTAAAGGGATACGAAGATCAGAGATGCCTGGGTTTGTTCTTGCTCGAGCTGCGCAGACATAGAGAGAGCCTGATGAATGGCGAGGTTAGCCAGTCTCAAAGACGGATCACAGACTTCTTCAGAGCAGACACGGGACAGCCGCAAGAGCCACCCCCACAACAGAGCTCCCCCTCGTCTCACACTAGAGGCACACTGATCGACTGAGCGATTGAACTGGGGAAATCCAGGTGCCCACGACTGCGAAGGACTACACAGCATCGACGGAGGCTACGTCAAAAGATTAGGAGCACGCTGGCCAGGGATGCACGACGCCCGGTCAGACTACTAACCATGGAGGAAATTGATGAGATTCGCCAACGACCGATGCTAGATCGTTTGTGATTCAGCTATCCCAACAAGCCGCCCATTTTTGCTTAGCTCACATCGACCAATCTAGGATCCCATAGTATATATCTTTGTTTTGTACCGTTGTTAGGTTATTTTGTTACTCTGACTTTGTATCAGATCCACCACCTTGTAACTTTCTGGTCTCATAGGTCACTATGGCCTTTTGAAGACGTTAATATAACATTTCATTTCATTTCATTTCTCTCTCTCTCTCTCTCTCTCTCTCTCTCTCTCTCTCTCTCTCTCTCTCTCTCTTTAAGATACGCGTCGCAAGGAGGAAGGGTGCACGTGAGGGGTAAGTACCCTTGCGTGCGTTTTCCAGCAGCCCAGGAGATTGCGAGCCATCTTCCACAGCCATCACCTACTTGTTGCTGCCTGAGTTTTCACAGGGTATCAGCAGCAGCACCATCAGTACCAGCAAGGCTCAATATTCAGCCTTCAAGCACTCAGATTTCAGCCATACAGTACATCAGATTTCAGCCATACAGCACGTCAGTTTTCAGTTTTCAGTTTTCACCTTACAGTACCTCAGCCTTCAGCCCTCAGTACCATCGGTTTTCAGCAGCCCAGTACCTTCTTCTTCATTGCAGTACCCCAGCACCACAACATCCACCACCCAGTTCCCCATGTCAGCATCTGTTTTCAGCCTAGTGCTGCACCTACATTCAGCCACAGCACTCTTGTATCAAGATACATGCAAACTATAAGCAAATACCATTCCAGCAACGGAGTGGGGGGCCCTTGGAGGGGGGTTTGGGACCCCATCTGGTAGTCAATGTCGGGGATGATAGCATTTATCAAACCCCGCCAAATCGAAAGCGACATTTAGGCGGAGGTTTCGAGAGAGCATACTATCGCCAATATCTGTGAGAGCAGAGAAGCTGTCTACAATCAAAGATGACTTAATGTATGAGAAGGTATAGTTGATGATTAAGGCGGAGCTGAGCCTCTTGAGGGGTGACATTGAAAAAGAGATGTATGCAAATGCGGAAACTTACAAAAAAGCTATGTATGCAGGTATGAGGAAAGAACTGGACAAAGAGATGCTTAGTAAGCGTGACGAGATGTACACATCATTGAAGGCCGAAATGCAGACGATTGTGAGGGTAGAAGTGAATGTAATGGAATGTATGATGCAGAAAAGACTAAAGGATGCACTTGCTATGTTTGAATCTTGGAAATAAAAAAAATGGAAGAATGCATGAATGAAAAGGATGTAGTGATTGAAGCACTTAAGGGAGTCCTTGAAGCTTGCAAAAATACCCCCGCAAAGGAGGCAAAAAACAAACCTTCAATGATCAAGGAGCTCAAAAGCATTGAGGAGGAGGTGAAAACTCTACGAGAGGAGGAAGAACAAAAGGCACGAACAACCTCTTCACGGGCAGAGCACCTATTCAAAACACAAGAGAAGGTTGATAAAGGTGAAAAGTGGATCGGGGACGCAAAGAAAGGAAAAGGTAAGATGCCTAAAGCCACACCGAGATTGACTATCATCAATATGACAATTATGGAGGAGCAAAAGAGAGAGACTAGATCCCTCCATGTGCGTGTTACATGTCTCAAAGACACTGGAAAAGTAGAAGAAGAAGTGTAAGAGCTCTTGAAGCGCATGAGTATTTCTCAACCCACACACACAGGTGCTTGGAGAGTTGGCAAGAAGGGAAGTGATGAGAAAGGAAGGCCCAAGGAAAGAGCACTCATTATACGTTTCCCTACATTGGAAGCTAGGAAGGAATCCTTGAAGAAGAGACCAACACTCACGCAAACTGGGATATTTTTGGGTGATGACCTCACTCTTAACACAGGTAGCACACATGCAAGAGCTGATGCGAGAGATCAAGGCGGCGAGGGAGAAATGGAAAATTGCTTTCTACAAGGGAGGGAGAGTAGTGGTGTTGGAAAAACACACCGCATGACAATGCAAGACTTAGGGAACCAACCTTAAAATGGCAGCATGGAATTGTAACTGATCAATGATGCTAGAATTAGGCGCATTTGAGGATAGATGTAAGGGAAGAGACATTATTCTTTACTCGGAAATGCATCAGACTCCTGGCGGCACATTACCTAGAGTGACGGATACCATTGGGAGACTACTTGTAGGCAAGAAGTGAGATCAACACATAGAGGACGAGGGTCAAGAGGTGTGGCGGTCCTATTGAGGGAGGAGCTGCAACTCCTCATTGTATTGTTTGGAGGGATGAGTAGGCCATATATATGTGGGTCAGAGTGAGAGCGGAGACAGGGAGGCCACTCTACATTGCAATATGCTATTTTTCCCCCAACACATCTCATTATGGATGGCCCAAGGGAGAGTCACCCTACATGATATTGGATGAGGACATATGGGAGTTCTCTAGGGATGGAGATGTCATTCTTTTGGGAGACTTCAATGCCATGACGGGTCAGTCTCAGACAACTTTCTACGATACATCAGAGGAAATGTTGAGAGAATTGGATGTTAGTGATATGAGATTGGCCAGGTGTTCGCAGGATGAAGAGCACACTGGATATGGGGGATATCCGATAGATTTGGGGACTGCATATGGACTGGCTATCTTGAATGACCTCCAGAGATTTCCAACGTTAAGTGGGTTCACTTGTTTTCCTCACAGACATGGGGCCAGCACAGTGGATTATGTTTTGGCTTAGCCCAGTTTCATACCCTCGACAAGCCATCTTGAATGACCTCCAGAGATTTCCAACGTTAAGTGGGTTCACTTGTTTTCCTCACAGACATGGGGCCAGCACAGTGGATTATGTTTTGGCTTAGCCTAGTTTCATACCCTCTATTCAGGACTTTACAATCGGGCCTATTCCGAGCAGTAATAGGCTTAGTTCAAAGTCATTTAGGCCCCTCGCGACACTTATAAGTTGGTGGGTACTAGGGAATTAACTCAAAAGAGGCAAACTGGACACTTGGCGGCTCCTGATGCAATTGCCAGAAGCATCAGCAAGAGGGGGCGCCCAAGAGAGAGAGGGGGACTGATTTTTGTACATACAGTGTGTGCTACTGTGTGTGTGAGTAGTGGGAGAGGTGATCACAGCTTTAATGGAAAGCTTGCCTTCTCCCTTGCTCTATGTAGCGCGAATATTTGCTATCACACATCTCTCTCCCCTTTGCACATATGGTAATGCCCCACTAGTTGGGCTTCTCAGATGACAATGTACAATTCTGGGGGTTTTATGCGCGTTTGCCAAGGCAAGAGCCTTATGTACAGGAACCGGATTAAGTAATTGCTAATCCCTTTCAGGTACGCACAGTTCCATCGCGAAGGATTGCGAAAATGGAGAGTTTTCTCGCGTGAAAACTCGTCGATTTACATGAGAACTCTCCCATTGCATGCAGGAGCACCTGAGACACGCGTAGGCGTGCTCTCTCCGCTCGAAATGGTCCAAAACAGAGAATTACAGCCTGTTGTGTTTTTCTGTAGGTTTAGGGTTTCGCTCCTAAACTGCAACTAATCGCCAAGGGAGCCTCGGAAAGGCCTTGGGATGCATGTACAAAGCAATTGGCACCTAACGCTGGCAAAACAGAAAATTACAGCATGTTGAAATTGACCTGCAGCTCACTGAAAAGCTTCCATACCGCAAGGTAAAGTGTCCTTGACGTGTACTTTTGACCTACAAGGATTTTTGTGCCCATTTATTTGTCAAGGGAGCCTTGGGAAAGCATTGGGTGCTTGTACATGACAATTTAGAGAGATTTCCTGCGAGGAATCTCGTCTAATTCAAGGGGCAAGTGACCCTACAGGGACGAGAGCTCGAAGGCTACCCTGAAAAGTGATCGGCACGCGGAACGGAGCGCAAAACAGAGTAATTAGCAAGCTGCAATTTCTCGCCAGGTTTTGCAAAGTGCTCTAAAAGTGTGTGGAAAGTCAATGTTTACTTGGGCTTTTGTCCGTGGAGACTTCTACTGTGGTTATGTTGCCGAAATCGGGTTAGAGTAGAGGAATTTCAGCCTGATAAAAGTCGGACAGCTTGTAGAAGTTTACAGTTTTTTTTCAAGTTTAATAAGAATAAAGAAGTACCGAAAGGGGCGCCAGTCTTTGGGGCCAACAGGGTGTTGTTGTTTGCTTGGTAGCGCTCTAACTGCCAGGCCGTGGTTTGTCTTGTGGTGTTGAATTCTAGTCACAGGCTTATTTGTGAAGTTCCTCTGTATCGTAAAGTAAAGAATTCCGGGCGAAAGCCAAAGTCTACCACCCTACGGGCCGGTTTCAAAAACTTGAGCGTGGTGCCCATGTTTTCAAACAAGCCTCTCCAAAATGGTTGGTCATATGAGGATCACGATCATTGACAATAGACTGTGGCATACCATGGTACTTGAACACATTGTACATGAACAACCGTGCCATCTGATTATATTTTATCTTCTCTTGACAGGAATAATATGGGCCTGCTTGCTTAAACCATATACCATCATTCCCTGTCGACGTTCTTGGAAGAAAATCCATAGCAGTACTTTCCCATGGCTTATCTAGAATAGGTAGTGGTTGTAACAATCCTGGTGCCTTTTGCTTGTCAAACTTGACCTTTTGGCAAACCACGCATGCTCGCACAAAGTAGGCCAAGAAAAGAATGTCTCGATTGCTTTCGCTGTTGTATCTATACCACGATGCCCTGCATACGGTGGAACATGGCTTTTTACCGAAACCTTATGTCGCAATGGCCTAGTGACACATAGTCTGCCATGCATCATCATAAAACAGTCCCTAATGAGATAGTGCTCATGGTGTTGTCCATCTTGCAATTGCTCAAAGATCCTTGCAAAATCTTCATGAATCGCATACTGTTCCTTTATATCATCAAGCTCATGATGATAAGGAATTGACACAGCTGAAATTTGTGGTTTCTTGATAACGCATCAGCCACAACGTTCTTCTTGCCTTCCACATGCAGAATTTGAAAGTGGAACATAGAGAGAATGTTTGCCCATCGCATATGCTTTTCGGATAACTTTGATTGTGTCAAGAAGTATCGCAAGGATGCTTCATTATGCGTACAACAATACGGTGCATTCGTCAATAGGCAAGGCACCTATTGAGATTGTTGAGGGTGGCAAAAAGGTACCTCTTATTTTGCACACAAGGACAAAATTTTCAAAGCAGATCGATATGCTGAGAATATGGATGAAATGTACAAGAAAATCAAGCTTGCCTTGGAGAAGACTCGGGGAAAGCAGAAAAGGGTTGTTGATCATCACCGACGTGAACTGTTGTTTTCACTTGGTGATTGGGTACTCTTACGGTTTCAAAAGGCAAGGTTAAAGAAAATGAAGGGCAAGGAAAGATTGTTTCTGAAGCTCAGTATGCGTTACTATGGGCCTTTTCAAGTACTTGAGAAGATCAACGATGTTGCGTACAAGCTGAAATGGCTTGACACTTGGAAGATTCATAATGCATTTCACGTGAGTCTGCTAAGACCCTTTGTGGAAGTTGTGCCGGAAGATACGCCAGATGAGGATCAATCAGAAGTTGAGAAACCTTATGAGATCTTGGTACAAAGAGCAAGTTTTGGCACATAAGGAAAGAAAAGTTAAGGGAAAAGTTGCATGACGGTATTTGGTGAAGTTGAGGAACTATCCACCTATGGATGCAAAGTGGATGGAAGAGAGTGAACTGCTAGAGTCATTGAATGTATTGCAACTTTACCTTTGGGTTACAACCTACGATTGCCCCAACCCAACGTGTTCGAAAGAGGGGTGATGATGGAGCTAGCACATCAAATGTACATACGGATTCAGTGCAATAGAAGTGCACATTGCTCTATAAATGCTAAAGGTATTATGCTCACTTCTATCGTAGATGAACTGACAAAAGCATGAAGGTTTCATTAAGTCATTCTCTATGTTTCATGACCTTTCCTATGGATACATGCGATGATAAAAGGGTGCTAATCACACTAAATCGTCTATGGCATGTATATTTGGCATGCAATTGAGGACGTTTGCGATTTCAAGAGGAGGTATGTCACGAGGCTGTGGCAACCACTAACCTTAGTTGTTGGTTTCTTTCCCTTGATTTTTATTTAATTTTTGGGACCCTCTTTTTGAAGTCACAAATGGCCGGACATTGTGTTAGTAGTGTGAAACGGCCGATGGCCGAGAGTTTCACCTGCAGTTGGGAAGGGCAGGTCGTCACGAGATTGTTGGGCTAGTGGGCACTAAAATCCGAGCAGTAAAAGGGTGTCTAGGCTCAGTTCAAATTCATTTAGGCTCCTCGCTACACTTTATAAAGCTGTGGGTACTGGGAATTTAACTCAAGAGGCAAAGTGGACACATGGCGTCTCCAGTTCGATTTTCCAGGTTTGCATGAAGAGGGGGCGCCCAATTTGGAAGTGGAGGTTGATTTTTGCTTCACAAGTAAACTCAAGTGTGTGTGAGTAGTGGGTGCATGTGATCACAGCTTTATGGAAAGCTTGCCTTCTCCCTTGTCCTATGTAGTAGGATGATTCCGCTCTCGTGCATCTCTCTTCCCTTGGAATACAAAATCATGATGCCCCGCTTGAGGGCTTTTCATCTGTATGTACGGTTGTGTGGGTTCATTTGTGATTGCTGAGGCAAGAGCCTCTTGCATGGGTATTGGATTAGCTAATTGCTAATCCCCCGCAGGTACATGTGAATCGGAGAGATTTTACGCGAGAAATCTTGTCCGATTCAAACGGCAAATGGCCCTGTTGGTGCGGGAGCTCTAGGGCTTGCTACGGATGTGACTAGCACGCGAAACGGAGCCCGAAACAGTAAATTACAGCCTGCTGTGTATTTTTGCAGGTTAAGGGTTTTGACTCTAATTGATCCCTAATACCCCCAAGACCTTCGGGGAAGTGAGGGGATCATTGTACAAGTGATGTGGTGCATTTTTGGGGCAGAAAACAGAGAATTCAGTGTGCTGTAAATTCTCGCCAGGTTTGGGGAAGTGCTTGTACGCTCCGAGAGAGTCACCTTTGCATGGGGATTTTATCTGTGTAGCCTCCTACTGCGGTTATGTTGCCGAAATCGGGCTAGAGTAGGCCATTTTCAGCGCGGTAAAAGCGGGACAGTTCGTAGGAACTTGTAGGTTTGATCTCAAGTTTAATCAGAATAAAGAAATACCGAAAGGGGCGCCAATCTTTGGGGCCTATAGAGTGTCACTGTCTGCTTGGTAGCACTCTAGCTGCCAAGCCGTGGTTCGCTTGAAGTGTTAATTCTAGTCACAGTTTTTGTGTGAAGTTTCTCTGTGTCGTAAAGTTCAAGTAAAGATTTCGGTGAAAGCTAAAGTCTACTGCCCTATGTGTTGGTTACAAGCTCTCTCTGAAGAGAATTTGAGAGGTTCTCCTCCTCCATCCACTTTGCATGGAGGGCCAAAAAATACCCTTGACCAAATTATCCGGTTGACCTAGCTTACCTTTCAGTTCCTTTCTTGTGCCCTGGGACTTGTTGGTAGCCCTGTTGGCCTCCCTGTCCTTGGCACCTCAATCTGGATCTGTTGAATTCTCTGATCTACCAGCTGATTCCGTTTCCTTTCTTCCCTTGTGCCCTCGGACCTGTGGGTAGCCTCGCTAGCCTCCCCTGTCCATTGGCACGTCAGTCTCAATAATCGGAACCTTGAGACGCACTATCATCTGATCCCCTTTCTTCTCTATCCTCTTATGAACTTGCATGTGGTTTGTTTAGTTCGTTGGATCCCTCGGATGCACTACCATCTGATTTCCTTACTGCACCGGAATCCTGTGATGAGTTGTCATCCGGTTCCCCTGATTCATTCTCTTCATTGAAAGACTCCTGGCCTAGTGAGGCGGATACTATCCTGTCCGTAGGATAAGTCAATGAGCCGGCATACATTCCAAATTCTTGCTTAGCGTGTCCCATAAGTCTTTGAATAGAAGCAAACTTCTATTCCAAACAATACTCTCGAATCTCTTTTGGCAAACCACAACAAAACCACTCAATCGAGTCCCTCAAAGTAATCTTTCAAAATGAAGACACTGGCAAATAAATATCCCAAAAACTTTGGCAGTAGTCATCCAATGTATCTTTCTTAGTCATTCTCAAATGATGCCAAGCCGTAATGACATCTCTTTCATATTCGTCTAATATCGAAGTTGACGTGAAAATTTTCTTGAATTTTACCCACGTCGCAGGTGCTTCTCTGCGTAACAACAGAGTAGACCTCCATGTCTGTGTAGTTCCTTTCAAGTAGGATGCCGTCCTTCGCACCTTGGAGTGTTCCGTGAACCAACCTTTAACGACGTCAAAGTGTTGTATAAGAAGGGCTCGATGGGTGTCCTTGTAGCTTGAAAACGTCTCAAACGTGACGGCTTGACCCCCTTCTTTGAACTCCTTGGTCTTCTTACTCATCTGCTCACTATTAGAAGAGGACGAGCTCTCCTCCTTTGAATTGCTAGATGGCCTCCTTTAGAATGAGACTTCTTATTGGATGAAATTCTTGTGGGAAGCCAACAACCCAAGAAATCAAGAGCTACGATTTGGAACAAGAAAGCTGATTGTCCGCCAGATTGTCCCTTGGAATGTCCCTCAGAAATTTTGAGCTAACTTTAGTTGTTTTGTAGATATGATGTAATCGCGGACGATTACTTTCTTTCAAGAAGGGGGGATGTCACAAATTGCTGATGTGTCAAAGTCATTGAAGAACGGAGCCAACCTTCAGATCCTACAGTTGAGGGGCCTCAACTCTAAGTAAAGAAGCAAAAGCAGCATAAGAACTTTTATCAACTTGCAAAGTCTTGCCGAGAGGCCTATTTTTAAAGAGAAGTTCCCGCCAACTTATGGGACCCTGTCCAATGTGGCCCAAGTGAACTAAAGATATATTACGATAAAGCAGGACCAACGCACACACACATGCTAATTTGCGAGTAGCTTGTTGACGTGGCAGCTGCTGTACTGATTCCCAAATTTTGTGATGATTGTTGACGTAGTAGTCTGTACGGATTTTTGGATTTTACGTTGACTGTTGACGTGGCAGATTGTACGGGTATCCGCGTTTTACGCTAGCTGCTGAGGTGATAGAGCTGTATGGATTGTTGCTTTTGCGCTGACAGCTTTTGGGCATTTGCTTTTGGACTAGATGCTTTTGAATTTATAGCTTTTCATGTAAACTGCTTTTCATAGGCCAAGGGCCTTTAAATATAAGCCAAGGGCTCATTCTTTGGCATGCTCTGCGTGAGGTACAGAGGATGGAGTACCGACGATGTAGTGAGTTCAAGCAATTTAAAGAAATACTAAAAGGGGCGCCAAGGTTTGGGACCAGTGCTCTCTGGGGTGGAACTCTGCCACTCCCCGTCTCTTGTGTCCTGCATCTCTTTCAATTCAGTTGTTATTTGAAGTGCTTAAAGTTGTTCAGTCTGTTCTTTTCCGTTGGCACGTGGTGCCTGTCTCATGACATCCCATGCCTTCTAGAAATTTGCTTTCCTTGCTTTTTTCGCCTTTTCTCATTCTCACTAGACCTAGAGGAGGACGAATTGGCGGAACTCTCTGAAAACGAAGGAAAATTATAGTCATCCTAGAAAGGATCACGCTTCTTGGATCTGCGTGCCACCGTGAAAGTCGACTTCCGGCCCACATAACCAGGGAATTCCACCGATTTCCTCTTCTTCGGAGAGTGCTTAAAGCCTTTCATTATCTGGTTCATCTTCTTTTCAAGAGCTTTGTCCAGCTCTTTCTTTGTCGGTTCAATTTCTCTTGTCCACTTGGCCATTTCTCTTCCAGTTGGTCATGCCATGTCATCACTTTGTGACACACCTCCTCTCCGGTGCTTGCACCTTTGTTGTGGTGCTGTGCATCTAGGTGATCCCATCGTCTTTGTGTAGATGCTCTTAGCAGAAAGATGATGTCACAAACTGCTTACCTGTCAAAGCCTAAAGAATGGAGCCAACTTACCGATGCCGGCCGAGGTGCCTAAACCCTAAGAAGAACAAGTAGCAAAAGAAGAAGAAGTCCTACCAACTTATGGGGACCCCGTCTGTTGGGGCCCCAGTGACATAAAGGGATTAAAATAAAGCAGGACTCACACACACACTCACGCAAAGTTGATGACGTGCCACCCTGAAAGTCGACTTCCGGCCCAAATAACCAGGGAATTCCACCGATTTCCTCTTCTTCGGAGAGTGCTTGAAGCCTTTCATTATCTGGTTCATCTTCTTTTCAAGAGCTTTGTCGAGCTCTTTCTTTGTCGGTTCAATTTCTCTTGTCCACTTGGCCATTTCTCTTCCAGTTGGTCATGCCATGTCATCACTTTGTGACACACCTCCTCTCCGGTGCTCGCACCTCTGTTGTGGTGCTCTGCATCTAGGTGATCGCATCGTCTTTGTGTAGATGCTCTTAGAAGAAAGATGATGTCACAAATTGCTTACCTGTCAAAGCCTGAAGAATGGAGCCAACTTACAGATGTCGGACGAGGGGCCTAAACCCTAAGAAGAACAAGTAGCAAAAGAAGAAGAAGTCCTACCAACTTATGGGGACCCCGTCTGATGGGGCCCCAGTGACATAAAGGGATTAAAATAAAGCAGGACTCACACACTCACGCACGCAAAGCTGATGACATGGCAGTTGTACGGCAGATTTCCGAAAATTACGCTGGCATGAGGACGTGGCAGGCTGTATAGATTTTCGTAAATTACGATGGCAGCTTTTGGCATTGCTTTTTGGACCAGAAGCTTTTGGGTTTTGAAGGCTTTTCACTGTAACTGCTTTTTAGGCCAAGGGCCTTTATGTATGAGGTTAGGGCTCATTCTTTGGCATGCTTCCTGGAGAAGGTGCAGAGTCTCGAGTACCGGCTTGTATTGTGTTGATGCAATATAAAGAAATACCAAAAGGGGCGCCAAGGTTTGGGGCTAATACTCTCTGGGGTGGAATTCCGCCACTCTGTGTCGCGTGTCGTCTCTCTCTCTCTCTCTCTCTCTCTCTCTCTCTCTCTCTCTCTCTCTCTCTCTCTCTCTCTCAGTTCTGATTTTATTGAAGTGCTAAAAGTCTTTTCAGTTTGTTCTTTTCTATTGGCACGTGGTGCCCGTCTTGTGACAATGGTATCAGAGCATCAGGCGTGTGCTTTTCTGAAAGCATACCGGTCCTACAAAAGAGCAGACAGAGCTATTGGAATTTTATTTGAGGTATCTTCGCCCTCCGACCCTGGACTTAGTAGCCACTCCCACCCTTACTTCATCGCGCATCGGGCGCGCTCCCGTCTTCATCGCTGTGTCTGACAGGGCATAAGCCATAAAGAACCCAAGACTTGGAATTCATGGATTTAGCAGAATATTTGCAGTTTTTGCTCAATGAGCTTCACGACATTCTTTCGCGGCATCCTCAGCAGAATCTTCCGATGCTGCAAAGTTTCCAACAATTTTTGAACTACATGTTACTCCCTCTAATGCCCCAGGTGGTGGCATTAGAAAGTACCAAAGCTTGCAATCGGCAACCTTTTCAGCTGTCTGTTCCGATCGGGGGAGTTTTCAGGAATATGGTGCAGCCATCTGACCCTGATCCAGTGCAACCGCCTTTGCCACCGCCATTGCCCCCACCTCCACCACCACCGCCACCAGGCTACAATGGTTGGAGCCCATATGGATACCCTTATTATCCATACCCGGGATCTGCGCCTAACCAACCCAAAGATTTTAAAGATGGCGGCACGACAATCAAAATTTTCACTTTTTTTGGGGTGAAAGATCGCAAGAAAGCGTTGCAGTTCCTACAGCAATTCGACAATATCTATGCTTTGGGGAATTATACAAAAGAATCCAAGATTTCTCGAGCAGCAGGATTTCTTAAAGATAATGCTATGCAATGGTGGAGTTCAATAGCGACACAACCGCATGCTCCAAGGACCTGGCAAGCTTTCAAGATAGTTTTTGCACGCAGTTACAACTTACACGATTTCTATGTTTGAATTCCGGATTTTGGCAGAGTGGGGCAACTTGAAAATGCTTGCCATTGAAACCATGGATGAATATAACCAAAGGTTTCTCGATGTGTACCTTCTGGTGTCCTTAAGATCTGTTCCCTTGGAGGCCCAATGCGAGCGATACACCATTGGACTACCATCACCGTTGAAGGAATATTTTCTATCCAAGCAAGTCTCTACCATGCGTGTAAGGTGCAACAGAATGAATGTTTGAACTTTGCTCAAGATGAGTGCTCCCAACTTTGCTCAAGGTTCCTTTTGTTCTTATGGAAGGGAGAGCCTTCCGTTCTTAATGAGAGAGTGCAATGATCATAAACAAAGTGAATGGACACTGTGCGTGCAAGTGGATGAGACTGAGAGATAGAGAGAAGAGAAATACGACACCAAGACGTTGTAAAACCCTCCTCCGAAGGCCCCACTCTCGTCGACGAGAGTGGTCTACTATTGATTGCACAAACCGGTACAAATTGGATGCATGTGACTGATGCAATGTCTAGGCTAGATCGACGACGACGATGGGGATGGCGAGATCGATCTAAGGGCTGAAATCTGCTACTCTTTATCTGCTGTCCAAAAACGCTGACAGGCTGAATTCTGCTGTGGCTGAAAACGCAAGAGAAAACACTGCCTTTGTTGGTCTTTATGGCTGAATTCCTGATGGTTCTTATCTGCTGAAATGGCTATGTAAAAACGCTGATTTGCCGACAGAAAACGCTAGGTACTGCAGTCTTTTGGCGATGGAATCCTGCTGATGGAAAACGCTAGCCAAAAAGGGGGGGATTGTGGCGATTGGTCCCTGCTGAAAACGCTATGCTGAGGTTGATGATGGCGATGAGCATCTGATGCAAAACGCCAGCAAGGAAAGGTCTTACTTGAGAGGGAGTCTTTGCTTGGAGGGAAACCGCCACCAAGGGAGGTCTTGTTGAGAAGTTGCCTGTTGAGCACTGGTGCTCCTGGTGCCTCTTCTGCCAATTAATGCTAGCCTAGGTTTGCTTATATACAAACTTACTCAATTTGCCCTACCTACTTTCCAATAAAAGTCACTTAAAAATAATAAGTAAAAAATGTCAAAAATAGGAAAAATAGGCTAAATGCACTTGAAAATTCCCCTGGAGGATTCTGATGGATTCTGATGGGAATGCTTATGATCATGCTGTGTGCAACCAGAGGATATGCATCTACACTAAGTGTCTGGACATACACGGTCTGCGAACAGACTCACAAAAGTACCAGATCACTTCTAATCTAGATTGACTGGACTGACTGAACCCTTGGATGTGTCACGTGACAATGCGAGAACTTAGAGACCATGCTGTGGTCGGCTACAAACTGATGAAGGGAAAGCTAGAGTTTACCACAGAAGAATCTCTGGCCACTAACCACAACTCTCAGCAATAACGAACAAATTCTGGAGAGTCTCGTGAAAATCAATTGCAAAGGCCTCGTTTGACGCCTCAACAACGAGACACCCTACTACAAGAAGGCCGATGCTTTGGATGCTTTCAAACAGGGCATAATCATTCTAATTGTCCCAAACGCATGAATAGACCAAAGGAGCCGATGCCGGCACCAACGATCGACAAAACCCCAGCGCCACCTCCTGCTAAGAGAGCTAGACCCGCTATTGGACTAGTTCCTGATATTTATGGCATACGCCTTGAGAGTACAAATGAATTGTGTCGAGCATATGGCAAAGTCAATGGCTTCAAGCCCTTATTTTCTTTGACCCCGGAGCTCCAGAGAACTTCATCCAACCAGAATTTTAAAAGCAGATGCACTTTGATTATGATGCAGAGGGTGGGGAAATTGAAGCTGAGCTAGCCACAGGGCAAACTCAGAAAGTGGTACCGCTCATTGGTGCTCTTCTAGTGACTATTCAAGATTATCATGGAAAAGCTGATTTCCACATCATGAAGTAGGGCAATTGCGACGTTCTCTTGGGCTTGCCTTGGCACGACAAGAATGATGCGACTTTCCAGGTTCGGAACCGAACCATCACCGTGATGCAGAAGGACAAGCTAGTCGTCCTCAAAGTTCGGTTGTCCGAACAAAACCTCGAATGAACTCTCTCTACTTGTTTTTTCTTTATAGCTAGACAATATTGTTTGAAAATTTGTTTGAAATGGATGATATCTGTTTTGAACTTGTTTTGGTGCTGATTTGAAATGTTTGACTCTGGTTTTAATACTGGTTTCAATGATTGGTGATTTTACTCCCGGGTGGAGGAGTGAGAAATGATGATTGGAAAGTGTTGTTGTGACTCCTGGCCCGGACCTGGATGGTTATGCGGGAGGAGTATTAAGAAGTCTGAGCAGTGGTTACTCTCAGCACCTCCAAACGACGCAGGCTGCGGTCTGGGGGGCGTTTGGTTGTAAAAGGCCTCTATATCTCCCGGCCCGGACCTCGATGGTTATGCTGGAGGAGTATGAAGAAGTTTGAGCAGTGGTTACTCTCATCACCTCCAAATGACGCAGGTTGCGGTCTGGGGGGCGTTTGGTTGTAAAAGGCCTCTATATCTCCCGGCCCGGACCTTTTTAGGTTATGCAGGAGGAGTGATGAGGGAGTCGTTGAATATCTCCAGGCCCGGACCTTGTCAGATTATGCGGGAGGAGTGTTCATCGGCGGCTTTATGTTTCTATGTCTTGTAACATGCATATGTGAGCATTTGTGTTGCGTTGATGCTGTGCCAATTACTGAATATTCCTAATTGGATGAGATTGCCTGGGTATGTAATTTTAGTGCATCAAGACACCTGTGGAAGATCAATACGGTTTGGGTGTGATGGCTACGCCGGAATATCAAGACTTCCGATCTAGACAAAAGGAGAAGCTAACTCCTTGATAAAAAGAGCCGAAAGGAGACGCTAACTCCTTAACAAAAAAACTGTTGTCCCTCGGAACGACCCTTGGAATTTTTTATTTTTTATTTTGAGCTAACTTGAGTTGTTTTGCAGATATGCTGTAATCGCGGACGATTACTCTCTTTCAAGAAGGGGAGATGTCACAAACTGCTGACATGTCAAAGCCTAAACAATGGAGCCAACTTACAGATGTCGGCCAAGGCGCCTAAACCCTAAGAAGAACAAGTAGCAAAAGAAGAAGAAGTCCTACCAACTTATGGGGACCCATCTGATGGGGCCCAGTGACATAAAGAGGTTAAAATAAAGCAAGACTCACACACAGACTCACGCAAAGCTGATGACGTGGCAGTTGTACGGCAGATTTTCAAAAATTGCACTGGCATGATGACGTGGCAGGTTGTACGGATTTCCCCGTTTTGCGCTGGTTGATGATGTGGCAGGTTGTACGTTTCGTAAATTATGATGGCAGCTTTTGGCATTGCTTTTGGGACCAAAAGCTTTTGAGTTTTGAAGGCTTTTCACTGTAATTGCTTTTTAGGCCAAGGGCCTTTAAATATGAGGTTAGGGCTCATTCTTTGGCATGCTTCCTGAAGAAGGTGCAGAGTCTCGAGTACCGGCTTGTACTGTGTTGATGCAATATAAAGAAATACCGAAAGGGGCGCCAAGGTTTGGGGCTAATACTCTCTGGGGTGGAATTCCGCCACTCTGTGTCGCGTGTCGTCTCTCTCTCTCTCTCTCTCTCTCTCTCTCTCTCTCTCTCTCTCTCTCTCTCTCTCTCTCTCTCTCTCTCTCTCAGTTCTGTTTTTATTGAAGTGCTAAAAGTCTTTTCAGTCTGTTCTTTTCTATTGGCACGTGGTGCCCGTCTTGTGACAGATGCAAGGGGGATGTCCCTGTTGCCCATCAACTGCCTATGTGCTGCCCTATTGCTTGGAGGCAGAAAAGCTGGGGCTGATTTGTAGCAAAAACGCTACTTGGTTTCCCACCAGCTATGACTGGAAAAAAATAGGGAATAGGCAGGAAAAATGCACCAGTGCCCAAGTAGGGCCATGGGAAAAATATGGCAAGGAGCCTAATTGCCACGGAACGAAGCCAAAACCCTGAGCTAAACATGGTTAAACATATTCCGACATGTGAAAACAACTTCGCACTCGCCGGGCACAACCACAAAACAGCCCTCACTCCCTAATACCTGTTTTTGGGAGAAACTCGGACCGATTGGACGAATCTAGAGAGGTAGGTGAACTCTTAACTCATTGTAAGAGGGATTAGTAATGGTAGGCCCAAAGTCCCTTTTTTATCATATAACCTTTGAGTTCGTTTGCAGGTGTGAAAGCCATCACCATTGAACTCTACTCAAATCCCTTTTTGCTCCTTTCCAGGTGTTATGTGAAATCCCTGCCTTAATACTTGGCATTCTGCTATGGGAAAGGATCCTTGGCTGGAGAGTAGCAGCGAGCTTAGAGTGGGAAGCTCCCCTTGGCAAAAATAGCACTGAATGCTCCTTGTTGAACATATTCTTGCTCGTGGAAATGGGGGCTTCGGACCTGACTGCTTAGATAAAAGGAGTGAGGAACTCAGTGTTGTCTTGTTACGACAGCCCGACACGTCGCCACTCGAGTGAGAAATCACTTGGATCCGAACCGGACAGCTTTAGAAAGCTTAATGCGAGCGCCTCACACAAGTCCACCCGCCTTGCCCAATGGACCAAGGTCAAGCTCTCTACACTAAAATAGGGTGACAAAATATTGATCCCAAGCCCTCACGCCCAAGGTAGAATCCTCCCTCTCTCCAAGTGGCCCCATGCCCATCTGGTGATGAGATGTTTTATTTCTTGTTAACAAAGGCTCACACACACCTAAAAATAGCAAAGGATTAGGAGGCTAATTAGGGGTACTAACAATGTCCAAATAGCATGCTTAGGGGCTCTATTAGAAGGTGAAATCAATAATTTGAGTCTTATGCAAGGAGTCTCATACAGTAATTAAAGATCAACTCAACTGCACCGATCTATACTGGTCAGAAGTGATTAGTATAGGTTTTATTCAAATGGAAAAAAATGATGCTTAAATGCTCTAGCACACCCTTAATACTCCTCTAATCAACCCTAATTATCCAATGAAGGGTAATTACCATTGTTGGGAAAGTTTTAGGCAAGACCTATGAGCCACTGGTGATTGATTAACCTAGAAGCCTGATAACCACGAGTCCATAACCTTTTCAAGCTCTAATACCACTTGATGGTTATGGTGGGTATAGCAAAGAGGCATTCGTTACTTAAGCATAATAGAGATTAGCAACTAATATCACACTTAATCAAAGCTTGCACCAAGAGAGAATAAACACAAAGTAAACTTGATTATGCAACTACCAATGTGAGTACATGATTGTGCCTTTAAATAGGGTCAAAGTAGGTAGTACAAAGATGTCGTACAAGTGCATCTGACATCAAGCTCACCTCCAAATCAAGCTCTAAGAATCTGGGGTCATCCCTCTATGTAGGACTCCATACATGGGCCAATTTGTCTCCTAGTACACATCACGTGTCCTCTATCAGATTTAGGACTAGGCACATGAAAATCACATGACTCTTTGCCAACAGGGCTCCATTTAGGTAAGTATTGGTACACACATCAAGAAGCATATACCATAGGCCAAAGCTCGCATACCTAACAAAAGCTTCTTGCTTTTAAATGCGACAGGACATCTGTCTTGATAAAGCGTTGTGCTAACCACATAATCACTAGTATCTGTTTCACTAATCGCTAGGATCCACATGGTTGCAGTGTTAAGTGCTTAAAGCTCTCATCATCATCCCTCCTTTCAGAAGTTACGTAAGTGGAGAGCAACTTTGGAATAGTCCTTAATAAACTTGTTAAAAAAACAAGTAAAGCCTCTTCACTTGGCGAGCATTCTTCATAATGGGCTAGTTTTGCTGTGTTATTGTATGTCCTGCCTATATGTACATTATCAACAAAAACTGGGTTATTTGAAATGCACTTAACTAGCATCAGCTTTTTTGCATATACTCAGATTTTACTCTTTGTTACCTGATGTAGGATTTTTAAACATAAAGAGAAAGTATTGTTTAAAAGCTGCTTTTATGCTCCAGGTCAGCAGGTGAAACGAATTGCTGAAGCTGTAGATCATTTCTCTCAGGCAGGGCTCAGGACTATGTTCCTTGCTTGGCGTGACCTTGAGGAGTTTGATTATCACAACTGGTCCAAGAAGTTCAGAGATGCTAGCTCTAGTGTCAAAGATAGAGAGGTTTGCAAGCACTTCCTTTGTAATGCTTCATTTTGACCCTTAATCCTGTATTAGCTCTTGGGATGAGACGTAGTGCAATTTGCTACATGAACCTAGGACTCAGGAGTATGTCAAAACCTTGTGCCTGGCTAAGTGGGTGCCCTTGATTGGCCACTTTTTCTTGCGAATTTCACCCTTTGGTAGTGACGACGGAAAATCCTCGTAGTACATAGTTATGCGCATCTTCTGCATAAAGTATGGCGTCCAGGAATTACAAGACTTGTAGTATAAAACATATGATAGAGCTCATTGAATTTTGACACTTCCTTCATTGCATTGTGTATCAAAATAAGATCAACAAGACAACAGTAACATCTTTATTAGTGCACTTTTTGTTCAACGAGTTTTGTGCTTCTGACTAGCAAGTTTATTTTGCCATAGCCACTGTTTGCTCGATCTTTGTGTTTTGCCACAACAATGCCATCTTTTATTGTTTTCAAACGAAGCCGTATCTGATTATTAAGCTTTATGCAATGTGTGAATGAGGGAGTATAAGAACCACTATGGATGTGTATATTTACAGCTTCTCATAGATTATATATAGTCCACAGTCTAGTCTTTATCGAATGATCTCTCTTCTTGAACGAATCTTACAAAGTGGGAGTTCACTTTCTTACGTAAGTTCTTCAAAGGTTTGTAAAACATGATATGCCAACGAGGGTGTCATGTGCTGGACTATAACGTTTTACAGCATCTAGCGCTTTTTAATATACTCTCACGCCCTCCTTGATAAATTGTGATTCTTATCAGTATCTGATTGAACATCTGAAATCTCCTGCAGTGGAAAATGGCGGAGGTGTGTGAGCAGCTTGAAAGAAATCTTGAGTTGCTTGGAGCAACTGCCATTGAGGACAAGCTTCAGGTGAACACTTTAAAGTGATGAATGGCTGATAATCTCCTAACTTACAAGGGCATCACAAGTTATCCTTTGCTTTGCAGGATGGTGTTCCAGAGGCAATTGCAACCCTCAGAAAAGCAGGAATAAACTTTTGGATGCTCACAGGTGACAAGCTGAGCACTGCCGTGCAGATTGGGTTGTCATGCAATCTCGTATTACCAGGTATAGAATGCTGAAAAGCTGCAATTACTGTCATGTTTTCATGCAAGAACATGCAGTTTAGATTGAGTGAAACAGAGTGCAACTCATGTCATTCAAGTGTTGTCTGATAGACCAAGATGGATACAAACTGTATTGCATTTTCCAGTCTCTCATTTATATTTTAACCATGTTGATGGTTGATTATTAAGTGAATCAAGGTGTGCTTGTGGTATGATGGGTTTGTGCTTGAATTATTGGTGCACTGTAAACCCTAAGTTAGCTTCTTTTAGTAGTATGTCACTGCGATGTATGTTTTAGCAGTGTAACTGTTTCAAGATCTTTGAACAGAGCTTTACTGTAATTTCATAGATTTGTTACTGTTGCACTTACTTATATAGCAAACATCTTAAATGTTTTCTTACTCATTGTACACCCAGATTCAGGGCTAGTATCAGTTCATTACTTAGCTATAAGTTTTCAGTTCAGTTTTTTTCATTTTGTTGAGATGGCAGAGGATACCCCACTCATAGGCCAAGTTCGGTCTTTTGGGAGAGGATTATAAAAAATTGCTCTTTCTTTCTATGAATGTCTTACAGGCATGAGACAGATGCCAAAGGTTAATCTTCTTGACCCTGCATAGTACCATGAGATTACCAGTCTTTTGGTTCTTTTCATTCTAATTATTGTAGTACAGAAGTGTTTTGTCGTGAAGGAGTGGAATCAAGGATTTACAAAGAAGATACGGTATAGTGTACCAGAGGCTGATGACATTGCTCTTGTGGTGGCATGTCTGGACATGGGTCATATTACTCCCATGGGCATGGCATATGCATTGTATCACTGATAGGTGTCTCGACACACCATGCACTAGCATGGAACTCTCTCATCCTAGTAAGCCTATCTGACATCAGTATGACTGGCACAGATTTAGAGGACGTCATGGAAGATGAGGACTCACATTGGAACCTCCTTTTTCTTATATTCCATCAATACAGGCCTTTGCTCATAGGATTAACATTTGACCATTGGTGTGGTGGATTAAGGAGGCTATTTTGTCATGGGCAAAGCAAGAATAACGATATATTCAATTCTTTACAAGCAGTCTTAATTTTTGGTCATTCCTAGTATAAAAAGAAATCATTTGCATTGGTTTTTTTTCATGCTTGCAAAAACAGTACTTTTTCATTTTCTATTTCCTGTTGAAAATGTTTTTTTCTACATACAACTGCTATGGGTGGAAGTAAAAGGTCTATTATTGTTTTACGGCAGAACCAGAAGGGCAAGTGTTGTATGTACAAGGAAGAACTGAGGAGGATGTTGCAAGTAGCCTTGAGCGTGTTCTTCGAACCATGAGAATTACAAACACAGAGATAAAGGTAACAGGCTTTCTATCTTCAAGTTGAAGCTTCAAGGATCTCATATATTTGCTTTTATTGCACCAGTGTGCTTACGAGTGCCATTTTTTATAATGCAGGATGTTGCTTTTGTAATTGATGGATGGGCCTTGGAATTTGCTTTAAGTTATCATTATGAGTCATTTCTAGAGCTAGCTATGCTTGCTAAGACTGCCATATGCTGTCGTCTAACTCCTGCACAAAAAGCTCAAGTACGTTTTCTGCCCAGTGCTAACATTGATTCTAAAGAAGACAACTCTCACTTTATCTTTTGGTTGCATTGCAGCTTGTAGCTCTGCTCAAAAACTGCGATTACAGGACACTTGCAATAGGAGATGGAGGAAACGATGTGAAAATGATCCAAGCGGCTCATGTGGGTGTGGGCATTAGTGGTCGTGAGGGACTTCAAGCTGTCAGGGCCGCAGATTTCAGCTTTGGAAGTATGTTTCCGATGAATACATAAATGTGTTGTATTTTTTGCATGTAACCTACTAGGAATATACTCACACAAATAAATGCAGTATGTGTGGTGTGTCTCTGTTTAAATCATTGTGTGCAGGAAGAATGCATGGGAGGAAGAATATAAGCAAGAAAAGGAGGATTGGACACGAGAAAAGGAGGAGATGAGAGAGGAGATTGACCTCCTCAAAGGGGAGGCAGTGACTCAATGAGATTGGCCCTCAAGAGAAGGAGACATCCCCATCATGGACACATGCACCATCAAGCAAGAACTCGCCATGGTCATCATGGCAAGCATGGAGGAGAAGATTGAAGGCAAGAAAGATAGATGGGTGGAGGTGGCAAAGAGGTATGGGAAGAATCACAAAGAGAGTATTTGCAAATTGTGCACAATACTTTGGAGGAAGAGAAGATGAGGGAAACCCCTACGTCAACATCTGCATTATTTGCATCGCTGATAGGACCAAGTCCACTCCCAAAGTTGATGGAAAGACCCTATGCAAGAAGCTAGTCTATAACGAAGGGTAGCCCCTTGCCGTTAGCAAAGCTTGGAGAGCTGGCAACGACACAAGCAAGGAGAGGGTTCTGATTCTACAATTTTGGAATGAGATAGAGAGGACAGCCTTGAAGCCTTCATGCGAAGAGGGTGATATTACGCATTTTAGCCAGTGATTCTGAAACCGGCCCATGGGGCTGTAGGCTTTGGCTTTCACCCGAAATCCTTTACTTTACTTTACACACACACACAGAGAAAGAGTACTTTGCAAAAGGGACCTGCGACGGGAATTAACACTTAAGCACACACACGGCTCAAGAGCTAGAATGCTCCGAACAGACGCCGACAACCTGCAGGCTCCAAAATTGGCGCCCCTTACGGTATTTCTTTATACTTTGAGAGGGTAAATTACAAAGTAGAGTCCTGGGAATTCTTTACCTCTATCCAGCTAGATACCACATGCTTTGGCCAAATTTCGGCAGCATAACAGCCCCAAAACCTGAGCGAAACCAATTCCCCTATTGGAACTCACTTCCACTGGCATAAACCCTCTGATTCCTGCTCAAAAACAGTAAATTCAGCATGTTGTATTTACTGGTTTTTGCCCTGTTTTCAGCCCTAAACAGTCCCCGAATTGTCTTCTGTCAGTGGAGCATTGTTCCCAATGGTTCTGGCATCCGTATGGCTGGAAAACAGTCAAATTACAGCGCATAACCAACACTGAATCCGCACCTGTACGGTGAGGTTATGACCCTCACCGGTGCCTGCTTTGGAGTAGCAATTAGCTACCCCTATTCCTGCTCAAGGAGGCTCTTGCCTCAGCACAAAAGCATGAAACCACATAGTTGTACATCAGTCAAATGAAGAGCCCTCTTGTGGGGCATCACATAACTGCACGTAGGAGAGAGAGAGAGCAGTGTGTAGTGTGCAGGTCATCACTCCTAGCACCACACTGTACATAGAATGGAACGAAAGCACTCCATAGCTCTTAACCTGTGACAAAAGCTGAAAAAATGAGCCCTCCGAGCTACAAATTCAGCGCCAGTTCTTGATGCAAGAGAAAGTGCACAGAAATGTGCCACTTGGCACGAATTACAAGCATTTTCCCGTTTTGGGGTTGCCGCCTAAAAATCTCCCGATTGGTTGCCCAGTTGACTTCGCGGCAGAGTTATAAAATGTTCCCCTTGTCATTCCGAAGGTAATGAAGCCAACACATTTCACGGCCCAAAATAGCCCTCCTAATTTTTAGGAGATGCTTCGGTTGGGCTCCCACTGGTCATCTGACCATCTGTTCTCATTGGGACCGCATCCAAAAGTGCAATGTGGCCCAACTGCCAGATACTTTCTGTTGGTGATCCCACCTTGACTTTATACCTTTATTGAGTTCACTTCCTAGTATCCACCAACTTGCTAAGTGCGACAGGGGGACCTACATTACCTCGTACTCAGCCTAGACATCCTCTTACTATACGAATTCCAGTGCCGACCCACTTCCCGTCTGCGGGTGAAACTACCGTTCACATTGGCCATACAATGTCCAACCTATTTGCAACTTCAAAAAGAGGGTCTCAAAAATAAGACAAAAATCATTGGAAAGAAACCAACACTAAGGTTAGCAATTGCCACGTCCTCGATTGCATACCATAAATACATGCCACTGATGATCTTGTGTTGTTAGCACTCTTTTATCACCGCATGTATCCGCAAGAAAGGTCGTAACACATAGATACAAATGACTTAATGAGACCTTCATACTTTTGTCATTTCCATCTATTACATTGAATTCATATGTACATTTGATGTGCTAGCTCTATCATTACCCCTCCTTTGCACACGTTGGGTTGGGGCATAAGTAGGTTGTAACCCAAAGGCTTCAAGGTAAAGTTGCAGTACCTTTGGTGACTCTGACAGTTCATACTCTTCCATTCACTTTGCATCCATAGGCAGATAGTTCTTGAACTTCACCAAATAGCGTCTTGCAACCCGTCCTTTAACTTTTTTGTCCGTATGTGCCAAAACTTGCTCAGGTACCAGGATCTCATCAAGTTCCTCAACTTCTGGCTGATCCTCATCTGGCATATCTTCTGGCACATCACCCACGAAGGGTCTTAAAAGACTCACATGGAATGCATTATGAATGTTCCACGCATCAGGCAATTTCAGCCTGTAAGCCACATCGTTGATCTTGTCAAGCACTTAAAAAGGCCCATAGTAACGCATACTGAGCTTAGGAAACAGTCGTTCCTTGCCCTTCATCTTCTTTAACCTTGCCTTTTCAAACCTTAACAGTACCCAATCACCAGATGATAACAGCAATTCACGATGGTGACGATTAACAACCTTTTTCTGCTTTGCCTGAGTCTTCTCCGAGGCAACTTTAATTTTCTTATACATTTCATCCGTGTTCTCAACATATTGATCTGCCTCAAAGATCTTGTCCTTTGTATGCAAAATGGGAGGAACCTTTTTGCCCCCTTCAACAATCTCAAAAGGTGCCTTGCCAGTCGACGAATGCACCGTATTATTTACGCATATTCAAGCATAGGCAAATATTGTTCCCACTTGCCCTTATCATCCAACACATAGCGTTTCAACAAATCTAAGACAGTAGAATTAGCCTCTTCTGACTGTCCATCCGTTTGTGGATGAAACGAAGATGAGAACTTGAGCGTAGTACCCATGTTCTCAAACAATCCTCTCCAGAACAAATTGGTCATGCGAGGATTACGATCACTGATAATCGATTGTGGCATACCATGGTACTTAAACACATTGTACATAAACAAGCGTGCCATCTGATCAGGTTTTATCTTCTCTTAACCAAGGATAAAATGGGCCTGCTTGTTGAACCTGCAGATAATGGTCCGTATACCATCTTTCCCTGTTGGCGTTCTTGAAAGATCAATGATAAAGTCCATAGCAATGCTTTCCCATGGCTTATCCGGAATCGGCAGTGGTTGTAATAGCCTTGGTGCCTTTTGCCTGTCAAACTTGACCTTTTGGCAAATCAGGCATGCTCGCACAAAGGCATCCACATCTCTCCTCAAGGTAGGCTAAGAGAAGAATGTCTCTACCGCTTTAACTATCGCATCAATACCACGATGCCCTGCATACGGTGGGACATGATTCTCGTCTATGACCTTATGTCGCAATGGCTTAGTGACACAAAGTCGGCCATGCATCATCATAAAATCATCTCTGAGGAGGTAGTGCTCTTGATGTTGCCCCTCTTGTAACTGTTCAAAGATCCTTGCAAAATCTTCATCAATAGCATATTGTTCCTTCATAGTCATCTAGCTCATCATGATAAGGAATTGACACAGTTGAAATCTGTGGCTTTCTTGATAACGCATCAGCCACAACATTCTTCTTGCCTTCCACATGCATAATCTGGAAGTGGAACATAGAAAGAATGTTTGCTGATCGCATATGCTTTTCGGATAGCGTTGACTGTGTCAAGAAGTATCGCAAGGTCTGATGGTCCGTTTGGACAACAAAATCAGCACCTAAGAGATAGTGCTTCAACTAAAAAGCGCATGAATCACGGCCAACAGCTCTTTCTCATAGACTTGCATAGTCTTCTCTTGCCCTTGCAAAATTCGGCTTTCATAAGCTACTACCCATCCATCTTGCATTAGCATTGCTTCGATGCTATTGCCACACGCATCACATTGGACCACAAATGACTTCCTAAGATCTAGCAAAACAATTACTGGATCTGAAGTCAACTTTTCCTTCAAGAGACTAAAAGTTGAAATCTCTTTTTGGGTCCATCTGTAAGTGGCCTCTTTCTTTTGCAAGGCGTGAAGAGGTGATGCCATCTCTGCAAAATTCCTGATAAACCTTCTATAGTAGGAACACAATCCCAAGAAGCTTCTGACATCGTGCACAGTCTTCAAGTCTGACCATGTCTTAATAGCTTTGACCTTTGCGGGATCCATTCTGATACCATCTTTTGAGACTATGTGGCCAAGAAAGTGCATCTCTTCCAAGAAGAATTCACTTTTCTTAGGATTGACAAGTAGCCTGTGACTGTGCAGCTCTTTGAACACAATGGTCAAGTGACGCCTATGCTCCTCTTCATTCTTCGAATAGACTATCATGTCATCAAAGAATGTTCCAACAAACTGTTGATGCAAGCGGAAAATCCGGTCCATCATTCTGTTGAACGTGGCAGGAGTATTTGTTAGCCCAAACGGCATCACTAAAAACTCATAAAGACCAAATGTCGTTCTAAACGCAGTCTTGTGCACATCCTTTGGCCTTATACGAATCTGATGGTACCCACTCTTAAGGTCTATCCTGCTGAAAATTGCAGCACCCTCTAAACGATCGAGATTATCATCAATTCTAGGAATAGGAAACCTATTCTTGATGGTATTCTTGTTCAACGCACGGTAATCAATACACATGCGCCATGAGCCATCCTTTTTCTGCACTAGGAGCAGTGAGGAGCAAAAGGGTCAAGAACTAGGTTGAATCAGCCCCTTCTCTAATAACTTCTCAACCTGGCCCATAATCCCTTTCTGTTGCGCCGCGCTAACCTTGTAGGGAGGTCTATTTGGTGGGCTACACCTTGGCACCAAATCTATCCGATGGTCCTTAGGTCTTTCTGGCGGCAATTGCGACGGTAATGAATCAGAAAAACAGTCACTAAACTCATGTAAAAATGTTGACCTTTCTTTATCTAACATAGATAAATTTGACTGACCATTATCTGAGACATCACGTGCAAAAATCAAGTACACAGAAAGATGATTCTTTTTTACAAAAGTGATAGCGGAAGCAGATACAATAGGGACAGACTCCCCTTTGAGCTTTGCATCCAAAACATGAGTTTTGTCCCTATGTTGAAGGGTGATAGTCTTGCCGAAGGCATCCAGCACGCCATGCACTCTGAAAATCCATGGCATTCCAAGTTGCGCATTGCACCCTTCCAATGGCATGATATAGAACTCTTCGGTGTCCACATACGATTGAATATGCAGACACAGCTTTCCAATAATGGGAGTAACACACTTTAAGTGGCTAGGACATGCCAACCCTGCCTCTGCTGTGTACCTCATCTCTTCAGCTCTGATGGCCAGCTTCATAATTATCTCTCGTGAGATAAAGTATGCTTTGGCACCTGGATCAAAGAAGATGAGTGCCGTCTGATCCCTAACTTTACCCCATGCCCTGCAGAACTCACTGGCATCTGTACTGGGTCTATCACCCACCATATCTGGCACCAAACCTGCCGTGGGTTTAGGCTTCTTGCCTTTCTGGTCTTCTTTATCGTATGAGTCAGCTGGTCTTTTGCTTTGTGGACAATTGGTAGCAAAGTGACCAAGACCTTCTTTTCCTCGAGCGACTTGTGCACAAAAGGCTTCCTTTTATGTTTCTTTGCCTGCGCTCCAAAAGTCCCTGCTGAATCCTTGTCTTTGGTGGCCTTTGCTGACTCCTGTGACGCTTCAGGAGCCGTTTTCACAAAGGGCTTCTTCGCTGAATTTTTCTTTTGCTGCCCTCCTTTCTCGTTGCTCGGAAACCCACTATCCTCTCCTCTCAACAAGGCAAGACCAGTATTAGCAACTTCCATGAGCTGACTGAGGGTAGCCACTCTGTTCTTGGTACAGTAGTTCCGGAGCCCTTTAGGCAGCCCACAACAATACTTCTCTATTTGCTCTGTCAATGGCACAAATCTGTAGGAGGTCATTGAGAGTAACGCTTTACAACACCTCCGATTGTACTCCAGCAAGCTCTTGCATGTAGCCGAAGTAAGTTGGTGCCAATCTGTCATGACGTCGGCTTCAAATTCATTTGACAACCAAGGAGATGCAAACATTTGCTTGAAGCATAGTTACCAGGAACGGGAAATTCGGAACGGGAACGCGGAACGGCAACATGCATGAAATGCCATTCCCTGTTTCGGATACTCACGTTTGAAACACGGAACGGGAAATTGGGATGGGAACGGGGACCTGAAAATGGCCATTCCCTGTTACTATGGCTTGAAGTAGACCCAAGTTGCAGGTGCCTGTCCTTGCATTAACAATGTCGTCCACCATGTAAGCGCATTGTCCTTTAAGAAAGTGGCAACTTTCTTGACCTTAGAGACCTCTGTAAAATTCCGTCATGCATAGGCTATATCAAACTGCTGGAGAAAAGTGAGAGCCTTTGCTTTATCCTCAAAGCCGCTGAAAGTGCTAACCTTTACAGCTGCATCACCTTCTTTGTAAGCTTTCGGCTTTTCCAGTGCCCCCAAGTTGTCATAAGGAATGGTCTGCAACATGGGCACTATAGTAGGCATCATCGGCACATCTTGGCCATTAACATTTTGCATCAAAGGTGTGATATCTGGCTGCTACCAGAAAAACCAGCCATGCCAAAATGACCTTGTGGCACCCCAAATTGGCCCTGGTTGCACTGAAAACCTTGTTGCATGCCAATGCTACAATACATGGTTTTTGGCATCATGCCTTGCATACCCCCAAACACTGTTCCTTGCATATACGGCTGACTTCCAGGCGCATAACCAGCCATACTCTAGAACACAGATCCACCTCCGAAATACCCAGGATGTATCGTGGGTGGTGGAAAAACTTGATGCATTGCCTGGTAACCAGTTCCTTGTCCATTCAAGACAGCATGCGGGCTCTGAAAGTTGGCAGGCTCAACTGGCATAACCTGTGGAATAGGTGTCCTAACCGCCTGTTCAAGGACGGGAGGAACTTGTTTGGGAGCTCTTGACTCCGCAACATGCGAGTGTTCCCTATCCTGCTGAGTTGCATGAAGTACTTGGGCTTGAGCCTCAACAAGCTCCGTTCGCGGTGTAGGTTGCCTATTTTGTTGTTGCACTGGTGGTGCTTGCAAGAACTCCATAAACCTTGGGTTCTGCACCAGTTGCGAAAAGACATTCACCGCGGCAACTAACTGAGTCCTGAACGCATCATCCTCAAGTTGCCCAGTCATAAAGCCCTGTACTACTGGAGGGACATTCACATCAACAGGAGGTACGATCTGACGTGGCCGTGAGCTCTCGCCAATCTCGAAGACCATAGGAGTTTCCTGCCTGTCCTTCGAAGAGAAACCCTCTTCCATAATGCCCTTCCCTTTGTCAGCCATACTGTAATCCCGTGTTCCTATACTCTGTGTCTTTACCCAAAACAACCGAGGCTTACTCTTTGAGGAAAAAGTGATTGATGTCCCGGCAACAGAACCTTGAAACCGGCCCGTGGGGCGGTAGACTTTGGCTTTCACGCGAAATCCTTTACTTTACTTTACACAGACACAGAGACAGAGTACTTTGCAAAAGGAACGTGCGACGGGAATTAACACTTAAGCACACACACGGCTCGGAAGCTAGAATGCTCCGAGCAGACGCCGACAACCTGTAGGCCCCAAAATTGGCGCCCCTTTCGGTATTTCTTTATACTTTGAGAGGGTAAATTACAAAGTAGAGTCCTGGGAATTCTTTACCTGTATCCAGCTAGATACCACCTATTTTGGCCAAATTTCGGCAGCATAACAGCCCCAAAACTTGCGCGAAACCAATTCCCCTGCTAGAACTCACTTCCATTGGCATAAACCCTCTGATTCCTGCCCAAAAACAGTAAATTCAGCACGCTGTATTTACTGGTTTTTGCCCTGTTTTCAGCCCTAAACAGTCCCTGAACTATCCTCTGTCAGTAAGGCAATGTTCCTAATGTAACTAGCGTCCGTATGTCTGAAAAATAGTCAAATTACAGCGCATAACGAGCGCTGAATTCGCACCTGTACGGTGAGGTTATGACCCTCACCTGTGCCTGCTTTGGAGTAGCAATTAGCTACCCCTGTTCCTGCTCAAGGAGGCTCTTGCCTCAGCACAAAAGCATGAAACCACACAGCTGTACATCAGTCAAATGAAGAGCGCTCTTGTGGGGCATCACATAACTGCACGTAGGGGAGAGACAGAGCAGTGTGTAGTGTGCAGGTCATCACTCCTAGCACCACACTGTACATAGAATGGAAAGAAAGCACTCCATAGCTCTTAACCTGTGACAAAAGCTAAAAAAATGAGCCCTCCGAGCTACAAATTCAGCGATAGTTCTTGATGCAAGAGGAAAGTGCACAGAAATGTGCCACTTGGCGCGATTACAAGCATTTTCCCGTTTCGGGGTTGCCACCTAAAAATCTCCCGATTGGTTGCCCAGTTGACTTCGCCGCAGAGTTGTAAAATGTTCCCCTTGTCATTCCGAAGGTAATGACGAGAACACATTTCACGGCCCAAAATAGCAGTTCCCTAATTTTTAGGAGATGCTTCGGTTGGGCTCCCACTCATCATCTTACCATCTATCCTCATTGGGACCGCATCCAGAAGAGCAACGTGGCCCAACTGTTGTATACTTTCTGTTGGTGGCCCACCTTGACTTTATGCCTTTATTGAGTTCACTTCCTAGTATTTACCAACTTGCTAAGTGCGACGGGGGGGGACTACATGACCTTGTACTGAGCCTAGACATCCTCTTACTATACGAATTCCAGTGCCGACCCACTTCCCGTCTGTGGGTGAAACTACCGTTCACATTGGCCATACAATGTCCGACCATTTGCAACTTAAATAAGAAGGTCTCAAAAATAAAACAAAAATCATTGGAAAGAAACCAACAACTAAGGTTAGCAATTGCCACGTCCTCGTGACAGATTCCATCTTAACAACTTATACATGTTGCTCAATGGTACTTCGCCCCCTTAGGTTTGAAGTTTGCGACAGTGGGAGGAGCAGCTGAGGAGAGGAGCCTAGGAGAGGAGGAGGAGGAGGAGAGACGGGGAGACCCTCTCACCATACACATGCTCCAGGTCTTTCAAGGGAGACTTCAACGGGCGTGAGACATGACTTTGAGGAATCTGAGATGCTACCCCTCCTCGACAAGACAGGGGTAGAGAGGACCTCATCTGATACAACTACGCCCACAGCTTACAGACGACACCCGCTCAGGTTGGGATCTCAGTATTGTCTCGTTAATTTTAACGGGATGGCCGTGTGGCCAGATTCGGGAGGTCTCACATGTAGTTTGGCATAAGTCTAAGAGGGACATAGGACAGTGGACAACATTCTTGGATCTAGGGAGGCAACACATCATATTCCCCCCAGCCCATCGGTGTTGATCCCACTTACCTTTAAACTTTTATCTAACAACACACCCCCACCATGCATATCATCCACATGCACCTGACATACCATCGTATTCTTCTCACATGATCTGTCTGATATCCAGGCTCAACACGTTAAGGCATCTCCTAGCTAAACCCTTCAACACCACTTGGGGCGCTCTGCCCACAAGTCTCTTGTTTTGCACAGAGTGGGTCTTAGTAGTTTCCCCCACACCACTTGTCACAAGAGGCTGTGACAACCACTAACTTTTGTTGTTGATTTCTTTCCCTTGATTTTTATCTATGTTTTGGGACCCTCTTTTGGAAGTCACAAATAGCGGGACATTGTATGGCCAATTTGAAATGGCCGATGGCCGAGAGTTTCACGCCAAGAGATGGTTGGGCCGATTGGCACTAAAATCCGAGTAGTAAAGGGTGGCTAGGCTCAGTTCAAAGTCATTTAGGCCCCACATGACACTTTATAAGGTGGTGGGTACTAGGAAATCAACTCGAAAGGGCATAAGGGACACATGGCGGCTAGAGAGCAATTCGCCAGACACCTCAGCAAGGAGGGGCGCCCAAAATCAATCAAGAGAGAGAGGGGGCTGATTTGACTTCATTGTGAGCCTACGGTGCGTGTGCGTGTGCGTGTGTGTGTGTGTGTGTGAGAGAGAGAGAGAGAGAGAGAGAGTAGTGGGTGCTGGTTTACAGCTTTAAAGGAAAGTTTGTCTTCTCCTCTGTCCTATGTAGCACGATGATTTGGCTCTCGTGTGTTAGGTTTGATGACGGCTATGGAGGGTGGCGTCTGAGGAGAAGCGCCATGGCGGGCAAAAGTGCAAAGAACGAGTCGACGAGAGAGTAGTGGGTGCTGGTTTACAGCTTTAAAGGAAAGCTTGTCTTCTCCTTTGTTCTATGTAGCACAATGATTTGGCTCTCGTGTGTTAGGTTTGATGACGGCTATGGAGGGTGGCGTCTGAGGAGAAGCGCCATGGCAGGCAGAAGTGCAAAGAACGAGTCGATGAGAGAGAGAGAGAGAGAGAGAGAGAGAAATGAAATGAAATGAAATGTTATATTAACGTCTTCAAAAGGCCAAAGTGACCTACGAGACCAGAAAGTTACAATGTGGTGGATCTGATACAAAGTCAGAGTAACAAGATGACAAAATGACAAAATAAAATACTAGGGAATCCTAAACTGCTAGGTCTGAACTAAGCAGCTAGCTGGGATGGCTAGATCACGAGAGAGAGAGAGAGAGAGAGAGAGAGAGAGAGAGAGAGAGAGAGATGAAATGAAATGAAATGTTATATTAACGTCTTCAAAAGGCCAAAGTGACCTATGAGACCAGAAAGTTACAATGCGGTGTATCTGATACAAAGTCAGATTAACAAAATAAATTAAACTAGGATAACAAAATATAAATACCGCGGGATCCTAAACTAAGCATTACAATGTGAAGACAATATGGGAGGGGAGTAGAGATCCATTCCTCCCAGAGAGAGAGAACAGAGAGATTTGACACAATAATAAAAAACACGCTATGCTTGATTATTTTTCCTTTGTAAAAACTTACAATATATATATATATATATATATATATATATATATATATATATATATATATATATATATATATTGTAAGTATATATATAGCAAAAGTTGCCATGCAAACTGGTAAAAGTAAATGAAGCTTCATCTGCCTGCTCCAAGGGGGTTTCCTACAGGCTGACACCAAAAAACTAAACGAGGGCTTGAACCCAACAATCCCCCCCTCAAGCCCGAACTAGATAGACCACTCTCATGATACCTCGAGTTTGTGGTGTACTCGTCAACCGTGAATTTTAGGTTCTCTCACAACCAAGGATTTTGGTGTATCCATAACCTGGTGCTTTGATAGCAAAACCCCCCCTTGAACAGATAGGGTGCAGGTCAAAAAATTAGCTACCAATAAATGGAGTTTTTGGTTCACTGCCAAACCTTGGGTTTAAGGTGTACCCAATAACCTCATGAGTAGCAAAACAAATTAGGACTGAGAATTGGGAGGTCTTACCACTTGTGACAGTGTCTATAGCCCGTACAATGTATGTCATGGCATGAATGACAACAGATACAATAAAAGAGGCTTTGACTTTAAAAGTGTATGATCGTTTTGACAATAAACAAAAAGAGGACAAATCTATGACATTGAACAAAGAAAAGTAGTTTTCTATACTCTGCATGTGTAGCTTGTTGCTGCAAACCTTCGATTTGGGTGCTTTTCATTCATCAAATCACCTTTTGTGAGGACAACTTGTCTCATCGGATCAGTCTCTACTGTTATCTCCTCTTGGCGAACCCATTTGAATCCATAAAGCATAAGAAAAACCGCCATGAGATGGCTTTTGAAAAACTTGGAGTCCATTGGGGATGCTCACTTTGTGATTAATGAAGTTCAAGTTTGCAAAAGTAGCCACAAAGAGAAAGGACTCCTTTCTTCTGAGTTTCCATATTTCTGTCACAACGATATATTTCCCTTGCACTTTCTTGTTGGGTGCTTGATAATATGAATTGGATACAAGGCAACGTACATGGCAACAACAGCAACAAACAAAGTGGGAGTCGAGAAGCCAGAGAGGTTAACAGCATTTATTCCATCGGTACGAGCAGAGATGGACTGAAACAAGGCCACCACCAGCTTGTAGCCTGCCCCAAGCCCCTTCAATGCCTCACTTCTCCAATTTATACCCAGCATGCACATCATTTGACATCCATTCCAGAATGCCGCACTCCCCACTAATTAAAATGTTCCATCACTTGGAAATATGTGCGAAAAGCGTCTCTCTTTGGCTGCAAGTATATATGCATACACTTCTTTTCTCTTTCCATTTGCACATCTGTACAAGACCCACATGCAAAAGCGTAGTATAAATGCATATAGAGTGTTACCCATCAACATAAGTGTACTAAGGCAGAGAAGCATCACCCACGATCGTTGCAATGGCACCATATTCTCATCCAGAAGTACGTACTCACAATTACCGAAGGCTGATACTGTCGCAAAAAATGGAGAAAAGACCCACATGCAAAAGCGTAGTATAGGTGCATATAGAGTGTTACCCATCAACATAAGTGTACCAAGGCAGAGAAGCATCACGCACGATCGTTGCAATGGCACCATATTCTCATCCAGAAGTACGTACTCACAATTACCGAAGGCTGACACTGTCACAAAAATGGAGAAAAGGCCAGGATGAACATGGTTTTGCATCAGCACAGGGAGGCGGGAACGCTTCATGATAGGTCTTTGTAGCATGTGGGTGTGTGGGGATTCCGTAATCTGAGGGTTTCTGAGGGATGGGTTTGTTGAAGAAGAAGAGCTAGAGGGGGATGGCCAGTGTGGCTCTAATACCCGGTGTTAGGTTTGAGGACGGCTATGGAGGGTGGCGTCTAAGGAGAAGCGCCATGGCGGGTAGAAGTGCAGAGAGAGAGAGAGAGAGAGAGAGAGAGAGAGAGAATCGACACAATAATAAAAAACACGCTATGCTTGATTATTTTTCCTTTGTAAAAACTTACAATATATATAGCAAAAGTTGCCATGCAAACTGGTAAAAGTAACTGAAGCTTCATCTGCATGCTCCAAGGGGGTTTTTCACGAGCTGACACCAAAAAACTAAACGAGGGCTTGAACCCAACATCATGCACCTCTCTCCCCTTTTGAATACAGAATCATGATGCTTGTCTCAAGGGCTATTCATTTGTATGTATAGTTGTGTGGGTTTATGCACGATTGCTGATGCAAGAGCCTCTTGCACAAGTACCGGTTTAGCTAATTGCTAATCCACAAGTTGATTCGGAGAGATTTCTAGCGAGAAATCTCATCTAAATCAAAGGGCAAGTAGCCCTACAGGTGTGGGAACTCGAGGGCTTACTACAGATGCGACCGGCACGCAAAACGGAGCCCAAAACAAAGAATTACAGCTTGCTGTAATTTTATGCAGGTTTAGGGTTTCGACCCTTTTTTATGCCATAAAGTCCCAGGAGCTTCGGGGAAGCTAGTGAATTGTGAAAGAGGTGGAGGCGGAAAACAGAGATTTCAGCATGCTGTATTTTCTTGCCAGGTTTGTCAAAGTGCTCTAATGTGCACGGGATGTCACCTAGTGCATGGGGATTTGGTCTATGAAGCCTTCTACTGCAGTTATGCAATTTGGGGTGCCACATACCGCTTTTGGTATGTCTGGTTTTTCGAATCAGCAGGCAAATATGGCACCAAGAAATCAAGATCCTGATGGCCAAGGGGCACAAATGATCCCTGCCACTATAGCCATGTTGCAAACACTTCCCTATGAGAATTTGGGAGTGCTAGAAAAGCCAAAACCATACCAAGAAGGTGGTGCAGCTGTTAAGTTTGATACTTCCAACGGATTTGAGGACAAGACAAAGGCTCTTACTTTCCTCCAATAGTTTGATAGTGCGTATGCAAGGGGGAATTTTACAAACGCCTCCAAGGTCAAGAAAGTTGTCACTTTCTTGAAAGGAAATGCGTGTTGATGGTGGACGACAAGCACCCGCCACATGGGTTTACTTCAAGCAATTGTTTGCATTTGGATGGTTGTCAAATGAATTTGAACCTAATGTCATGACAAATTGGCACCAACCCAATGCAACTACTTGCAAAAGCTTAGAGTATTGTCACGAGACTGTGGCAACCACTTACCTTAGTTGTTGGTTTCTTTTGCTTGATTTTTGGGACCCTCTTTTTGAAGTCACAAATGCTCGGACATTGTATGGCCATTGTGAAACAGACGACAACTGAGAGTTTCACCTGCAGCAATGAAGGGCAGGTCGCTACAAGATGGTCGGGCCAGTCGGCATTCAATTCCAAGCAGTAAAAGGGTGGCTAGGCTCAGTTCAAAGTCATTTAGGCCCCACGCGACACTTATAAGTTGGTGGGTACTAGGAAATTATGGAAAGCTTGTCTTCTCCCTTGTCTCATCATGTAGCACGATGATTTGCTCTCGCGCATACATATAGTAATGCCCCACTAGTTGGGCTTCTCGAATTGACCATGTACAGTTCCGAGGGTTTTATGCACGTTTGCCAAGGCAAGAGCCTTCTGTACAAGATCCGGATTAGCTAATTGTAAATCCCCCAAAGGTACGCACAGTTCCATTGCGAAGGATTGCAAAAACAGAGAGTTTTCTCGCGTGAAAACTCGTTTGATTCAAAGGGGAACTATCCCATTGCATGCGGGAGCATTTGAGACACGCGTAGACGTGTTCACTCCGCTCCGACTTAAAATAGAAAATTATAGCATGTGTTTTTCTGCAATTTTAGGGTTTCACCCCTAAACTGTAGGAGATTACCAGGGGAGCCTCGGGAAGGTCTTGGGATGCTTACTTGACAATGGAAAGCTTCTAGAGTGCTAAGTGTGTGACATGTACTTTTGACCTACAAGGTTTTTGCACCGTTATGTTGGCGAAATTGGGTCAAAAACCTGCAATTACAGCCATGGACAGGTTTGGACAGCTTGGTGAGAGTTAGGTGAAAGCGTTCCGATCGTTTATTCGCAATAAGAATAAAGAAATATCAAAAGGGGTGCCGGTCTACAAGGTGTCGCTGTTTGCTTGGAAGCACTCTAGCTCCCAGGCCGTGTTTTGTTTGAAGTGTAATTTCAAGTCACAGGCTTATTCGTGAAGTTCCTCTGTGTCATAAAGTATAACAGTGTAAAGATCGGGTGAAAGCTAAAGACTACTGCCCTCTAGCGAGTCTACGGGCTGGTTCCAAGGTTCCGTCGCCGGATTAGAATCACTCTCTTAGCCTTTGTTGGTTTTCGGCGAGGACACAGAGCACAGGAACTTGGAATTACACTATGGCTAACAAAGTGAATGGCACCAGGGAAGAGGGTTCCACTAGACAAACAGGTTGTTGTTCCTCCAGTGTTCGAGGTTGGCGAGAGTTCATGGTCACCCTTGTCGATGCCTTTTGTTGATGTGAATGCTCCACAAGCGCAAGGGTTTATGACTGGGCAACTAGACGACAATGCATTTAGGACAGAGCCAATTGCCGCTATGAATGTGTTTTCTCGGTTGGTGCAAAATCCTTGGTTTATGGAATTTCTGCAAGCGCCACAAATGCCACAGCAGACAAGGCAACTTTCTCATACAGGAGAGCCCGTTGAGGCTCAAGCCCAGGTCCCTTGTGCGTCTTCGTAGGGCAGGGACCAATCACATGTTGCGGAGCCAATTGGAGCTCCAATACAAATTTCTTCTGTCCACGAACAGGTGGTTAGGACGCCTATTCCATAGGCTTTACCAGTTCTGCCAACCATCTTTTAGAGTCCAAATGTTGCATAAAATGGACAGGGAACCAGTTTCCAAGCTATGCAACATGTTCTTTCACCACCCATGGTACATCTTGGGTCTTGGGTATTTCTGGGGTGGATTTGGGTTTCAAAGCATGGCTAGTTATGTGCTTGGAAACCAACAACATATGCTAGGAACAGTCTTTGGGGGTATGCAAGGCAAAACCCCATGTATGGTAATATTGGCATGCAGCAAGGGCAGGGGGGGAATTTTATAGAAGCCTCCAAGGTCAGGAAAGCTGCCACTTTCTTGAAAGGTAATGCGCATGGTGGATGACACTGTTGATGCAAGGACAGGCACCCGCCACATGGGTTTACTGCAAGCAAATGTTTGCATCTGCGAGATGTCAAACGAATTTGAAGCCGATGTCATGTCAGATGGGCACCAACTCATTGCGTCTACTTACAAGAGTCTAAGGAGTACAATCGGAGGTTCTGTAAAGCGTTGCTCTTAGCAACCTCCTACATGTTTGTGCCATTAACAAAGCAGATTGAGAAATATTGTTGTGGGTTGCCTAAAGGGCTTAGAAATTGCTATACAAAGAACAAAGTGGCCGCCCTTACTCAACTTATGGAAGTTGCAAACACTGGTCATGCCTTGTTGAAGGGAGAGGACAGTGGGTTTCAGGGCAACGTGAAAGGGGGTCAGCTCAAGAAAATTTCAGCAACGAAGCTCGTTGCCAAAGCAGCTCGTGAAGCGTCACAAGGGTCAAAAAAGGCAAATAAAGGCAAGGACTCAGTCGAGACATTTGAAGGACATGCCAAGGAAAAGAAAAGGAAGCCTTTTGTGCACAAGTCGTTCGAGGAAAAGAATGCTTTAATGGCTCAGAACAAATGCTTTATTTGCAAGCAGCCTGGTCATTTTGTTGCAGATTGTCCACAGAGAGAGAGACCAGCTGAATCAGAGGATAAAGAGGACAAGAAAGGGAAGAAGCCCAAACCCACGGCCGGGTTAGTGCCAGATATGGCCAAAGTCAGATGGCAGTGAGTTATGCAAAGCGTGGGGTAAAGTCAGAGACCAGACAACACTCATCTTCTTTGATCCAAGTGCAAAAGCAAACTTTATCTCACTAGAGTTGGCCATCAAGTTGGGCATCAAGGCCGAAGAGATGGGGTACACAATAGAGGCAGGGTTCGCATGTCCTAGCGACTCAGAGTGTGTTATTCCTATCATTGGAAAGCTGCGTCTACATAGTCAGTCATATGTGGACACACATGAATATCATGCCACTAGTAGGGTGCGATGCGCTGTTGGGAATCCCGTGGATGTTCCGTTTACATGGAGTGTTGGATGTCTTCAACAAAAAGCTCACCCTTCAGCATAGGGGCAAAACTCACATCCTTGATTTAAAGCTTAAAGGGGAGTCTGTCCCTATTATATCTGCTTCGGCTATTACTTTTGTAATTAAGAATCATGTGTCTACGTACTTGATTTTTGCAAGTGACGTTTCAGATAATTGTCAATCAAATTTATCTGTGTTAGATAAAGAAAGGTCAACATTTTTGCGAGAGTTTAGTGACTCTTTTTGTGATTCATTTAAATCTTGGTTGCCGCCGGAGAGGCCTGAGGATCATGCAATGGATTTGGTGCCAGGTTGTAGCCCACCAAATAGGCCTCCCTACAGGGTTAGTGCGGCTCAACATATAGAGATTATAAGCCAAGCTGTTAGAAAAAGGGCCAATTCAACGCAGTTCTTCACCCTTTTGCTCCCTAGTGCTTCTAGTATAGAAGAGGGATGGCTCTTGGCGCATGTGTGTTAACTACCTTGTGTTGAATAAGAATACCATCAAGAATAGGTTTCTTATTCCAAGGATTAATGATATTCTTGACCGTTTAGAGGGTGCTGCAATGTTTAACAGGATAGACCTTAAGAGTGGGTACCATGAGATTTGTATCAGGCCAGAGGATGTGCTTAAGACTGCGTTTAGAATGATATTTGGTCTTTACGAGTTTCTAGTGATGCCTTTTGGTCTTACAAATGCTCCTGCTACGTTCAATAGGATGATGGATTGGATTTTTCGCCCACATCAAAAGTTTGTTGGCACATTCTTTGATGACCTGATAGTCTATTCAAAGAATGAAGAGGAGCATAGGCATCACTTGACCATCTTGTTCGAAGAGGTATGTAGTCACAATTTACTTGTCAATCCTAAGAAAAGTGAATTCTCCTTGGAAGAGATCCACTTTCTTGGCCATATAGTGTCAAAGGATGGTGTCCGAATGGATCCTGCCAAGGTTGAAGCAAGTAAGGCATGGCCAGACTTGAAGACTGTGTACGATGTTTGTAGCTTCTTGGGCTTATGTTCTTACTACAGAAGGTTTATCAAGAACTTTACCGAGATTGCTTCACCCCTACATGCTTTGCAAAAGAAAGAGGTCACTTTCAAGTGGACACAAAAAGAGATTTCAGCTTTTAATCTCTTAAAGTAAAAGAGGTGACTTCAAATCCAGTAATTGTCTTACCAGATCTCAGGAGGTCATTTGTGGTCTGGTGTGATGCATGTGGCAATAGTATCGGGCAGTGTTAATGCAAGATGGTCGGGTAGTAGTTTATGAAAGTCGAATCTTGCGTCGAGAAAAGACTATGCAAATCTATGAGAAAGAGCTATTGGCTGTGATTCATGCGCTTCCAAGTTGGAAACACTACCTGCTAGGTGTTGATTTTGTTGTCCAAACAGATCATCAGACCTTGCAATACTTTTTGACACATTCAAAGTTATCTGAAAAGCTTATGCGATGCGCAAACATTCTCTCTATGTTCGACTTTCGGATTGTGCATGTGGAAGGCAAGAAGAATGTTGTGGCTAATGCCTTATCAAGAAAGCCACAAATTTCAGTTGTGTCAATTCCTTATCATCATGAGCTTGATGACATGAAGGAACAATATGCTGTTGGTGAAGACTTTGCAAGTATCTTTGAACAATTGCAAGATGGACAACGCCATAAGCACTATCTCCTTGGGGATGGTTTTATGATGATGCATGGCAGACGATGTGTCACTAGGCCATTGCTACATAAGGCTATGGTAGAAAGTCATGCTCCACAGTATGCAAGGCATCGTGATATAGATGCGACAATGAAAGTGGTCGAGACATTCTTTTATTACTTTGAGGAGAGATGTAGATGCCTTTGTGTGAGCATGTGTGAATTGCCAAAAGGTCAAGTTTGACAGGCAAAAGGCACCAGAGTTGTTACAACCACTGCCTATTTCAGTTAAGCCATAGGAACTTGGGAATGATGGTATATGGACCATTATTTGCAGGTTCAGCAAACAGGCCCATTTTATCCATGTCAAGAAGAAGATAAAATGTGATTAGATGACATGGTTGTTCATGTACAATGTGTTTTAGTACCATGGTATGTCACGGTCTATTGTTAGCGATCGTGATTCTCGCATGACAGGTTTATCTTGGAGAGGATTATTTGAAAACACGGGCACTACGCTTAAGTTTTCATTTTTGTTTCATCCACAAATTGATGGACAATCAGTCTTCAGAAGAGGCTAATTCTACTATCTTAGGTTTGCTTAAATGCTATATGCCAACAGTCAGACAATAAGGCAAGTGGGAACGGTATTAAATATTTATCTATTCTTGGGTATGCATACAACAATACGGTGCTTTCGTCAACAGACAAGGCACCTTTTGAAATTGTTGAAGGTGAAAAAAAGTTTCCTCCCATTTTGCAGACAAAAGATAAGATTGTTGAAGCAGATCGATATGTAGAGAACATGGATGAAATGTATAAGAAAATCAAGCTTGCCTTGGAGAAGACTGAGACAAAGCAAAAAAAGATTGTTGATCGTTATCATCGTGAACTCTTGTTTTCACCTAGTGATTGGGTTCTTTTGCGGTTTGAAAAGGCAAGGTTAAAGAAGATGAAGGACAAGGAAAGGTGGTTTCCGAAGCTGAGCATGCGTTACTGTGGATCTTACAAGTACTTGACAAGATCATCGATGTTGTTATAGGCTGAAATTGCCTGACACTTGGAACATTCGTAATGCGTTTCACGTGAATCTTCTAAGACCCTTTGTGGGTGATGTACCAGAAGATAGGCCAAATGAAGATCAACCAGAAGTTGAGGAACTTGATGAGATCTTGATACTTGAGAAGATTTTCGTACATAAAGAGAGAAAGGTCAAGGGAAAAGCTGCATGGCGTCATCTAGTGAAGCTCAAGAACTATTCACCTATGGATGCAAAGTGGATGGAAGAGAATGAACTGTTAGAGTCACCAAATGTGTTGCAGCTTTACCTTGAAGCCTTCGGTTTACCACCTGCATATGCCCCAACTCAACGTGCTCAAAAGGGGGGTGATGATGGAGCTAGCACATCATATGCACATACAGATTTAGTGCAATAGAAGTGTACAATGCTCAACAAATGTTAAAGATATAATGCTCACTTCTATCATAGACAGAGATGACCAAAGTATGAGGTTTCATTAAGTCATTTGTATCTATGTTTCATGACCTTCCTTGCGAATACATGTGATGATAAAATGGTGCTAATCACACTAAATCATCTATGCGTGTATATTAGGCATGCAATCGAGGACGTTTGCGATTTTAAGAGGGAGGTAGGTCACGAGGCTGTGACAACCACTAACTTTAATTGTTGCTTTTTTTCCGTTGATTTTTGTTTAATTTTTAGGACCCTCTTTTTGAAATCACAAATGGCCAGACATTGTATGGCCAGTGTGAAATAGCCGATGGCCGAGAGTTTCACCGATAGCAATGAAGGCTAAGTTGCCACGAGATGTTGGGCCAATCGGCACAAAAATCCGAGTAGTGAAAGGGTGGCTAGGCTCAGTTCAAAGTCATTTAGGCCCCACACAACACTTTATAAAGTGGTGGGTACTAAGAAATTAACTCAAAAGGGTATAAGGGACACATGGCGGCTTGAGAGCACACCTCAGCAAGGAGGGGGCGCCCAAAATCGATCGAGAGAGAGAGGGGGGCTGATTTGACTTCATTGTGAGCCTACAGCGCGCGCACGTGTGTGTGTGTCTGTGTGAGTAGTGGGTGCTGGTTTACAGCTTTAATGGAAAGCTTGTCTTCTCCTTTGTTCTATGTAGCACGATGATTTAGCTCTCATGCACCTCTCTCCCCTTTTGAATACAGAATCTTGATGCCTGGCTCAAGGGCTATTCATTTGTATGTAAAGTTGTGTCGGTTTAAGCGTGATTGCCGAGGCAAGAGACTCTTGCACAGGTACCGGATTAGCTAATTGCTAATCCCCCGCATGTAAGGTTGATTCTGAGAGATTTCTGGATTTCTAGCGAGAAATCTCGCCCAAATCAAAGGGCAAATAGCCCTATAGGTGTGGGAACTCGAGGGCTTGCTACATATGCGAGCGGCACGCGAAACGGAGCCCAAAACTGGAAATTACAGCTTGCTGTAATTTTTGGCAGTTATAGGGTTTCGATCCTTTTTGTTGCCAAAAAGTCCCAAGACCTTCGGGGAAGCTAGGCAATTGTGAAAGAGGTGTTCCGGTGCATTTTAGAGGCGAAAAATAGAGATTTCAGCATGCTGTATTTTCTCGCCAAGTTTGTCAAAGTGCTCTAATGTGCATGGGAAGTTACCTAGTGCATGCAAATTTTGTCCGTGAAGCCTTCTACTACTGATATGTTACCGAAATTGGGCTAGAGTAGGCCATTTTCAGCTCAATATAAGTGGGACAGCACGTAGGCATTTACTGGTTTTCTCCAAAGTTTATTTGCAATAAAGAAATACGGAAAGGGGCGCCAACCTTTGGGGCCAACGTGGTGTCGCCGTCTACTTGGGAGCACTCTAGCTGCAAAGTCATGATTTGTTTTGAGGTGTTGAATGCCAGTCACACGTTTGTTCGTGAAACTCCTCTATCGTAAAGTTAATCAGTGTAAAGATCGGGTGAAAGCCAAAGTCTACCGCCCTTTAGTGAGTCTAGAGGCCAGTTTCATCACTCACGTAGAGAGTACTCCAAGCCTCTGCAATTATGCCCTAGAATAGATTGTACGAGCGAGTGCAGAGAACTATATAGATGTCTATGTGCACAACTTGCGCTAGATGAATCATGAAAGAGGCTTGCAATCTAATTAGGACCCTCACCCATTGTGAAAAGTGAGAGTCGAGGGGGGCCTAGGAGCTAGAGCCGTTGCACCTACTCATGAATTGAGGTTTGCTTGTGGCATGGCGTCGACCATGGGAACCCCATCCACCCACCCCCATTCTGGACCCATAGAGATAGCATGAGTACACACAAAGACACTATCAAGTACCTTGATAGCCACCGATTCTAGAGATGCATGCCTGACCACATCCAATTTTTTTACAATTGCAATGATGGAGAGGGCTATCTGCTGCATGCAACATGGTCATTCCACAAATCACACAGGTATGCAGAGTGAGCACCGCATACATGCCGAAGGCATCCTCGCCCCTTCGTTGCCTTGTTCCTTAATAGAGCACTGGGAGAGGGATTACTAGCAGGGTTGTCACAAGTCATGACGTAGCAACTGAGCCGTCCGTTGGAATTACTGCAGAGAGAAAGAAATAGATCGCAAAGTGATGACATCACAGTGGTGCTACGGAGCTGACGTGGCAACACGTAAATTACGACGGAAATTGTTGAAGTGTCACATGGCAGCGAAGGAGGTCTTGGGCGCCAATTTTAGCCTTGGTTGCTTTGGATGTAGCGTAACTCTTTGTATGCAATGCTTTTCGGTAAGGGGCCTGTAAAGCTTATAAGGAGCCTTGGGGGTTGTCTACTACAAATGAGTGCATAGTTGCATAGTTGCACGAGGACTCCCCAACAATTGCACTCTGTGATTGCTAATTTAAAAGGTACGGAAAGGCGCTCTAGACTTTGAGGCTGGTGCATGCGGAAGTGGAACTCCGCCGCTTCGTCGTGTCTAAAGCTTTGCTACCACTATAACCGGCTTAGAACTAACAAGATACTAATCTCAAAGCAATACTCAAATAGAACTGGAAAACTTTAACACTTAACTTCAAAATTGAAAGTAGTCGTGACACGACGAAGCGGCGGAGTTACGCTTCCGCATGCACCAACCTCAAAGTCTAGGGCGCCTTTCAATACCTTTTAAATTAGCAATCACAGAGTGCAATTGTTGAGGAGTCGCCGTCGCACGTGCAACTATGCACTCATTTGTAGCAGACAACCCCCAAGGCTCCTTATAAGCTTTACAGGGCACTTGCCGAAAGCATTGCATACAAAGAGTTGCGCTACATCCAAAAGCAACCAAGGCTAAAATTGGCGCCCAAGAGCTCCTTCGTTGCCATGAGACACTTCAACAATCTGCGTCGTAATTTGCGACTACTTTGAGTTTTGAAGTTCAAGTGTTAAAGTTTTCCAGCTCTATTCGAGTATTGCTGTGAGATTAGTGTCTTGTTAGCGCTAAGCCGGTTATGGTGGTAGCAAAGCTTTAGGTGATTCTTCTACTATGGAGGATCCGGTCTGAGTTTTTGCGGCATAGGTCATGGTTTTGATAGAGAATTCAATCAAGAACGAGAACATGCTTGCCTACAGTTTTGCTTGACAATGACTAATGGCAACGGAGATTCAAACAACAACAAATCAAGAGATGTGGAGTTTGATGGCCCACTCGAGGAACCTCATACCGAGGATGCACAATTTGCAAATCTTTGCCGACAATTGTAGGTTGGCACTTGGCAAGCGGATGATGAAGTATAGAAGGATTCAAATTATGCAAAGTTTTTGAAAACCAACCGATTTTAGAGTTTTGTGAGAGGTGGCAGAAGGTCGCCAATCTGCCCCTCAAGTTGGCAATTAAGTTAAGCCAAAATTTGACAAAAAATCCTCTCTTTTGACAAAAGACTTTTGATAGAAGAGGACATTGAACAAGCTATGGAGCAGAAAATCAAGGAACTACTAAAGCATCAGAAATATTTATGCAAGGGACGAAAGTCCGAGTTTTTCCCAAGCTATCTAGGCCAGCAATCTACTTTTGAAGAACTCACAGAGAAGGGATCTAGAAAGAAACACCGCCGCCGCATTCACTCTGAAGACGACACCAGACCTTCTTCTTCTCCTTTTCTTCAAGTCAGGATGTCACAAGACGGGCACCACATGCCAATAGAAAAGAACAGACTGAATAGACTTTTAGCACTTCAATAAAAATAGAACTGAGAGAGAGAGAGAGACGACGGAGTGGCGGAATTCCACCCTATAGAGTATTGGCCCCAATCCTTGGCGTCCCTTTCGGTATTTCTTTATATTGCATCAACACAATACAAGCCGGTACTCCAGACTTTGCACCTTCTCCAAGAAGCATGCCAGAGAATGAGCCCTAACCTCATATTTAAAGGCCCTAGGCCCCAAAAGAGTGAAAAGCCTTCAAACTCAAAATCATATGGTCCAAAAGCAAAGCCAAAAAGCTGCCAGCGTAAATCATGAAATCCGTACAGCTGCCACGTCATCAGCCAGCACAAAACGCAGAAATCCGTACAGCTTGCCACGTCATCAACAACTACGCAATTTTTGGAAATCTATTGCTGCTTCTTTTATTGCTTCTACTTCTTCTAGGGTTTTGGCCCCTCGGCCGGTAGCTCCGTTCTTCAGTAGGTCGACACATGAGCAGTTTGTTACAGAGGAAGACAGATGGGAGTTGAGGAGAAGGAAACATCATAAGAGTAGATTCCAAAAGAGGTGGAAGAACTCGTCGTTCAAACATCAACATTACTTCTGACGACAACAACTGATTTCTACACCCTTGGGACCATCTTTAGCAAAAAGAGGAATCATTTGATTCGAAGTAAGACAATATTGAGCAGAGAAAGGTCTAGAAGGAATTCAAGGATGGGGGCCAAAGCGTAAAGTTCAACACTTTCTCCAACCACAAGGATACCGATTGCCTTGTCTTTTATTGGATAGTTTAATGCCGCTTTCTCCGGAGGGAAGTCCAGGAAAGCATGTGCAAATTGGGTGAAGTCCAAGAAATTGTTTTCATGTAGACTCCCAAGTTTTTTGAAGCCGATGTTTTGAAGGCTTGGAATCATCTATGGGTGAAAGAGGAAGACACTATTTCTACTTACAATCAAAGGTATTGGGATACATTCCTACTAGTGGCTTGTCCCAAAACTCTTCTTGAAAAAGGAAATAGAATGGTATTGTTGTGGTCTACCAAAAGAAATACAAAGATACTGTTTGAATCAGAGGTCTTCAAGTATACAACGACTTGTGAAGCATTCTATGGACAGTTTTTTGTTGAGAATAGGTCATTGACTTATGCTATAGATGAGAAGTGACTAAAGCCGCACGGAAAGAAGCATCAAAGGACGAGGAAATCCAAGCAAGCAGAGCAAAGTTTCAATTTTTATGCCCATCATTGTATTTGTGGAGTTCTTTGCAAAGGTTGATGTAAAAGTGTCTAGAAGAATGATGTCGGTCAAGTGCGTAGACAATGAAGATGTATTAGAATTTGTGGATGAAGGTTGGAGTCAAAAAACAATGAATGGATCCTTTGCAAAGTGCAATTTGGCTCCATTACCTGTAAATACATGATCAATACCCAAAACTTCATTATTATTTTTTTTTATAGTCGATAGCATCATGTGGTGGGGGACTTGGTCCCGTTAGATTAAAACAAGGATGATTTTAATAAGAACCCCATTGAGGAAATTGATGTATGGATGAACAATGAACACTTGGCAACATTGAAGATAAGAACCAAGTGCATATTGTACCAAGTGAGGCAGGACTCACACAATGAGGAGATGTGGAATAATATAAGAAGGAAAGTACTTTAGGTGTGGAGGAACAGGAAATATTCTAGCCAAGTGTCCTAAGAAAGAGGGGAAGACCGAAGACAAACACCAAAAATGTCACAAACTGATGATGTGTCAAAGCCCTGAAGAAGGGGGCCAACTTGCAGATGTCGGCCGAGGGGCCTAAACCCTAAGAAGAACAAGTAACAGAAGAAGAACTCCTACCAACTTATGGGGACTCCGTTTGATAGGGCCCCAAGTGACAAAGGATTAAAATAAAGTAGGACCCACACACACATTGAACATTGCGTAGCTGCTGATGACGTGGTAGGTTGTACGGATTTCCGCGTTTTGCGCTGGCTGATGACGTGACAGTTGTACGGAGTTTCGTGATTTATGCTGGCAGCTTTTTGGGCATTGCTTTTTGGACTCATTGCTTTTTGGACTCATTGCTTTTTGAGTCCTTTAAATATGAGGTTAGGAGTCATTCTCTGGCATGCTTCCTTAAGAAGGTGCAGAGTCTAGATTACCGGCTTGTACTGTGTTGATGCAATATAAAGAAATACCGAAAGGGGCGCCAAGGTTTGGAGCCAATACTCTCTGGGGTGGAATTCCGCCACTCCGTGTCACGTGTCGTCTCTCTCTTTCAGTTCAGTTGTTATTGAATTGTTAAAAGTCTGTTCAGTCTGCTCTTTTCTATTGGCTCGTGGTGTCCATCTTGTGATAGTGGTATCAGAGCATCAGGCGTGTGCTTTTCTGAAAGCATACCGGTCCTTCCAAAGAGCAGACAGAGCAAGATCGCACTTCCAAAGTTCATTGGAAATGTTAGCCACGTGCTCCGACCCCAGACTTATTAGCCACTCCCACCCTTACTTCATTGCACATCGGGCGCGCTCCTGTCTTCATCGCTATGTCTTACAGGGCATAAGCCATTAAGATCACTTGCAAGAGAAGGATCTAAGATTTGTTTCGAGCTGCTGTTTTTCTCAAAGACGGTACCATGCAGGTCTGTCTATAGCTACCAAGCCGCACACTTCCAAGGACTTGGCAAGCTTTCAAGGAAAAAAAATTTGCCCGAAGTTATATGGTTTTTGACATCTTCCTTCGGATTGCAACTTCTGGCAGAGTGGGGTATCTTGAAATGCTTGCCATGGAAACCCTAGCAGATTATAACTCAACATCTCCCAGTAGATGTCTCTTCACGATCAGATGACCAGTGGGATTGTTATCTTGGCACTACCATCGCCGCAAAAGAAACACTGTTTGTCCAAGAGCTCATGGACCATTCTGTGCTCGGCTACGACCCTATGGAATGAACCTAATCCTAATTTTTTTGATGCAGGTTTCAGAATGGAAAGTCGGTCGACTTTTCGAGCTCGACTGATGTCGAGATTGCTTTTTAAGTTTGAGTTTTGTTTGAACTTGTTTGGTGATCCTGTTTGGAATGTGTTTGAAATGGATGGTATCTGTTTTGAACCTGTCTTGGTGCCGATTTGAAATGTTTGACTCTGGTTTTAATACTGGTTTCATTGATTGGTGATTTTACTCCCGGGTGGAGAAGTGAAAATTAATGTTTTGGTATTGTTTGAACCTCGGAACAACGCAGACGGATGCCTAGGGAGCGTTTCATTGTATGTTTGAAAACCTCCGAACGACGCAGGCCGATGTCTGGGGAGCGTTTGGTTGCATGCATGTAAAATAATTGTTGTTGTGACTCCCGGCCCGGATCTGGATGGTTATGCGGGAGGAGTATTAAGAGGTCTGAGTAGTGGTTACTCTCAGCACCTCCAAAGGACGTTGACTACGATCTGGGGGGCGTTTGGTTGTAAAAGGCCTCTATCTCCTGGCCCGGACCTTTTTAGGTTATGCGGGAAGAGTGATGAGGGAGTCATTGAATATCTCCCGACCTGGACCTTGTTAGGTTATGCGGGAGGAGTGTTCATCGGTGACTTTATGTTTCTATGTCTTTAACATGCATATGTGAGCATTTGTGTTGCATTGTGATGTGCCAATTACTGAATATTCCTAATTGGATGAGATTGCTTGGGTATGTAATTTTAGTGCATCAAGACACACGTGGAAGATCAGTACGGTCTGGGTGTGTGGCTAATTTTACTACACCGGAATATCAAGAGTTATGATCTGGACGAAAGGAGAAGCTAACTCCTTGATCAAAAGAGCAGAAAGGAGAAGATAACTCCTTGATCAAAACAGCCGAAAGACCGAAGCTAACTCCTTGATCAAAAGAGCAGAAAGGAGAAGCTAACTCCTTAATAAAAAGAGCAAATTGATTGTCCCTCAGAATGTCCCTCGGAAATTTTTGAGCTAACTTGAGTTGTTTTGCAGATATGCTGTAATCGCAGACGATTGCTCTCTTTCAAGAAGGGGAGATGTCACGAACTGATGACGTGTCAAAGCCCTGAAGAAGGGGGCCAACTTGCAGATGTCGGCCAAGGGGCCTAAACCCTAAGAAGAACAAGTAACAGAAGAAGAAGTCCTATCAACTTATGGGGATCCCGTTCGATGGGGCCCCAAGTGACAAAGGATTAAAATAAAGCAGGACCTACACACACACTGAAAATTGCGTAGCTGCTGATGACGTGGCAGGCTATACGGATTTCCGTGATTTATGCTGGAAGCTTTTTGGGCATTGCTTTTTGGACCAAAAGCTTTTGAGTTTTGAAGGTATTTCACTATAACTGCTTTTTAGGCCAAGGGCCTTTAAATTGGAGGTTAGGGCTCATTCTTTGGCATGCTTCCTGAAGAAGGTGCAGAGTCTTGAGTACCGGCTTGTACTATGTTGATGCAATATAAAGAAATACCGAAAGGGGCGCCAAGGTTTTGGGCCAATACTCTCTGGGGTGGAATTCCGCCACTTCGTGTCGCGTGTCGTCTCTCTTTCAGTTCAGTTGTTATTGAAGTGTTAAAAGTCTGTTCAATCTGCTCTTTTCTATTGGCACGTGGTGCCTGTTTTGTGACAAAAAAAATATCGAAAGTGGTAGAGGAACCAACTAAGAAAGGGAAAACTAATTCTGGGCTTATACCATATCTCATGAGGACGCTCAAGGATCACAAAGATCCTAATCCAAAGCTCTCCAGGACATGCGGCAAATTGCAGGATTAGGAAGCCCTAATTTTCTTTGTGACAGTAGGGCCAAGGCCAACTTTATCTCGACAGAGATGGTTGCTTGTTTGGAAATCAAGCCTGAAGACACGGGGCCACAGACGTATGGAGTGTTAGCAGCACCAAGACATGAAGTCGTCGTAAGTCCTGTCATAGGCAAGGTGTGGTTGCATTACTAGGGTCGCATATGGCATGAGGACTTCAACATTATGCCTTTGGAAGGGTGTGTCACAGAGTGATAAGGTCGCGTGCCCAACTAGAAGAGAAATGGCCGAGTGGACAAGTGGAATTGAACCCAGAAGATGGGCCGAGGGGCCCAAGGGGGGGTTAGGGATTAAAAATCATAATCCCTACTTACTTAAAGAACTGAGCACCGGCCTAGGGGCATAACCCAAAAATATTAAAAGCTGGGGCCCCATCGAACAGGACTTTCCAACTTATAAGTTGGAACAACTTAGAACTATAAATTGGTCAGGATTCATTGGAGTTCATTTGTGTGGATATGCCACGTTATCACTTTGTGACATACCCCCCTCTTGAAAGGATTGTAATCACCCTCGATTATGCCTGCAAAATCCAACATAAGCCAGAAACTAGTTCAATAGACATTGACTCTAAGCACTGACACACTAGACAACATCTATTCAACACTTGCACAAAGACGAGAGTTACTGAACATTCAATTCACATTCACACCACTACGTCACATCGAGATATTGGATTATGATCAATCTGCAACATATTTAGCAATCACATCTAGATCTATCCCAGGTCTCCACAGATGTCTCAATTGACTAACTAATTCTTATTGCTATCATGTCCATCTCGATTCACTAATTCTTATTGCTATCATGTCCATCTCATCCCTCTAGAATCACGAGACCGAAATGGTGCAGTCATTTTGTCTTTCAAACATGCACTCAAACACTACTCACAGGAGAGAGTACACATATATCAAATTCATTTCAGAAATTCCCAGTTCAAAGTACTTCTTTCATAAAGTCATCCAGTAGAATACTGTCAGCCCCATCAATATCCTGTTGCAGTCATTTTGTCTTTCAAACATGCACTCAAACACTACTCACAGGAGAGAGTACACATATATCAAATTCATTTCAGAAATTCCCAGTTCAAAGTACTTCTTTCATAAAGTCATCCAGTAGAATACTGTCAGCCCCATCAATATCCCTAAAATCCAAAGGAATGACTTTGATCCATCTAGGTAATCTGTGGCAAAGGAGCGGAGTAACTCCCCTCTTGTGCAATCCCGCCTGCACCAGACTCAAACCGCTGATCCCCGGGAACTCTTGGAATAGTCGAAGCTAGACCAAAAGCGTCAAGGTAAAGATTCAAATCTGAGGAGTAGTGCTAGGTCCTCCTCCATCCACTTCGCATCCAGTGCCGGATAGTTTTTAAACTAAGAATCACCGTATTGATTTACCTTTAACTTTTCTTCCATGTGAGCCAGTATCCGTTCTGGAACAAGAATCTCCTCGGTCTCTTGCACTTTAGGTTGCTCCTCAGGCTCCTTGTCCACTGCCACCTCACCTAGATCTGTGGAATTCTTTGATCTACCAGTTGATTCCCTTTTCCTTTCTTTCCTTGTGCTGTGGGACTTGTGGGTAGCTAGCCTCTCCTGTCCATAGGCACGTCAGTCTCAATGATCGGTCCGTGAGACGCACTATCATCTGTTCTCCTTTCTTCTCCGGAATCCTCTGATAAACTTGCATTTGGTTCCCTTAATTCGTCAGAACCCTCAGATGTGCTACCATCTGATTCTTCAGAATCTTGTGATGAGTTATCATCCAGTTCCCTGATTCATTCTCTTCACTGGCAGACTCTTGCCCTGTTGAGGTGGATACTATCCTGTCCGTAGGATAAGTCAATGAGCTGGCATGCATTCTAAATCATTGCTTAGCATGTCCCATAAGTCTCTAAATACAGTCAGACTTCTGGTTTAGACAATAATCTCGTACTCTTTTGGTAATCCACAGCAAATTTCTTGATCTGGTTTCTCAAATTAATCTTTCAAAACGAAGACACTAGCAAATAAGTATCCCAAAACCTCTGGTAGTATTTATCCAATGTATCTTTCTTAGTCATTCTCAAGTGATGCCAAGCCGTGATGACATCTCTTTCATATTCACCTGATATCCAAGTTGACGTTAAAATTTTCTTGAATTTTAACCACGTTGGAGGTGCTTCTCTGTGTAACAACAAAGTAGACCACCATGTCTGTGCAGTTCTTTCAAGTAAGATGCCGCCCTTCATACCTTGGAGTTGTTCTATGGATCGACCTCTAGAGAAGGTGACATCAAACTATTGTACAAACTCAAGGACCCGATGGGCGTCGTGGTAGTCTAAAAACGTCTCAAACCTAACGGCCTTAGCCCCTTCCTTGAACTCCTTGGCCTTCTTGCTCATCTGCTCACTGTCAAAAGAGGACGAGCTCTCTTCCTCCGAACTGGTAGATGGCCTTCCATGCCTTCTAGACTTTTTCAAATATCTGCTTTTCTTACTTTTTCTCCGCTTCTTTTGCCTTTTTTCGTCTCTCTAGAACTAGAGGACGACGAACTGTCGAAATGCTCTGACGACGAAGAAAAATCTAAGTCATTTTCGAAACGAGCACGCTTCTTAGATCTACTTGCCACCTCGAAACTCGACTTCCGGCCCAAATAATCGAGAAAATCCACCGATTTCCTCTTCTTTCGAGAGTGCTTCAAGCCTTTCATTATCCGGTTCATCTTTTGGTCAACAGCTCTGTCTAGCTCTTTCTCCGAGCACACCTTCTGCTTTTCTGCCCTCGTCTGTCCTTTTAGCATTCTTCCCGACTTAGAATCAATGGCCTCATGCCATCTCGAGTGAATCTTGTCAATTGGGTAATCCTTCAGGTGCTTTCCAAATCTCGGGTCTCTGAAGTACTTGATCAGTTTTTTCACACATGTGTCAACGTGCAGTTGATGCTTGTACTCTGCTTTGGCAAACTTCTCTGTCGAAAATTTACCCAAATCTTCAATCTTTTCTTCAGTTCCCACGTCTGGTTTCAACTTTTCTTTGCCTTCCTGCTGAGAGGAGTTATCTCTGTCAGATTCTTCGCAAGAACCCATGTGGAATCTAGGGTTCTTTATGGCTTATGCCCTTCAAGACAGAGCGATGAAGATGTTGCTAAATTGGCTTTATCTGACAGAAAAATAATTATAAATGAATTATCGGATTTTTAAGTGAGAGGGTTTTCTCACTTTGAACACTAGGAAAAATAATTCTAAGTGAATCATTGGAAATATAAGTGAAGGGTTTTCTCACTAGAGATATCCGTGTACAGATATTTCTAGTACGTCATTCAGAGTAATGACGGGAGCATTGTGAAAGGGAATATCTGTAAGGTCACAAGGAACGGGTACTTCTGATGCGTCACATTGGATAGGTGATAGGGAGCATCCGGAAGAAGTATTCGACCATTGAGAAATGAACATTTGTGATGCATCATAGGATGGGTGACAGAGAGCATCGCGAAGGAGATCGTACTGTAAGCTCGGTGGGAAAGGACTAGTTCAGGGTATTCGTGATGCGTCACAAGATGCATGACGGGGGCATCAAAAAGGGACTATTCCATGGTCGGGAGGATATTCCGAACTGTGTTAGTTGCATAAGGATGAACAAGCACGTGAATGAAGACGGGTTCAGAGGAAACTTTGAAGAAAAACAGATGCTTTTTGAGAAAGCGGGGGTTTGCATTGCATCTGTACATGTGGTTGCACAGGGCCTGGGAAGTGTTGTGCAAGCTTTGTTTTCAACTCATAAGGTTTATTGAGTTTTTGGGCAGGTTCATACCATTTTTTTACGATTGGCCGGTGGCCTACTTAATAAGTGGGCGGCCATCTGCGAAAAGAGCCCCCTCTCACACATATAGACCAGCCAGCGTTAGCAAGAACACTTTGCCGCCTTGGAGGGGCAAGAAAAAGGCCAGCACTAGGAACAAAGGAAGGCTGCTGCAGATTTCCATCGCGAAGATGATACCTCCGGTGATGCCCATGGCTGTCCCGAGTGTACCGGTTGTCACTGGGATCGAGCAGGCCAATTCCATCGCGAAGAAGTTCCTATGGAAAGAGTTTCCATCGTGACAAGCTGCAGCCCATAAATGTAGTAGATGAGGCTGATTTACGAGAAGGAACCGTGTAAGATTGGAAGAGAGGTTTCTTTGTGTAGAGATCTCTTCTAGGAAGTAGTTTTTTGGAGAACCGAGTTGCGTGTTCGAGCGTCGAGACTTCAAAGGTAACGTTTTCATGATTTGATCTCTGGCTATTTGTTTGTAGGAGTACTTCCTCTGTGCGAGCCACAAGGGAGTAGTAGCAGCCTTTGCAGGAGAAAAGCACTCTGAGGAACTAGAGCCAAAAAAATTAAGGGTTTCGCACACTGAGCTTGGGGGTAGATCCACGGATCGGAGAGAGGTAGACTCTCGAGTTGGGATCCGGAAGTTGAGATTCCCAAGGAAGGACTTAGCGTCCAAGAAAGCAGAGTTATTCTATAGGAAGAGGATTTTGGGAACAGTCGGAAAAGAGTTGAAGGAGCCCGCACAAAGGGGTGGCTTGTTGACACCTTAGTTATGCCTGTCCTGATGTAAGCAGCAATTTGTGCACCTGGACTTGCAGCTTCATGATGCACACACATTGAGAGACCACAGGTTATAATGATCTCCTGCATCATCTGCAGCGAAACCTCCGTCCTACATGACTTTATCAGAGGGGAGCTGGCTATACTGCAGATGAATTTATGTAGGAATAAATTGAGGGGTACTCTTGTCCTCCTTTCAAGGATGAAAAAGGGACAAGGCCAATAGAGGTGGTGAAGAGACAGAGGGGAGGTGCGGGGATAAGGTCCAACTGTTCGAAATGGTGTAGTAATTTATCTCTGTGTTTCTGTATGCAGGATTTCGCTATCTAAAAAGATTGATTCTGGTACATGGAAGATATTCATACAATCGAACAGCCTTCCTCGCTCAATATTCAATCTATAAATCATTGCTTTTGTGCTTCATACAAATACTGTAAGTCATGATTATGTTATCCTTTATTTAACATCTGGTTGTACATTGAAGGCAAGGATAGTGGGGTTCGTAGTTTCAACTTGGTTAAATGTATGGATCAAGTTCAAGTTTGGTTCCAATCTAGCTGACTTGTGGTATCGGATTGGAAGATTTTCTTTTATCTCAGGTGTTTCTGGCAGCAGCCTTTTTGACTCTTTGAGTCTTATGGCCTATAATGTTGTTTATACGAGCATTCCTGTTATGGTTAATGCTCTTGACAAGGACGTTAGTGAGAAGACAGTGTTGCAGCATCCAGAGATCCTTTATTATTGTCAAGCTGGAAGGTATGCTGCACAGTGTGTGATTCTAAGAAGGATTCATCCAAGTCTTTTTTAACTGTCTTATTCATGCACGGGATTGTGAAAATGCAGATTGATCAATCCTAGTACTTTTGCAGGGTGGTTTGGAAGATCTCTCTTTCATGTGAGTTTTCTATTTTCTTGTGGAGCTAGTTGCCTTTTGTTCTGAAGTTTGAAAATTTTCATCTTGTGAGTTCGATGTGCAGGCAGCCGTCGTCTTTGTCATAACAATCCACGTCTATAATAATGAGCAAAGTGGGCAAGTAGTAGTATCTATGGTAGCATTTTCTGGATGCATTTGCTTACAAGCATTTGTGGTGGCTCTAGAGACGAAGTAAGTTGATGCTTCTAGTGCTTGGACTTACGTGGTTTGAACCATGTCGATGTAGGAAGGATTTATAGGCCTTTTTATTTTGTGGCGCAGCTCTTTCACAGTTTTTCAACATATTGCCATTTGGGGAAATCTTTTGGCGTTTTTTATCTTAAATGTAGCTATCAGCTTCTCTCCAAAGAGTGGGAGGCACATGATAATGCTCCAACTATGCACAGAGAGAAAATTTTGGATCACAATGCTGGTAGGCCTTTTTCTTTGCTGTCTTTGCATGCACATGTGCTTCTAATATGGGCAATTTTTATGCTAGAGATTATTATTGTGCGATCGTTAGGCCTCTCTTTTTGCCATCATGCTGTTTCTCCACCACACATGCTTTCATATGCAGGCAGTTTGGATGCATACGGTTTCCTTATGATTTGCATAGAGTGTTCAGAAGACACGGTGCACACTCACAAGTAGAGATTATCAATGAATGGTTTCTTGCTTCTTTCTGTCTTGAGCTGCAGCTTATTGTCCTTGTGGGCATGGGACCAGTATTGGCACTCAAATACTTCCGGTTCACATACCGACCAAGTGCCATAAATATACTGCAGAAGTTGGAACGCACGCAGCTGGCTGCATGTGCAGCTTACCCCTCCAACGATGAATGCGCATTGAGCAATGGAAAGGAAGGCATTCCCCTCAGTGTCACCAAGTTGGAGGAGAACCCAATACATGAGCCTCTCCTGAGTAACCCAAGAGAAGCTTCTCTCAAAGACACAATTAAGGGTTCATACTGGACTGGGCAATCAGCCAATCATTACCGAACAAAACACATGTAAACTGTTCAATTTTCAGATTTGTATCATAGGGTCTACACCTTGTGTATCAGCTTTTAGAGGTGCATTGTGGAGTAAAGCCTCCATGCAATGTCAAGATAGAAAGAAAAGAGTGTATAAATGACACATGAGCAAGCACCAGAAATTCATTCATTTATTATTGTTAACCCATCCCTTTTTTGGTTCAAAAGGTCATTTGACTGTGATTACCTTACCCTTCATGAAGTTCATAGTTTTCCTTTTGTGGCACATTAATTCCACTAAGGTAGCCAATCAAAGAACGATTTGTTGTTATGATAGCAGTATATTCATTTGTTGCATCAGATCATGGGCAAAAGGCACATGGCTAGTATTTGCCACTCTCTTTGCTAATGTTATTGCCATTATTTAACATGTTAGTAAAATTTGATTGATATTAGATTTTCCTTGAGCTAAGGGCATAAAGAAAAGGTAGTAAGAATAATCACAAGAGACCAAATCCTTGCTAGCTATGCAACCAAATGGGAAAACATAGTCCGTTTATTGCAACTTGAAGGTGCAAGACCCAATTTCATTGTGAAAGGGATTAAAAGATATTAGAGTGTAGTGTTGAAAGACTGTGGTTTCGGGGTCTTTTCATCTATCCTAGAGTTTCCAAAGGTGAAAATTTGTTGCGGCAACCTTAGTGGTGTGAGATCCAGTTTTGGCCCAAAGAGATTTGGCACTTCCAACAAGCAATAGCGGTGTAGGAGGCATTCATGAATGGCATGAGCTATGTGCTACCAAATGGAAAAGTATAGCCCATTTATGGTAACTGAGAATACAAAGTTCAATTCGATTAAATTGTTTAAGAGGTTATTTCAGTGCACTAGTAAAAGATTATGCTCATTTAGCCTTTACAAAGGGTTCCACGGTCAAGTATTCCTTCAAGTCGTTTGCAATGGACGCAAACACGCCCACAAGGCAAATGAATGCAAACACGCCCACAAGGCAAACAAATGCAAACACGCCCACAAACAAGTCCATGTAGTAATATATGTTTAATAAACTACAAAAATTCCAAGTGAGGTCATGTATTTGAACTTTTACTTCGTAAGCTGAATGTCCTTCTGTGTTTCCTTAGCCCAATTTGGATGTAGTAACAAGCTACCAGTCGTAGAATAGTCTTTCCATGGAAAGCATTCAATATATTCCAAGATTTCCAAGTAATGATATTGCATATGTAAATGCCTACGCCTGACCCAATCTCGAGGAGTTTCATGTTGTATTCCCACAGCTCAAGTATTATACTTCTGTCAGCTAGACAAGCGATAGTAGAAAGTGTGGGCATATATTTCAGTAAATGAGATATGAAAAAACTTTTAGCCACATCTCAAGCTTTCCATAGTTTCGTGTGCTTGGGGAACTCGTGTTGGATGATGGTCGTGTGTCTCAAAAAGATGAAGCATACAAACACTGCTTTTATCCCTCCTCCTCTAAGACATATTCTAGCATGCCAAAAAGACCAAAGTACAAATTTGAACTAATATACTTGAGCGTATGAATAAATGAATCTCTCTCTCTATAAACCAGACAGGTTATGAGGCACTCATGTTTCAAGTCTATACACATGCCAAGCAATTTTGAAATTATGTTGTGACCTTGCCTATCGGTGAGGAAGTGGTAGCAGTATTTCTCAAAGAGCTAGTGTAGTTGAGTGCTTTTATCTCTTGAGGTGTATACACAAGTTTCATCTCAAGATTGATATCAAGTATCTTAATGAGCAGTCATTAGGTTGTGTGGCTGGGGTGAGATGTGATTTAACCCATAACCCAATGTTTTATGTAGGTATATAAGGGTAGATTTAAGATTGTGTGCCTACTACAGGTGCTTTGCCACTTCTTGAAGGTTCTATCTATGCAATGGATGTGTGAGGAGAGCTTTGATAGCCTCTTAAGCCTCCATCACAATCCATTTAAGAATAGTCAAGACGACAGTCACGACTCACGAGCGGAGCTGAAGCACCAAATGCTGCACATAGCTGGTATATAAATAGAGAGCACAACAGCACACTGACACTTCTAGAATCATGGCACACGTTAGATTCTAGAAGTGTCAGTGTGTTGTTGTGCTCTCTATTTATATACCAGCTATGCGTTAGATTCTAGAAGTGTCAGTGTGCTGTTGTGCTCTCTATTTATATACCAGCTATGCTCAGCATTTGGTGCTTCAGCTCCACTCGTGAGTCGTGACTGTCGTCTTCAACCCTCGCAGGCTCGAAATGGCCGTCTCAAACATTTTCTCAAACTCAACATCCGAGATGTCTTCTTATTCGACTCACTCAGATACCAGAACGATAGTGTGCTATAAGCAATAATATGTTATTATCTTTGCAATAATCTCCTTCTAAATGTGGTCACAACCACATTTTATAAAAGGTTTGTGTATATTCCAAAGTTGGGTAATGTAGTTGGAATCCCTCCCTAGGGTGCATATTGCACCTTTAACACCTAGTGGGAAACCCACGACAACATTGCACCATTGTGTGTGAAACGAATTCATGATAAAGGGAGAGGCAATGATGCATGATTGTATTATAGTGGAGCTATTTGTATCCAAAAACTACCGTGGACAAATTTCGGCCGCCTCCTTATCCCCATGATTGAGCAAGGTGAGAAGTCCTTCAATAAGTGGGATGAATTAAACAAAGCTACCCATTGTCCAAGCTATAATATGTTATTATCTTTGCAGTAGTCTCCTAAATGTAGTTGCAACCACATTCTATGAAGGGCATGTTTATATTCCAAAGCTGGGTAGTGTAGTTGGAATCCCTACCTATGGTGCATATTGCACCTTTAACACCTAGTCGAAAACCGACAACAGCATTGCACTTTTGTCTCTCAAATAATTCATGCTAAAGGGAGAAACAATGATGTGTGATTGCATTATATTGGAGCTATTTATATCCAAAACCTACCGTAGACAAATTTTGGCTGCCTCCTTGTCCTCATCATTGGCTGCCTCCTTTAACACCTAGTCAAAAACCGACAACAGTAGTGCACTTTTGTGTCTCAAATAATTCATGCTAAAGGGAGAAACAATTATGTGTCATTGCATTATATTGGAGCTATTTGTATCGAAAACCTACCGTAGACAAATTTTGGCTGCCTCGTTGTCCCCATCATTGAGCAAGGTGAGGAGTAGTTCTTCGATAAGTGGGATGAAGGAAACAAAGTTACCCATTCTCCAAGCCTTATGGTTAGTCCTTGATGCGAGAAGAACTTCCAACATTCGATGACGGATGTAGGGGACCATATACAGCTCAAAGGGTTTCTTTGGCATGCTTATGGAAGGACATACGGCTAGAAGGCTTCCTTCTTTGGTAGATAAGATGCCCGTTAGGAAGTTTTTTGCCATGAGCCACCATAAACCGACACATGACATGGGGGGAGCTTTCAAGTAAATCCTTTTGCTCCTTTGCTCCCTAGCAACATCATCAAAGATGGATTTCATTTGTGGGGAGATCTCCATTAGGTTGTTGGTGGCCAAATGATACTCTCTAACAGAAAGTATATCCCAAACCAAGATGGTATGTCGTGTATAGTTTAGGATAAGCACTTCAGAATGCTAATCTTCTTCAAGGTTTAAGTATCTAGATCAATGATTGTGGCATGGAAGACAAGGTCCTTTACACAAAGGAGCAAGCAATCAACAATTGAGATGGAAAGGGAAGCATCCCATTGCATCCAAGCTAGATGAGGACACGGTTTCAACCTTCCCTCTGTTTACATATGACATCAGAGCAACTAAGTGTTAACACTAGACTTGTAATGAGCCACAAAACTGGCTGAAGCCACTAAAATGGCTCAGATCAAGATTCTAGTAAATGAGACATTACTTTTGTACATGATATCTAAACCTCATGAAACTTCTTATGTATGTATTTAAGATATGAAACAAGTTTTCAAATACCCATTGTAAATGAAAGTAATAAAAATAAGAAATTCACTTTTCTAATATTAGCAAATTGTACATAAAGCTGCACTTCACTACTAAATGGAGGTGTAAAAAATGACGATGGTCTTTGAATATAGGTCAAAAAATCTTGGTACATTTGTCACATACATATTGAGGATTTCCAAAGAATTTTTAGCCTGCGTAAAGTTGTCCATGCTGAAGCCATGTATCTAGAACCATGAGGACAATTAGAGCATACCAGCTAGAACCATGTGTCCCTCCATAAAGCTCACTATCTGGAGGACTCGAAGAGAGAAAAAGAAAGAAGGAAATATTTTTTAACATCTATGTAAGGCCAAAGGGCCTATGAGACAAATCAAGTATGCGAGACCTTAAAGATCTAGCCGACGAGAACAGTTGAACTCAAGACCTGTTTTTCAAGAGGGAAATGGCATAACCAATCTACCACACTTGGGTGTGTGTGTGTGTGTTTGTGTGTGTGTGTGTGTGTGAGAGAGAGAGAGAGAGAGAGAGAGACGGCTGGTTAAATTTATGAAAATATTCGTTTCACATGGCACCCAAAAATCCATCAACGAAACGCGGCCTATGTACCTACCTTAGCAAAATTACGCATGCAAAGAAGAAAATGCACGTGCCGTGTGCTCATGAGAAGAGACATCTAATGGATGCACTCGGTGAATAAAACATGCTCTAGCCAATGAACCTTCTCATCAAATTTAGAAACGAAGACCTGAGCTCAACCATCTTAAAGACGACTCCACTGGAATAGCTTCAAACATGTTCACAGTTCCTGACTCAAGGAAGTGAAAGCGTAGGATGTAACACCTATAATCATAAGAGAGCAGTTGGCTACATGCTTGGTCATTTTGCAGCACCCACCACATACCACGTACAAGCAAGAAAGGGGTCATTCACAGAGTTGCAAGGGCAGTAATCGAGTATTCAGTAACTCCAGAACTCCTCAAGTTTGTTCCAACTTGGAAAATTGTTCCGCCTGGCGATGGCCCCATGGTTTACTCCACGAAAAGGTGCTGCTGTGGCAGAAGTTCAAAAGACTAAGCCTCCACCATAGGCTCTGGTCCAAGTCCATCAAGCATAGTTAATGTGGAAGCTGTCGAAGGAAAAACTGAATTGAACAGGGTGTCTTTGATAACCTGGAATGGTAGCGCACACAAGTTTTAGAAGGGTGACAAAACTTTGACAGAAAAATTCTTGATTATCACACAAAATACCTGGGACATAAGCCCATGAACTTGCTCTACTGTGATTTTGCTACTGTCCTTGGTAATCTTAGATAGCTGGGACTCCTCCTGCAAACCAGAAAAGGAATAAATCCGATAAAAGGGATGTAGTCAGTGGAGCATTTAGCTATTCGCATACCTAACCAAACAAAGTGACATACTTCTTAAGTCTTTTACCTCTTTCTTCTTGTGCGGAGGAACAAAAAATGTTCCAACACGGCCCGAATGTGCCAACTGATTTTCAACTTGCTCCAGCTTCTCCGCTACAAAATAGCACAAATAATTAGCTCATGAGCTGCAATTTCCAGCGCTTGCAGATGGAATAAACCTAAATCTTAACAGATAGATGTGTGCTATTCCTTTGATATGGAAAAATTATGCTGACCTAAATCTGCAACTTGGCCAGCAACATAATCCCGATTCCCCAAAAGAGGAGAGGATGAAAGTGTGTTCACCCAGTATTTATTCCAAAGAAGATCCAGAAGATGTGAATCTAAGGATGACTTGAAGTACGTAATGTCTAGCGGATAATACTGCAATATAAAAGAATAAAGTCAAATTTGGCAATTCAAAAGAAGTAACCCACCACCATCAACTAAAACAAATTAGGAGCTTAGTGACCTGCTTGCAATGGACACCAAAATCTTCAATCTTGTTGAGAGGGATGGTCTGATACTCAGAGGGTTGTTCATCTGGAGGTTTATAACCCTCTGGATAAGTGCGAAATGCTCCGATTTCAACTTTCCCAGCAGACACTGTTCGTGTAGGATCAATCACAACTGCCAAGAAAGGTTCCTGGTATTTCTGATTTTGCAGTTGTGTATTTACATCAATGCCAGAAAGCCAGCAGCCATAACCAGGGTGAGAATGGTACCAACCCACTACGTTCTCAAGCCGCCCTACCTGACAAAATGGAACCAAATAATCATATAGCAATACGATAGTAAGCACTTCCCATTATTAAAATTGCTCTTCAACAGCCTCAAAATGCTAATTACACAGCTGTTCACAGCTGAAAAACACAGCCAAAGAAGTCTCCCCTAAATAGAGTTGTTACCGCCTCTCCTAATCCAGAAAATCCAGATGCAAGGGGGCCCTAGCTGGGGTTGAAAAACGAACCCCAACACCCGCTCTGTGCACGAAAAACGCAGCACACACTTCTTTCCAAGCCTGATAAATGCGAGTGCAAGGCCTCCATGTCATTTTGGAAATGCAGATCTAGGACCTCCTGCCGTACTTTCAACCCACAGCTCCTATAGATAAAAAACGCAAGAGGGAAGCTCCTCCATGATGAAAAAACAGTGAACGATCTACTGCTGGCTGAACACCAGCCCTTGAATCAGTCCCTCCTCACATTGACAAGCCCTTTACTCTGCAGCCAGCTTCGCCCTTTATTCTGAGGCTGCTTCCCAACTGCAGCATCACCTTTATCCATGGTCTGCATAGCCTTATCCTTTGACCCATAGTCTGTATCACCTTAGTTCTACCCAAATCCTTAGCCTGCATAGCTTTACACCTCAGACGTCATTACCCCCTTAGCAGCCCAGCCATCTTTTGCATTAGGCGCTCAGCCCATTGTTTCCTGGTTGCTTTAATGCGCTCACTTACAACCACACACACAGAGCCAATCACTTTCAGGGATAACAGGGTCAGTAGGAGCGAAGTGTGCTCATGCTTTCAATTTGAGCGCACACACCAGTGGTGGACTCTATGAACTGCGTCAAAAGATTGGTGTGAGCCATATAGGCTCCAAACTCTGGTAAGCCATAATTTTTGTAGAAATTCCTCGGGGTCACGTGCACCAATTTTTGAGGTTTGTTACCACCAGGATTTGTTACCGCGAGCTTGGAGGCTAGAACATCAAAACTCGGGGGCTCATTTCCTCACACAAAGTGCACCCTCTGACCTACCAAATTCATCAAGTGCGGTGGAAGGGTTTAAGCTCGGATCTAGTACTTCACATAAACACAAAGTTGCTTTACTAAATTGAGAGAGCTGAACACAGTGAAAGAGACAGGCAGAGAGAGAGAGAGAGAGAGAGAGAGAGAGAGAGAGAGAGAGAAGAGAGACAACACGGCATGTAGGGTCCTAACCACCCTCAAGGGCCTCCTTGCTAACTTCAGCCTTGCTTTAAATTACGTGCACAATGCTAATACAATGGCTAAATGTTGAATACTATATGCTAATGCTGATGCAAAAACGCTAAGGCTTATCTGGTGCACAAACACTGGGCTAAAAGCGTTCGGCTGAACTGATGCAAAAACGCAAAGGTGGAATCTGATGCTGAGGATGTAGGTGTCAAAGGTGCAGCGGAAAAGGGTGAATCGGGTGATGAACTTGTTTGCAAACGCGAGCAAACCTCCTCTAGGGACCGGGCAAAAATGGATCACGAATCTATTGCGATAGATCTCCTCCTACTCAAGCTCCTAGGGTGAACCGCCCACCATACAGGCACAGGAACAACCTATAGACAATGTCACAACGAAGAGGGTGTGTATACGCCCAAGAAAGAGAGCCCTAACAAAAGGGAGAGGGATCGCAAGGCAAAAACGTTGCACAAAGAGAGATTGATGGTGAGAGAAAACTCTAGAGAGAGGGTGTAGCCGCACACAGCAAAAACGCTAGCAAGAGGAAATGCTAGAGAGAGAGTGTGAGGGTGGTTCTTAAGAAAGATGGATCTTGGAGAATGTGCATTGACTATCGAGCTCTCGACAAAATCACCGTCAAGAACAAATTCCCTACTCCGAGGATCGATGATATACTAGACAGACTTTGAAGCTTTCATGTATTGCTTTTCCATGGCCAAGGGCCTTTAAATAAGTCCCCTAGGCCTCTCTATGGCTCACGTGTACTGACGAGCCGGTGAGTAGAGAGGACCTGCCGGCAATTGTACTTTGCTCAAGCATTAATACAAAAAGAAATATTGAAAGGGGCGCCAGTCTTTGGGGCCAATCTCTCTGGGCACGGAACCATGCTGGGCCGTGTCGACTCAATTGAATTGTGAATTAAGTGTGAAGTATTTTAAAGTGATTCTCTCTCGTGTGTCGTGCCAGATTCTCGACTTGGGGTGCCCAAGTCTGTTACAATTGAGACCATTCGTGACTGGCCAGATTTGAAAAATGTACATGAGGTTCAAAGCTTTTTGAGTTTGTGCTCTTATTACAAGCGGTTCATTCAAAAGTTTGTGGAGATGTCTTCTCCATTGCATGGGTTGACTCAGAAAGGGGTTCCCTTTACTTTGGGACCATCGCAAATCGCAGCCTTTCAGGCTCTAAAAGGAAAAGTTGACAACGGGTCCAATGTTGGCTTTGTCAAACTTGCAAAAGCCCTTTAAGGTCTGATGCTTGTAATCGTAGTTTGGGAGCAGTCTTATGCAAGAGGGCCATGTTATAGCTTACAAGAGCAAGATGTTCTCACGTCCTAAACGGGTTGCACAGATTTATGAGAAAGAGCTTTTGGCATTTATTCATGCTCTTACACAGTGGCGACATTTTCTACTCGGAGCCGATTTTACTGTGTTCACTTATCATCAAAGTTTACGCTACTTCCTATCTCAAAAGCAGCTTTCGGAAAAGCAGATGCGGTGGGCTAATATTCTGTACGATTTCACTTCCAGATTGTCCATCTTCAAGGACAGAAAAAATTTAGTGGCAGACACGTTGTCTCGCAAGCCATTGGTTTTGGCTATTTCGCTGGTTCATCAAAGTAGCTTCGAGGATATGGTAGATGCAGTACGCCACCGATCCTGATTTTGCAGACATCTAACCGGTTACAGAGTGGGGAGACAGTTGCAGGCTATTCTACACGGGGATATTTGATGCGGAAAACGATGTTGTGTGTTACACAGCCATTGAGGAAAAAGGTTATGACAGAGTGCCATTGTCCACCTTTTTCGGGCCACCGCGGCATTGATACCACCTTGAAAGGTGTCGCGCGTTACTTCTATTGGCTGAGGCTCCAAAAGGATGTGGACGAGTTTGTTAGCAGTAGTTTAGTATGCCAAAAGGTCAAGTTTGACAGGCATAAGGCACCAGGTCTTCTACAACCTCTACCCATGCCTTCTCGACCATGGGAAAGCATAGCAATGGACTTAATTTTTATCTACCCAAGACTCACAATGGGCATGATGGCATTTGAACAGTCATCGACAGATTCAGGAAGCAGGCTCACTTCATTCCGGTAAAGAAGACAGTTAAGGCCGATCAGTTGGCAAAACTATTTGTCTCACAAAATTTCCGATTACATGGTATGCCCGAGTCTATTGTTTTTGACAAAGATCCCCGATTCACGAGTTTGTTTCGGAGGGAAATCTGGGAGAACATTGGCACGCAGTTGCAGTTCTTGTCCTCGTTCCACCCACACACTAGCCAATTCAGTGGTCTTGGACTTGTTGAAGTCATATATTTCGGATTAAAAGGCTCAGTGGTAAAAGTATTTGCCCTTGGTGGAATTTGCCTACAACAACACAGTTCATACATCCACAAACGTCCACGGGGAAGGCACCATTTGAGGTAATCGAAAGAAGGTTCCACCTTTCTAAGCACCAAAGATAAATTTTTGACGCAGATCAGTACACTCCGGATCTAGACACTGCTTTTGCTAAGGTGAGCAAGGCTCTTGAGAAGTCTCAAGCACGGCATAAGAAGGCAGTAGACGAGCATCACGTGACTTGCAGCTGAAGGAGAATGATTGGGTGCTTTTACGGTTTGAGAAGACACACCTACAAAAACGAAAGGGTAAGGAGCGGCTTTTTCCAAAGCTAAGTATGCGATACTATGGCCCTTTCCAGATTCAAGAGAAAACCAATAACGTATCCTTCAGATTGAAGTTACCCTGAGCGGTGATGTGAATAGGACAGTAACAAGATTTAGTTAATCAAGACATCCATGAGAGATCGGTGAGATCTAGATATGATTGCTAAATATGTTACTGTAGATCATGATTCTCATCCAAGATCTCGAAGAAAGTGATGTGAATGTGCTTTAAATGTTCAGTGATTGTCATCTTTGTGCAATTGCTGGATATGTGTTGTCTAGTGCATCAATACTTAGAGTTAGTGTCTACTGAACTAGCTTCTGGCTTATATTGGTTTTGTAGGCGTAATCGAGGGCGATTACAATTCTTTCAAGAGGGGGTTATGTCACAAAGTGATGACATGGCATGGCCAACTGGACGCACTCCAAACAAAGGGAGGTCTAAACCCTAGTGAAAGATACAAATAAAGTTATAACAACTTGCAAAACCGATCCAGAAAGGTCAAAAGAAAAGATTCAACTTTATAAGTTGTTTTCCAACTTATAGGGTCCTCTCCGATGGGGCTCAAGGGACACTAGAACCCTAAAATAAAGCAGGACCCAAAATCACGTTGAGAATGCTGACATGGCAGCGCTGTACGGAACCCCCGCGATTCATGTTGATTGCTAACGTGGCACTGTACGGATTTCTGTGATTTGTGTTGGTTGCCGCTAGCGCCAGCTTTTGGGCCCAGGATGCTTTTGGACTTGCAACTTTTCAGGTAATTGTTTTTAGAAGGCCATGGGCCTATAAATTAATTGCTAGGGCCTCACTTTGGCGATGTGAAGCTGTGAGAGCTTGGCAGAGTTGAGAACCCTCGAACATTGTACTTTGTGAAGCATCAATAATATAGAAATAGTGAAAGGGACGCCAGTCTTTGGGGCCGATCTCTTTGGGCGCGGAACTTCGTCGTGCCGTGTTGTCTCTCTCTCCTTGTCTTGTTCAATTTATTAAGTTGTTTTCAGTTTCTGTTACGTGTGTTGCATCAGATTCTCGGCTTGGGGAGCCCAAGTCTATTACACATAAGTTTGAGCAAAATTTCGTTTACTATTATATTTCGCTAACAAGGCCCACCAAGGCGCTACAAATAGGATAAGACTCAACAAAAGGGCATACTAAAGTCTAATGTATTGCAATATAAAAACGCCATAGGTGACATATACCATGAAGAGGCTAGGCTATAAAAGGGGCAATACAAAAAATTATGAAAATCCTCAAGGCTCATTCTTGGCTAGTAGCACAAGATTTTGAGAGCCACTAGCCTCCCAATCAGTAGTAGTCGATTGCATGTCCCTTTTCGACCATTCCACAATGGGACGGTTGTCACAAGACGGGCACCACGTGCCAATAGAAAAGAACAGACTGAGCAGACTTTTAGCACTTCAATAACAACTGAACTGAAAGAGAGAGACGACACGTGACACGGAGTGGGGGAATTCCACCCCAGAAAGTATTGGCCCCAAACCTTGGCCCCTTTCGGTATTTTATGACAAGCAGACAGTCACCCACCGTTCCACCCACCTGTGTGTGCCTGGAACATCGAAATAGTTTTTGCCAATTCCCATTGGTTCATGTTCAAGTGAATGTATCTGTGATTTGTGCATTTATAAATTGTATTGCATTTGTAAAGCATTAACTCTGGAAATGTCAAACTGAAAATTCTAGTGCATCATAAGTTTCGGATTCGATGAGATAACTAGATGGATTGTGAACCTTGTGCATCAAGAGCTTTAATAAGGATGAGATGACTTAGGCAATTCATCATTCTCGTTTATCAAGAGTTCTAATAAGGATGAGATGATTAGGATCTAATATTCTCTATGACATATGTGGAACTTGATTTTGTGTGGATGCATACTTAAAGCATGTACATTTGTCACAAGACGGTGCCAATAGAAAAGAACAGATTGAATAGACTTTTAGCACTTCAATAACAATTGAACTGAAAGAGACAGCACACGCGACACGAAGTGGCGGAATTCCACCCCAGAGAGTATTGGCACCAAACCTTTGCGCCCCTTTCGGTATTTCTTTATATTGCTTCAACTGAGAACAATGTCGGTACTCCAATTCCATGCACCTTCACACTAAAGCATGTTAGAGAATGAGCCCTCTACACATATTTAAAGGCCCTTGGTCTCAAAAGCAGTTACATGAAAAGCGATAAACTCAAAAGCATATGGTCCAAAAGCAAGTGATCAAAAGCTGTCAGCGTAAATCACGGAAATCCGTAGAAGCTACCATGTCAGCAAGCCAACACAAAAAGCGAAAATCCGTACAAGTTGCCACGTCATCAATCAGTGCGAAATCTGAAAATCTGTAATGGCTACCACGTCATCAATTTTTATGCTATTCTTTTTGTGTGTGTCCTCCCGCATAACCATCCAGGTCAAGGCCGAGAGTCACAACAACAATTATTTTACAAGCATACAACCAAACGCTCCCCAAGCATCGGCCTGCGTCGTTCGGAGGTTTTCTAGCATATAACGGAACGCTCCCCAGACATACTCCTGCGTCGTTCCGAGGTTTTCAAACATACAACGAAACGCTCCCCAGGCATCGGCTTGCGTCGTTCCGAGGTTCAAACAATACCAAAACAATATTTCTCACTTCTCCACCCGGGAGTAAAATCACCAATCCCAGAGTCAAATAGTTCAAATCGGCACTAAGACAGGTTGAAAACATACCATCCATTTCAAACAAATTTCAAACAACATCACCAAACAAGTTCTCAAACAGAAGTCAAACTTAAAAAGCAATATCAACATCAGCCGAGCTCGAAAAGTCAATTGACTTACCATCATGAAGCCTGCACTAAGAATTAGGGTTAGGTTCCTTTCATAAGGTCGTAGCCGACCACAACATGGTCCATCAGCTCTTGGACAGGTAGTGTTCCTCTGGCGGCGATGATAGACCCAAGCGATAGCAATCACAACGGACCTCCAAGGTCATCTGCTCGTGAAGAGACATCTACTAAGAAATGTTAGGTGCAGCGGAATGAATGTTGTATTTTCTCAAGATTAGGGATCTTTACTGCGCAAGGTTCCTTTTAGTTCTTAGGGAAAGAGAGAGCTTTCCGTCTTGTAGAGTGTTGTGGTCACGAACAAAGTGAGTGGATAATGTGCGTGCAAGTGAATGAGACTGAGAGAAGGAGAGAGAAGAGATACGACACCCGAGAGGTTGTAAAACCCTCCTCCGAAGGCCCCACTCTCGTCGGCAAGAGTGGCCTATTCTTTGATTGCACAGGTGTACAATGCGTATGCAATGGACTATGCAACTTGGTCTATGCCGATGACGACGACGGTGACGACGACGACGATGACGACGACGACGACGACGATGGCTGAAATCTGAGATCTTCTAATCGCTGAATTTCGGGACTGTTTCGGTGGCTGAAAATGACTATTTTGGCTGCGTTTTCTTGGCTGAAAAATGAGGTTTCTTAGGGCTGAAAACTGATGGTCTTTACGGGTTGAATCTGCTACACTTTAGGTGAATGATGCCGGTCTTAATTTGCTGCTGAAATCCAAAAACGCCAGGGCTGAAATTGGTCCTTCTGTCGCCGGGGTTCTGCAAATGCAAAAAAGCTAGGCTGATCTGCTGTGTCGTTATGACGCCGGGGCTGATCTGCTGTGCACAAATCGCCAAGGCTGATCTGATGCAAAAACGCTAGGTCTTCTGTGGAGAAAACGCCAGAGTAGTCGCGGGGGTTGGTCTTGCTGAGAAGTTGCATGTTGAGCAAGGTGCTCCTGCTGCCTCTTCTGCCATTTAGTGCTAACTTGGGTTTGCTTATATATTAACTAAGCAAAATTGCCCTATCTACTTTTGTAGGAAAGTCACTTAAAAATAATAAGTGAAAATACCAATAAATAGGAAAATAGGCTAAATGCACTGGAAAATTCCCCTAATTGATGCTAATGGATTCTGATGGGAATTCCGATGATCATGATGTGTGCAACGAGAGGATATGCATCTATGCTAAGTGACTTGGCATGCACGGTCTACGAATAGACTCACAAAAGTGCCAGATCACTGCTAATCTAACTTGATTGGACTGACTGAACCCTGCTGTGGTGTAGCTTGTCCACGGACACATAGGGTTGGGATGTGTCACGTGACAAGAGATGTCAAGAAATTTCAAGTTATAATCTGCTAGGGTTTCCATGGCAAGCATTTCAGGATACCCCACTCTGCCAGAAGTTGCACTCCGAAAAAAGATATCAGAAACCATATGACTTTGGGCAAAAATTTTCTTGAAAGCTTACCAAGTCCTTGGGAGTGTGCGGCTTGGTAGCTATAGACATCAACATCTGCATGGCACTGCTTTTGAGAAAAACAGTGACTCGAAAAACATCTTGGATCCTTCTCTTGCAAATGATCTTTTTGGCTTATTCCCTGTAAGACATGAGCGGTGAAGACGGGAGCGCGCCCGATGCGTGATGTATGAAGGGTGGGAGTGGCTAATAAGTCCGAGGTCGAGGGATCGAAGATACTTCCGAGGTCGGGGCCCAAAGATACCTCAAGTAAAATTCCAATAGCTTTGTCCGCTCTTTTGTAGGACCAGTATGCTTTCAGAAAAGCACACGCCTGATGCTCTAATACCACTGTCACAAGACGGGCACCACGTGCCTATAGAGAAAAACAGACTGAACGTACTTTTAGCACTTCAATAACAACTGAACTGAGAGAGAGAGAGAGAGAGACGACAAACGACACGGAGTGGCGGAATTCCATCCCAGAGAGTATTGGCCCCAAACCTTGGCGTCCCTTTCGGTATTTCTTTGTATTGCATCAACACAGTACAAGCCGGTTCTCCAGACTCTGCACCTTCTCCAGGAAGCATGCCAGAGAATGAGCCCTTAGCACATATTTAAAGGCCCTTGGCCTATGAAAAGCAGGTTCCATGAAAAGCCTTCAAACTCAAAAGCTTTTGGTCCAAAAGCAATGCCAAAAAGCTGCCAGCGTAAATCACGGGATTCCGTACAACCGCCACGTCAGCACTACCATCGCGTTTTGCGAAAATCTGCCACATCATCACTGTCATCGAAAAATCCAAAAATTGCCCGTACAACTGCCACGTCAACAGTTTTTGGCGCCAGTCTTTCTTTGTGTGTGTGTGTGTGGGTCCTATTATTTTAATCCTTTATGTCACTTGGGGCCCCATCGGACGGGGTCCCCATAAGTTGGTAGGACTTCTTCTTCTGTTACTTGTTCTTCTTAGGGTTTAGGCCTCTCAACCGGCATCTGCAAGTTGGCTCCATTCTTCAAGGCTTTGATATGTAAGCAGTTTGTGACACCACACATTCTTAGACCCACCACTCGAGTTGCTACTCCGCACTTTGCCATGGAGACAAAATTTCCACCTTTACCATCCTCACCGGTATCTCTTTCTCTTCCACCTTCTCACATCGACATTTCAACACCACCACCATCTAACACCCATCCCCACTCACACCCCCCCCCCCACCATACATATCTTCGCCTCCTCTTTTGTGCGTCATGCCACCTCCCCATCTCCCTATTGGATGCTTGAAGGATGCAAGATTTGTGTATCTCATCATGATGTAAGCAACTTTGTGCGAAACTTCATGATGTTTTCCTTGAGCACATATATTTAAAGTGCATTGAAGTGTGGCTCCATCCCAAGCAAGCCGAGCTTATTAACAACTTCTTGACAATTTTCTTGAGCATACAATTGGCATCACCTGAAGCATGGCTCACGAAAATTTGGTTAAGCTCAAGCATTTTTCTTCAACTTAAAACACATGATATGGATTGACAATTGCAATATCTAGCAAGTAAAATCAAATGGAACTTCTCTCATGGTTGAGTCAAGAATGGGATCTTCAAAAGCACCTCAAGGAACTAAATCGGGCAAAACATTGTCTAACTTTTTGCGGAATGTAGAAAACACTTCCTTCAAATGCTCACCAATACACACTAACTTTTACTTTAAAGCCATGACACGGTAAGGCGAACTCTAATATTTAAATGGACAAAAAGGGTCTCAATGGGGGAAAAAGGATGTTCACCTTCAACCCATGTAAAAGCAAGCAAATCACATGCAGTCTTTGCTTTGCAACATCATGTCACAAACCACGATAAAAAGTGCGCTAATTTTTTAGTGTCAATAAACATCAGCAACGCTCAAACCAAACCAAGCTTATCATAGCACTCATAAGTAAAAACATTGAAGAACTAAGATTAGAAAAATGGCATGAATGAATAGCAAAACCATGAGCCTACCTTCTTGTTAGTCTGAGCATATTCCACCATATATTCGTAAGCATCAGCCTGAGCATTAACACGAGTTTCGGTACCTTCAACAGGAAGAACAAAGGCATCCATGACAATGATAGTGTCACCTTCAGTCTTGCCTTGCATGATACCCATCACCTCGATCGTACCACCTGACCGTGCATGCACGACCATCTTGAGGAGGGCAAGGGCGGAAATTCTCACATTCTTGAAGAAGTGGGGCTCTCGCAACCATGGCTTCTGCTGTTGAATCAGCGCTTGCCCTGCCTCATCATAAATAAACACGGAGTCTGACTCTGCACCTCCTTCCAGAGACACTATGTTGTTCTCGATCTCCCAAGTCTGGCGCGCTACTGCCGCAGATGTGGAAGCGGCAGCCATCTCGACTCGAGCTTCTCTTTCGCACAAACGCGAGCTGCGTTCCTCGTATTATATACGTAGTACATATACACTACCTGCAGACATAACATAGCTACATAACATCTAATAGAACGTAAGACGACATACACAAATTAAGCACTAAAGTAAACAAGATTGTCACTAACTTGCACCATACGTTGGATCCACACACACAGAGAGAGAGAGAGAGAGAGAGAGAGTGTGTTGTAGCAACATACCTTGCAATCCTTGCTCTCGTTTATCCTCGAGTCTATTTATGCTAGTACTATCGCTCAAGCGCTATTTTTGTTACGAGCGTGGCTCCAAAGAAACAAGAAATGGTTAAAGCAATAATGAACATCAACAAAAAAATGAAGTGCTTTACTGACTTGCAATGTTGTATTGGTGCTTTTCCATTGTCCAATCTACATGCCAATATTTGATTCAAGCTTCAAAAAAGCAATGTGAATAGTAAAACATATCGTCTTGCAATGAAACGTAACAAACTGAAAGTGCAAAGTATATAGTGCACGTCATGTAGAAGTGCCATACAACAGTATGGTGGAGAGTTGGCACTATGGTCTCTCCAAAAATTATAAGAAACGAAAGTCGTGCCTTGCCCCGTAGCGTTTATGTGTTGCACCAAGCAAACACATAGACATGGGGAATTGGATGTAGATAATGGACCTTGCAGTGTTGTCAAGCTGAAGTCGTGCTTGTGCAATCAAAATGTCCAATGTTATGAGTATATGTCCTCTTTGCCAGACACAAAACACGTATTAAGACAAATACAAAAGATGTAGGATATTGATAAAGCTTAACAAGTAAAGAGAAGTAGATATCACTTTATTGTTGAGATGTCGAGCTCTACACCTTGAGCTGGCATCCACTACGGGTCTTGGCCGCTTACGGCATTTACTCACTGGCGCGTTAGGTGACCGACACGGAGGATCTCTGCCAGTGATTCTACAGCTGGACTACACTTATAGTGCCAGCCTAGTATGCTTCTAGTGAGTTCACACTTAGTGACCGCATGTACATACGTGCTACTTTTCAACTTTAGCACTTAGTCATTTTGTACTCTCTTTTCTGTGAAGAAGAAGAAGAAGCTTTCCATCTTTGTGTGCTTTGTGCTTGTCTTGTGTAGCTCTCTTGCATCCTCATTCTTTACATGGTATCAAAGCCTGGTGCAGGCAAGAGAGGCTAAGAGAGCAAGAGCATCACGATCCCTTCGTTCGCAATCCACGACCAGATGCCCAAAGTTTCTGAACAGGTCTCCAAAGTGCAGTATACAGAGATTTACTGTACAAGTACAGTGGTTGTGAAACGCTTGATTGTGGACACTCGTTGAGTGTAGAAAGCGTTACAGGAACCACGATAGCAGGTTCAGCAGATTTGCAGGTTTTTGCAGATTGCAGCTATTTTGTCTTAGTGCTTCAAGATGTCTGACGGTTTCAGTCAGATTGTTACTGAGAAGCTTGAGAAAAATAACTACCCTTCATGGAAGTTCAGAATAACAAATTTCCTAAAAGGAAAAGGTTATTGGGACTATGTAGAAGGAGACAATGAAAAGGAACCAGAGATTCCCGAGGCAAATGCTACAGCAGAACAAAGGAAAGCTTTGAGGGACTGGCAACAAGGCCAGAGCAAAGTGATGTATTGGCTGTCTATGAGCATCACAGATGGCATGATGGGCTATCTACAGGATGCTGAAACCCCCGCCATTGCATGGAGAAACTTAGGCAGAGTGTTCGAGGTGAACACCAAGGCCAGGAAGCTTCAACTAAAGTCGGAGCTAAATCAGGTTAAGAGGAACAACCTCTCAATCAATGATTAAGCCTTGAAGATCAAGAGTATCATTGAGGCTCTTGGATCTATTAAAGTGTCAGTGGAAGACGATGACATTGTCCGTGCATGCTTGGATGGTCTAGGAGATGAGTATGTACATTTTAGGTCTTCCATGAATACAAGAGACGACATCCCCGTGTTCCAAGATTTGATTTCTATGCTTATTCTTGAGGAGAAGAACCTTGACACATCTTCTTCTCATGGCAGAAATAATTCTGAACAGGCCTTCTATTCTAACTCCAACAGAGGTAGAGGTAGAGGTCGTGGTCGAGGCCCAAGGGGTTGCAGGGGCCAATTTCTGGAAGGTCAATCAAATCAAAACAATACAGGTGGCAGGGGAAACCAGTCTCAAGGCAGGGGGAGTCAAAGAGGTCGTGGTGCAGGATCAAGCAGGCAGCAACATACTCCAGATAGTAGAGAATGTTGGACTTGTGGTGAAAGAGGTCACATGTCACGTGACTGTCCAAAGGGAAAAGCAAGTAGAAAGAGAGAACAGGGCAACTATGCATCTACTAGCAGAGATGCAGATGACAGCAAAAACGAGCGCATGTTTGTTATGCAGCATGTAATGAATACAATGACTGCAGAGAATTCCACCCAAGATGATGTTTGGTATGTGGATTCAAGTGCCTCTAATCACATGACGTCTCGTGGAGAGTGGTTTAGAGATATGCGCAAACCAGATGTGTCAGGCTATGTGCAGACAGGAGATGACACAGCTCACCCCATTGCTCATGTAGGGGACATACCTCTAAATACGAAGAATGGGAAATCAAAGTACTTAGCAGATGTACTTCATGTCCCAAACATTACAAAGAATCTTGTTTCTGTTGGACAAATGGTTGAGCAGGGTTTGCAGGTTCGCTTCAATCCAAATGGCTGTTATGTAGAAGATTTCCAGAATGGCTGTAAGCTGATCACAGAGGGCAAATGTGTGGGCAGAATGTTTACGCTGAATGTAGACATGCCTGAGGTAAAAGCTGCATTATTTGCACAGGGCACAGGTGTTGTGGCTGATGTTGACATTTGGCACAAACGCATTGGCCATGTCAATGAGCAGAGATTGCGCAGCATGCAATCAAAACAGATTGTAAAAGGTTTGCCCAAATTCAAGGTGGATGGTATGCATAAAGTGTGTGCAGCATGCCAATTTGGAAAACAGTCAAAGGGCTCATTTCCACATGAGCGCAATGTATGTAAAAAGCCACTTGAGGTGGTGCACACAGATGTTTGGGGTCCAACCGATACTGCAAGTATACATGGTTGCAGGTATTATGTCTCTTTCATTGATGACCATACAAGGAAAGTATGGGTCTACTTCATGCGTAACAAAAGTGAAGTGTTTGGTCACTTTCAAGACTTCAAAGTCATGATTGAGAAGGAGAAAGATATGCAAATCAAGACATTGAGGTCAGATGGAGGGGGAGAGTACTTCTCCAATGATTTTTCAGATTTTCTACGAATGCATGGTATACACAGGCAGTTTACATGCAGATATACTCCACAGCAGAATGGGGTCGCAGAAAGGAAAAACAGGCACATTGCAGAGGTTGCACGTGCATTGATGAATGAGAAGAACATGCCTCATCATTTCTGGGCTGAAGCTGTAAATACAGCTGTGTACATTATGAACAGGACACCTACAGTTGCGGTGCATGATGTAACACCTGAGGAAAAGTTTACAGGTACAAAGCCTGATTTGGCACACTTGAAAGTGTTTGGCTGCATAGTTTACGTGCATGTACCAGATGAGTTGCGTAGGAAATTGGATCCTAAAGCAGAGAAATGTATTCTTGTGGGATATTCCCTTGAACAAAAGGGGTACAGGTGCTACAATCCTACTACACGAGAATTACGAGTGAGCAGAGATGTAGTCTTTGATGAGATGAGCAGCTGGTACAGTAATGCACATGGCACTATTGGGGCTCATGTAAAAGATGATGTGGTTGTACAAAATGTGAGGCCACAGTCACAGGTTTTGAGTGGACCACAAGAGTCCTCTTCTCGTGGCTCTGTTGAGAAACCATGGAATGGTAGACTACGTACGCAGGTTACTCCACCAACAGGTACAGGGAATGTATCACGAAAAGGAAAGGAAAAGGTTGATGAACCTCCCTTTATGGCTGATGCATCATCAGGTTTTTCATATGTAGACATGGATTCAGATGGTTCTGAACAAAGTCTTGATGAGGAATTTGGAATTCCGGCTGTCAGGACACCTGGTGTAAGGAAAGTACAAGAAGATGCTAGAGGGCAAAGGAGTGACCAAGGACGCAGATCTAATAGAGTCAGAAATCCAGTTCAAAAATTGACTTATGATGGGTATCTAGCGCATCACCAAGCCTACATGGCTAAGGTGATACAGGATGTGGAGCCCACATGTTTTGAGGATGCAGTTGGAAATGTGCATTGGGATGATGCAATGAATGAAGAGATGGCTGCATTGGAAGCAAATGACACATGGGAGTTGGTGCCATTGCCAAGTGGCAAGAAAGCTATTGGCTGTAAATGGGTGTATAAAACCAAGCATAAGGCTGATGGTAACATTGAGCGTCACAAGGCAAGGCTAGTCGCAAAGGGTTATGCACAGACATATGGCATAGACTATGAGGAGACCTTTGCTCCAGTGGCAAAGATGACGACTGTGAGAGCTGTCATAGCAGTGGCTGCATCTAGAGGATGGATTATGCATCAAATGGATGTAAAGAATGCCTTCTTGAATGGTGAGTTGCAAGAGGAAGTGTATATGGATCAGCCACCTGGTTATGTCGATCCAGGTTACCCAGATTATGTATGCAGACTTCTCAAAGCTTTGTATGGTTTGAAGCAGGGCTCTAGAGCATGGTATGACAGGATTGCCAAGTATCTTGTCAGTATTGGTTTTAGGAGAGCTCATGCTGATCATTCACTCTATGTACGTGAGAGTGATGTGGGGATTGTGGTCATTACCATATATGTAGATGACCTTATTATTGTTGGTGACAATGCTATGGAGATTGACCATGTGAAGGGTCTTCTCAAACAAGAGTTTGAAATGAAAGATTTGGGCGAGTTGCGCTACTTTCTTGGCATTGAGGTGATCAGGACTCCAGAGGGTGTATGGCTGTCACAGAGACAACATGCTTTGGACATGTTGTCAAAGTATGGTATGGCTGATTGTAAGCCGATTTCCATTCCCTTGGATGTGAATGCAAAGCTGAGTGCAGAGAAGGGTGATGTTGTTGAGGATGTCAATATGTACAGGAAGATGGTGGGTAGTCTAATCTACTTGACTATCACAAGGCCAGACTTGAGCTACACAGTAGGCTTGGAGAGTCAGTTCATGCAGCTTCCGAGGAAGCCACATTTGGATGGAGTACGACGCACACTTAGGTATGTGCAAGGGACTCTTGACTACGCATTGTTCTATGCAGCAGATGCACCATTAGCATTGTATGGGTATACAGATGCAGATTGGGCAGGTAGCATTGTTGATAGGAGATCTACGAGTGGCTTCATGTTCTCTTTTGGGAGTGCTGCTGTTACTTGGAGCAGCAAAAAGCAGCCTACGGTTGCTTTATCGAGCACAGAGGCCGAGTACAGAGGTGCAGCAGTTGCGGCGTGCGAGGTAGCTTGGCTACGCACATTACTTGAGGACTTGGGAGTGCAGGTGGACCAGCAGATTGACATTCATTGTGACAACCTCAGCAGCATGCAGTTGGCTAGGAACCCAGTGTTCCATGCTAGGACCAAACACATAGAGGTCCATTACCACTACGTTCGAGAGCGAGTGTTGGCGGGCGACATCGACTTGGTCTACGTCAGCACAGAGGAGCAGATAGCGGATATCTTTATCAAGGCCCTCGGAGCTGAGAAGCTTCGACGTTTCCGGACTATGCTTGGACTCTGCGACATGCAAAGCTCGAGGGGGAGTGTTGAGATGTTGAGCTCTACACCTTGAGCTGGCATCCACTACGGGTCTTGGCCGCTTACGGCATTTACTCACTGGCGCGTTAGGTGACCGACACGGAGGATCTCTGCCAGTGATTCTACAGCTGGACTACACTTATAGTGCCAGCCTAGTATGCTTCTAGCGAGTTCACACTTAGTGACCACATGTACATATGTGCTACTTTTCAGCTTTAGCACTTAGTCATTTTGTACTCTCTTTTCTGTGAAGAAGAAGAAGAAGCTTTCCATCTCTGTGTGCTTTGTGCTTGTCTTGTGTAGCTCTCTTGCATCCTCATTCTTTACATTTATGTTCTATGTCAAATCCACTACATAAAGCGTTATGGATGCTTGTATTCAGTTTAAATTTGATCAAGGAAAATTGGCTTATTTGGGTGGGCATAGACATAATCACTTACACTCCTTTGAGATGTGTTTTATCCCCTACAATGGGTTGCGGTTCAGATCACGCTATATGCAGCAAGGCTCAATTTTACAAGGTTTTTGGGGGTTGATTTTTGGTATATCTATAGACCCACTGGGCGTCACGCAAGCGCCCTCAATGAGTTTGTGGTTGCTAAGCCGCTTGGTCTTCGTTGAGCTAGAGCATACTGACTCCTTTGTGGTCTTCATACTTGAATTGGTTACTTTGTACAAGGGCCCTAAGTTTTGGTGTCCGAGCCAACTTTTATCTAATGCAATGGTTCTAGGGATACATTTTACGTTCTCGGCAACTCTGCCATGTGGCTCCATGTGAGGTCGTCCAAGAAATCATAATCTCTCAACGGATGATTGTGGCCGTGTACATTCCTTCTTGAATCACACATGTGAACTAGTAGAACAGAGAGGTACCACTTCAAATCGAAGCGATGCATCATTATCATCATCACCGATAAATTGTTAGTATGTCGATGCGGCTTTATCTTCACCATCAGAAACTAATTGTCTTCATGCTTGTGCTCGTTCATAGTTACAAGCCTTGAACTTGAGGCTTCTCTTCTAATCACTATTAGCTTCTCTCTCTCTCTCTCTCTCTCTCTCTCTCTCTCTCTCTCTCTCTGTGTGTGTGTGTGTGTGTGTGTGTGTGTGTGTGTGTGTGTGTGTGTGTGTTTTGTAAGCTGCTTCAATTGGCAATTTTGTCCTTTTGCAGGCTCTATGTATGTCGATGCGGCTTCATCTTTAGCAACAGGAACTTGTCCGATGAATGTTCAAGGTTCAAATCTCAACCAAACATAAAACTTCATATTCCCCACTTATTTAAAGTAATCCAAGTCAAAATGAAAAAATCGGTTTTTTGTTTGTTTGTGGGGTGCGTTGAGCCTTGGGTGACCGAGGTTATCACTTTCCGTTGCTACATATGCCCTCTACTTGAGCATCGTCTTTCCTTTGTGCATTAAGCTTGAGAAAAGTTGTCCCTCCGCCCAGAGTATAGCATGCTCTACCACCTATGGCTCACCCAAAGCACAAAACATATGTAGCATAGGTTGTCAGCTTGGCTCCACATTTTCACTTTGTACTTATCCCATGCCTTGGGAAGCGCACCAAGGCTTGCCACTTTGCATGATGGGCGAAGTCTTGCATGAGGAGGAAGTTTCTGCCCACATACAAAAACACGTCGTCTCGAAGGCCGCACTAAAGTCTTTTGCCATGTTCGACATTGTTGGCATGTAGCCTTCGAAGAAATCCAAGACACAACCAAGGCCATCGACCTGTTGTTGCCCGACGCTGAACTTCTCCACGGGGGTCTCGAACTCCACACAATCCTTGTGAACCGCCAATTTAATCTTCAAGGGCTCAATAACAGCACGGCCTGGGCTTCGTGGCATCAACAAAGCGTTCATCTTGCCAAGCTTTCCACGACGGCTTTTTATATATATATATATATATATATATATATATATATATATATATATATATATATATATATATAAAATTTGAACCACAAGCCACGTGGTGGCTTTTGCTACCAGACAGAGGAAAAAGAGCCTTGGGCTCACCAAGTAAATACGTTCATAAATAATAATATGTACACGTGAAGGTAACCTAACCGCACCTAACGGGGATTTTACTAGTCAATGCAAATCTAACACCTAAAGATTTTTTCTTGCAAGAGGCTTTTACAGGATCGATATCGATATGTTTTTCACAATTTGTGCAAGTTGATATTTCAAAAGTTTGAAAATTGACTCTAAAGAAGCATTTTTGTTCCACGCGAAGATCACAAAAGCTAAATCCCCTTTCAAGATCTAGCACTTTCATTGAAACAAGGCGTGCTAGAAAAAGTCATCCCGAAAAATGGATGGATCATGCAAGTAAAGGTTGAGAGCCTACGGGTTGAAATTCGAAAGTGCCAAGTTTTAGAAATGAAAAAAAATTATCGAAGGTTGATGTAATGAGAATCTACCCGTAACCAGCTTCCTCTCTCTCTCTCTCTCTCTCTCTCTCTCTCTCTCTCTAAACAAACACACATGATAAAATTTTCATGTTTATTTTCTCAAGAGTTATTTATTGGAGCGTAAAAAGCTTGTTCACCAAGAGGGAAAGGGAACCGTCGAGCCTATTTCCACAATACCAACACATGTGTATTGACGTGAAAAGATGCACAGAAGAGGCACTTAGAAAACTTTTGCCTCAATATGACATGTTAGATTGTACCATTTAAGCATTCATAACCTTCACGGCCATAGCTCTAAAGGTCCAGTTTTTGCTAATGGAGGTGGTGTTTATGTGGTCATTGCATTGCTTGAGTCATTGGGGGAAGTCGCCATTAAGACCATTTCTAGAGTGCTTTCAAGGCCCTCTCATTGAACAGCTCAGAGGACCTATAGATGGACATACAATGAGCTATTATTAGCATGCAATGGGAAACTCTCGGCTACCATCTAGAAAGTCTGCATTAAAAGTGCACAAGGATTTTGATGGAATTTGGAAAGCTCAAATGTGGAGATAATTGTGCATCAACTTTTTTTGTTACTTTCTCATGGATGCTCTCAACGAAACGGTGCTTGGGCCAAGCCCATGATTTATGCATCATGTAGGCCATCAATCTACACCTCCAAGAGGGTTCTCATTTTCAAAAGTTGCATTCGGCCTTGCTTGGGTGCCCTATGTGCCAACTACTTTGGCATGTTTCTTTACTCAAATGGAGCCTCTTTCACACATAATGCCTTCACAAGAATTCACATGAATACCAAATTTTGCAAGGCAATATACACCTTGTGATTGTAGTTTAATCAAAGGAGGAATAAATGCACCTTGACATACAATTAAGAGTTTTTGGATGTATTGTCATGGACATTTTCAATACATGAACAAGGTGAGAATTTATAAGCAACTCCAACTGACTTTGCTACAATAGTAGAGCCCCTTGACAACATAGGAGCATCACTCAAAGACATTGTCTTGTCCATCCATAGCCTCTTGATAAAATTACTTGATCATCATAGTGCATTGCGAGTGCATTTTCCCATTCAAGATCCCACAATCCAATCTCCCAAAACACTCGGCTATTATGCTTGTTTGATATTAAAATGATATTTGAATGTTGAGAGGTATGATACCAACATCATACCAACGCGCCAATGCTATCATATTAGTATGATATCAACATCAACCTTGTATTATACTAATATTTTGGCGGCATGATATATCGGTATCCGAAAGGTTTGAGATCGGTATTTAGTATCTCATAATGTTGTATTGATACCATACCAATATCATATTGATGTTATTGTGGTATGGAATTGGTATCATACTAGCATCACATTGGTATTATTTTATTATCATATTTCTAAGAACAGAGGTACTACGACATGCTCATCTCCACCCAACCTTGCCCTAAATAGACCCCTCGTCCCTACTTTAGGAGCCCCTTGACCATGCATGTGTAGATTAGGATCGTGCCCACCTCAATCCTACCTTAGGTCTGACATTACTCCCCCCCTTGGAGAAGCATTTTTTTCTTATAAAAAAAAAAGTGGCGATATCTTCATAAGAACACTAACGTTTTTCACAGTGGCATTCCTTATGGATCCAGTGTCCATTGAACTGATACATAGTTCACTTGGAGGTTCAATGAAATCAAGAAAAACATCTTGATTTTCCACATTGTTGTCTGTTGGGGTGTAGGCCACTGGCCGTGGGAAACCACCCTTACTTACCTTTTTCCCTAATCAATATAGGGAGAGAAAGTGAGAGAGTTGACTCACTCTCTCACTTTCCTCTCCACTAACCCACTCTGTTGTGCAGCTTCTCCTTCTTCCCCAATTCCCCCTTCTCTTGCATGCTTCCCTCTCTTGCACACTCCACCGCAAAACCCATCAACTGGTATTAGAGCTCAAGGCATCTGACCTCGATCCCCAGCTCACCGCACACATAACGACCCCTATCGCGTTTTGGAAAGCTTGGCAAGGTAGAGCTTGAAGCTCTTGCAGGAAACAAAAGTTTGAAGGAAAGCTTGCAATGAGCTTCCAAGTGTAGCCTTGCGGAGTCGTGCAGAGGGAACAACTCTAAATCACACACACACACACACACACACACACACACACACACACCGTGTGCAGGCAGTTAACAACACACACACACACACAATGTGTGCGGGCAGTCGAGGCCGAGCAAGGAGTCCACACACACACACACACACACGCTCCCCCTCCATTCTCGGATCTCAGAGAGTCGCCCGAAAGAGAAATCGACATCTTCGCATAATCGACAGAGAAGCAAAAGAATCCGAAAAAAAATTTGTGACCCTTTTAAAACAAGTTGTGTGTACAAGCCCCCGTTCCCACTGCGGAGCCTCGACCGTTCCACAACTCCTCTTCTCGGACCCCGAGTTGCTACCAAAGTGAGCAGTTGATTGAGAGATAGAACAAAAGATGAGAGAGAGAGAGAGAGAGCACAACATCAATTGCAAAATCCGGCTCTGAAATTGAAATCGACATCCCGTCTCCGCCTCCAGACTCTCCGATATCGAGTCCGATTTCTTTGGCTCCGACTATCATTATCGACCCAGTTTCTCGGCATTGGGCCTACTTACTCTCGGCTTTCTGACATCGAGTCTATTTGCTCTCAGTTTTCGACATCGATACCACTCTCGGGCAAAGAGAGAGAGAGAGAGAGAGAGAGAGAGAGAGAGAGAGAGAGAGAGAGAGAGAGAGAGAGAGAGAGAGAGAGAGAGAAAGAGAGTTGACGGCGGCTTTGAGCATCGTCTACGACTATTCGGCTAGCCACTCCCATCCAGCGGTGGGAGACGACATCGACATCAGCGATTAGAGCCGTTCCGACACCGATTCTCACGTTTCGGCATCGGCTCGCATCACTCCCATTACAGGCGGTTTTTTCGAGATCCGACCCGACACCGGTTTCATGCAAACGACATTTTCTTGCGATCGACAGCTATACTTGCCACACACACAGGTGATGTGCATCTACCATAGAGGAGTGACACCCAGCATAGGCACCGAGCGCACCGATTGCGTTGTACAGCATGGTTTTCGGCTACGACACGTTTGGCGGCTATTTGACTATCATATTTCTGCCCGGCGGTAGAAATCGGCACATATCTACATCGACACATAGGTTACAGGTTACAGGGGGACTTTTTCAGCCTATTCACACACAAATTCTCCAAGTTTCTAGACAAAGCTTTCACAGGTGATTTGGCGGTCATTTCGACAATAGATTCTCTGCGACAAATGCGTTGACAGATGCACTTTTGTGTGAGCACACCTAATGCTACTAAGCTCTTTTAAGAGTAGATATCCCCGTAGAGATCACTTTTACTGCAAGCATCAATTCTTGGTGCATGTTTGAGTGCGGTTTACTCATGTACGTTGAGTTGCGGACACTGCCCAATGTACTATGTGTGGAGCCATTTTTTGTTATTTTGGTAGTTTTTCCTGGCTGTTTTTGAGACTCGGACTCGAAGAGCCCTTTGTGAGAGCGTGGCTAGTCCATTTGTGTCTGTATTAGCCTTTTCGAGGGTCAATAGCGTGAGGTTTTCTTTGAGCTGGGGTGTGCTGAAATGTTGACACCTTACGGTACCCTCACCATAGGATATGTATCTGGACGATTGTTTGTGCTCTTGACATCGAGTTGACTGTCACACAGTAGTGGTTTTGTGCAGTAGATGTCCAGTTAGTGTAGTTGGCAAATTTATGCGTATTTTGAATTGAGTTTTGACTCCTTATACAAAGGAGACTCTACCCAAATTTTTGCAACTTCTCGCCGTAGTTTGACACCTCTCAAATCCTCTTCAATGATGGATTCTTCTTCAGAAAAGGAGGAGTATTTCAGTTGCAATTTCGATGGTAGCAACTTCACCATGTGGAAGGAGCGCATGAAAGATGTTTTGACAAACAAAGGCCTATTAGAACCGTTGAAAGAGCGTGCAGAGGATGATGACTATACGCAAGCTCAGTGGGAGATTTTGGATGCGAGAGCCATGGCTACAATACGTCTACATCAAGCCGAGTCAGTGTTCTTCACTATCATAGGGAAGACAGCAATCAAGGAACTTTGGGATAGCTTATGTTCAGTATGGGAGAGCAAAAGTGCATCCAACAAAGTTTTTCTCATGAAAAAGCTTATGAAGCTCAACATGAAAGAAGGTAGCACAGTTTCTGGTCACTTAAACGAGTTCAACTCCTTATTCAGTCAGTTCACATCTCAGGGATTTAAGGAGTTTGACGAAGACGAACTCAAGTCTATATTCTTGTTATGCTCTCAACCCAGTTCATGGGACATTTTTTGCACAGTCATTAGCAATTCGGCTCCAAATGGCAACTTAGTGTTCAATGCTGTCACAAATGCATTTCTCACTAAAGAAATTTGACGTAAATCTCTCGATGGTGCTAGTCATGGAGATGCATATATGGCTGGCAGTTCAATGGAGGCAAGAGGCCATGACAGGAACAAATACAAAAGCAAAAGTAGAGAGCGAAATCCTCGTAGTCCTAGAAGACACAGGAACTCAAGTAGAGACCACAGTGCCAGAAATGTCGAGTGTTACTATAGCCACAAGAAGGGCCATTACAAAAAAGATTATCACAGTTTCCTAAGAGATCAGAAAAACATGCAAAAATATAATTTTGGCAAAGGCAAAAGTACGATAAAGATTGAGGAGCTCAATGTGGTTGAGTCTCCCATACCTACCACTGCAGTAGAGGATGCTCCTCCTCCAGTGATGCACATTATGCCAACAGAGATTCATGCAGAGGTGACACCAGATCCCTTAGATGTTCTCATTTTCACTTCAAATCTTACTCCAGATGCTTTGGTTGCACAGGATGAAGGTTATGCACAGAATTGGATTCTTGATTCTGGTGCAAGTTTTCATGTCACACCGCATACACATAGAGAGTGGTTTTCCTCTTATGCATCCATGCATGGCATAGTCAAGATTGGTGATTCCTATGAGCTTGACATTATTGGCATTGGTGATGTGAAACTTCATATGCATAATGGTACTACTTTTGTGTTGCAAAATGTTAGACATGTGCCCAAGCTTGTAAAGAGCTTGCTTTCTATAGAGCAATTGGATGATCTTGGCTACACTATAGTTTTGGCTGATCATTCTTGGCTGATCCACAAGAACAACCTTGTGATGATGAAAGGTCGTAAAAATGGATCCCTATACTCTATGTTTGTTTTGAGTGTCGACGAACACTCTATCTATGTTGCGGAGATGTCGTCTACTGAGTTGCCCGTCTAGGGCATATTAGCCAAAAGGGAATGAAAACACTTCAGCGTTTTGGCTACTTACTTGTGTTAGATTATACAAACTTTCCATTGTGTGAGCATTGTCTATACAACAAACAAACTAGGTTGAAATCTTCGCCATTGAACAAGAAACTAGGCGAACCCCTAGACTTAGTGCACAATGATTTGTGTGTTCCAATGCCACATAAAACTCTAGGGGGGCAAACTACTTTCTCACGTTCGTAGATGATTCTATGAGAAAGGTGTGGGTGTATCTCCTTAAGCAAAAGGAAGAGGTCTTTTCTATGTTCCAAAAATTTCTCGCCATGGTTGAGAACCAATAAAAAAAAAAGCTCAAAGCTTTTCGCACGGACAATGGTGGAGAATACGTCTCCACAGAGTTCAAGGATTTTCGCAATCGAAGAGGCATTCGTCGGTATTTTACTGCTCCATACACACCTACACAAAATGGGATAGTTGAAAAAATCAATCGCACGATTCAAGAGCGAGTTATCTCTATGATGTCTATGGTGAAGCTTACTCCAGAGTTTTGGGGGGAAGTTGTTCTGACAGCAGTGCACATCATCAACATGTCACCTAGTTCTCCTTCGAATTTTAAAATTCCTAAGGAATTATGGACTATGGAAACACCAAGCTATGAGCATTTACGTGTATTTGGATGTGAGGCATGTGCACATGTGCCCAAAGAACTTCGTCGCAAGTTAGATCCCAAGTCACACAAATGCATTTTTATCATGTATGGTGCAAATGGAGAGATGGACTATCATCTTTGGCACCTAGAATCCCGCAAAGTCATTCGTCGCTCACACGTGATTTTTAATGAATAAAAAATGCACAAGAAGCCCATTAAAGAAGTTGAGTACAGATGCGTTTGTTTTGAGGATGTAGCCTCCGAACCAACTCAGTTCAGTAGTGTTTCACCTCATGCTTAAATGCAAGATACTACTATTGCTGTGAAGCGAGCAGAGTCCAACAGTCAGGCACTGAGATACTCTATAAGAGTATCACATGCGCCCGAGCGGTTTGAGCCGGGTATACACCACATTTTGGCCACTGACAGTGGAGAGCCAACCTGCTACAAAGAAGCTATACAAATGGATGATAGCGTTAAGTGGGAGCAAGCTATGCAATCAGAATACAAATCAATTGTGGCTAATGAGACACGAGATTTGGTTGAATTATCAAAAGGCAAAAATGCTTTACCTTGCAAATGGGTATACAAGAAGAAGTATACAACGGAAGATCTCGAGCCTAAGTACAAGGCTGGTCTAGCTGCCAAGGGATTCAAGCAGCAAAAAGGTGTGGATTTCGATGAGATTTTCTCTCCAGTAGTCAAGATGACTACACTTCGCACTGTGCTTGGCTTGGTTGCTATCGAAGACATGGAACTTGTCCAAATGGACGTGAACACAACATTTCTTCACGGGGATCTAGATGAAGATGTCTACACGAAATAACCAGAGGGCTTCGTATGTGAAACCCAAAAGCCAATGAGGGCAGAATTGGTTGGTAGACTTAAAAAGGCACTCTATGGCCTCAAGCAAGGTTCAAGGCAGTGGTATCAAAAATTTGACAAATTCATGAAGTTTCAGGGTTACGCAAGAATTCAAGAGGATCACTGCTTATACACAAAGAGGCTGAACGATGGATCTTTAATCATCTTGATCTTGTATGTAGATGATATGCTTATCGCAGGCAAATCAATTGATGAGATCAATTAATTGAAAAGATGCTAAGCACTCAGTTTTCCATGAAAGATTTGGGAAATGCCAATCACTTTCTTGGTATGCAAATCAAGAGAGACAGGCAACATGGAAGTCTTGAATTATCTCAAGAAAGGTACATCCACAAAGTCTTGCAACGTTTTAGTATGCATGGGGGGAAGTCATCAAGTATCCCAATGCAAGCATACTCCAAACTTAGCAAGGAAGATTCTCCCAAGACAGTGGCTGAGAAAGAGAAAATGGTGAAAGTGCCATATTCTTCAGCACTTGGCAGTTTTATGTATGCTATGGTAGCCACAAGACCAAACATTGAACATGCAGTGGGAGTGGTTAGTAGGTACATGGTAAACCTTGGCAAGAAGCATTGGGAAGCAGTGAAGAAAATCCTCAGATATTTGAAGGGTACAGCTAGCAAGTGTTTATGCTTCGAAAACAGTGATGCATCTATTGTAGGTTACACGGATGCGGATTATGCGGATTGTGTGGATCATAGAAGATCCACATCTGGCTATGTCTTTATGTTTGCTGGAGTAGCTATCTCTTGGAGATCGTGTCTCCAAGACTACACGTCTTCATCTACCACTGAGGCACAATATGTTGCTGCATCTGACGTAAGCAAGGAGTTAGATCGTCTACTGGGAGATTTGGGCATTCACGAGGTTCCAATACTGCATTGTGATAGTCAGAGTGCCATTGCGTTGGCAAAGAATCCGGTGTTTCACTCAAAGTCAAAACACATAGAGGTCTGATGCCATGTCATACGAGATGCATTGGTTGGCAAGCGCATCGATCTTGTAAAGGTTCACACTGACGACAACCCTGCATATGCTCTCACAAAGAGCTTAGCCTCAAAGCGATTTACACATTGCATAGAACTTATGGGTGTAGGATGAAGCCTAAGCTATACTTCATCAACTTTGTATAGACTAACTATATTGATGCCACTATTGGCCACCATGACCTTCAAGTGGGAGGTTGTTGGGGTGTAGGCCAGGTGGCCGTGGGAAACCACCCTTACTTACTTTTTTCCCTAATCAATATAGGGAGATAAAGTGAGAGAGTTGACTCACTCTCTCACTTTCCTCTCCACTAACCCATTATGCTGTGCAGCTTCTCCCTCTTCCCCAATTCCCCCTTCTCTTGCATGCTTCCCTCTCTTGTACACTCCACCCCATAACCCATGATTGTCCCTTTACAACCATTTTGTGTAAGTGGCTTATATCCAACATGGTGTGTAGACTCTATTTATAACTCACTTGAATTGCTTATTGCTAACATACTCTTACCATATCCTTTAGCACGAGATTAACATTTGTAAACTGCCTATTATCTACCTTTGGATGACTGGTAGTATTGAATTGTGTTTCCCAACTGTCTATAGATAGTCTCCTAGAAATGATTAGTAAACTTGGGTCATAATTACTCACAACATTTCTAAGTAATCAAAAATGTTAAGGACAACCAACTTGGTTAACTGAGATTAAATAGGGAACTGAAGAAACTTCACACAATTTAATCAAATTATGTACAAGCACCCAAACTGAGCCATGACCTCTTATGGTGATTGGTAGACCCACAATTAATCTTATAGAGATAGTGCACATATAGTACAAAATGCTTCATAATTTATCAATTTTATGAATTTGCATGCCGCTCCAAATCTGCCTTTGTTAATCACTGGGGCCCATAACACCTAATGTGAATGCATTTAGAAAAAACTGATCCAAACCTGCATTTCCATGACTATAAGTGAAATACTCATGGTCGATGTTATGCTCATAGCACACATGGAACATGAGGGTAAATAGCTCTATGAAAGAAACTAAATACTTCCACCCCAATCACTCGAAAGCCTTGCTAACACCTTTGGACCATAATAGAATCTGAAAATTAATCACTTATAGGTAACATGTTCATTAATAATACATGGCCTTGCTATATGCATAATAAAAAACCATCCATTAGCACTTAGGGTCTGTGTCACGATACATAATCAAGTAAACAAGCACCAGTATCGGCCTCAAAGACTCATACTCTTGACATGTGGAATATGTCTCATATAATGATGTCAAACAAATGACATCATTATATGTGATAAGTACGAGATGTACTAGTGTGTGGAGGTAACTGTCAACTCTCAATGACATGAGTGAGAGGGACCCTCATAAACCTTACTCCACACTGGCTAAACAAAACTCCCTAAACTCCTAGACGATGATGCCCACCTTGTGACTAACAACATGTGCCAAACAAAGTCCTACCATGTAGGCCTATAATTGTAGGGTGCAAAATTATATTCGATATACTATTGCGAAAGGGATGAAAGCATTGTAGCATATGTATCCCACTTGAAAAAAATCATAGCATATTCAAATGAAACTAAATCAAATCATATGGATACTAGGATGTCGAAAATAGCTTACACTTACTGGGAGTCAAGTGCACTTTCCAGCTAAGTATTTCTTTGACATGCTAAACAATAAATGAGAGATTAGTGAAAACAAACCAATATCTAACCAATAACCCTGGGTGTTGCCTTGGCAATCCAAACCCCTTCGTTAGATTCTACATGGAAACTGCTTAAACTATCAATTAATTGTGATCAACATAGTCTAGCATGTCACCAATAATGAGTATAAGCAACTTGGTAAGTTGAACATATCTACTACCCCTTGGCAGAGTGAAAACTACTTTCTGTGAAAGTACAAGTGTGAAGAGGTCAAATTGTGACCCAAAACACCTATGGAGTGATTTTTCATCAGCTAAATATCCCTGAAAGTACACACCTATAGACATAATCTGTGTTATAAAGTAAACAACACATCCGTGCAAGTTGAAATTGTATTCACACCTGGATCAAACTAAGCAGCAGATCCTCTCAAGGTGGAAGCTTATTCACAATTGAATCTTAAATCAAATATATGCCCCATAAAAAGAAGAGAAAGATGCCCACCACCAAAAAGGAATTATTCATACTTACCTTTCTTTGGTGTTTTAAACAAGAGATTACCTACCATGAGGCTCCATTAGCAAATTCAAGTCATCCCATGAATTATTTTCTTGATAGTGAGGACATGCCTACGTGCTACCAAAGGGAAGCACCATATGTCGTGCATGCATCTCACCTTGTGTGTATACTCAATGATATAAAGTGCTTGCCGATGCAATCATACACAACGACCATCCACAATTGTTATTGATCAAAAGGTTATAGCTATGGGGTGACCCTTGCAAAAACTTCAATAGGAGAAGCATCAAGAAAAATCATTGGAAACAAATGAGATCTTACCTTGTCCTTAACAAAGTAGCGAGCGTTATAGCGAAAGCATAAACAATGATAGGGTGAAATTTATTCCACATTATTAGCACACCATGCATGCAAATGAGAAAATAAAGGAATAAGCCCTTGGCTACAATGACGGCCTCAATAGTTTGAGCCGATACCATGAGTGCCTCGCACAATTTTTTCAGCCATGGATACATCACAATTCAATGTTGCCATATGTAAAATGTGAGCTCATATTGCTATATTGCCGATTTCCCAAATCTATGTGCCAATACTCTTGACCCAAAGTCAATGGGCAGTACCTTGGCATGGATTAGAAGCCTTGCTTTCTCATTAAGTCTGTCAAAGCAATTTGCTTTTCACAACAAGAAATCTTATCCAAAGTAAATGTTAAAGCACAAAAAAACAAGAAGAACTTAAAATTGTCTAACCTTCTCACCCCTTTGCGGCTAGTTGTCTTGAAACTCAAAAATAAATTCTCGTTCAAGAGTGAATTTCAATTGGCTTTTATTGTCTGTGCTTGAATGAGGCTCATAGCCATGTATGCTAAGAAATTGAGAGTTGTCGTATGTATTGTGCTTGCCTCCTTCTCTTGGTTCATACCGACACCCAGTGGAATATTATGTAGACATGTTGCAAAGTCCCCCCAAGTTCATATGTTGATAACATATTCCAAACTTTGGAAGCTTCTATGTTATACGGTTAAATTTGACGCTTTGCTTCGCATAAGTACATTGAGAAGATAATACAAAATGGAACTCATGCTCATAGTTAACGTATGCTCTTGTTGACAAATAGATGTCGAGGAAAAAGAAAATCGACCTTGTCGAGCTTTCATAGAGAATCAACCTTGTCGAATCGTATGTCTAATTGAGAATCATAAAAGTATCTTAAATTGCCCAATGTTGACAGTAGATAGCACATGAACCTTAGCTATTAAACTTTATATGATTGCAAAACTCCTCTTGATCAAAGCAGCTTGTGCTTGCCAAGCTGGCTTTGGAGAAAATTTTGCAAAATTTAATGAGTTCACAATTGTAAGCTTTAAATTTAACTTACTTACCGACTTGCTTGAATCACCGCCCTTGGCACCAAAACTCATAGCACCCTATGGTATGGTTGTCTGCATTGGGTGAAGCTCATAATCGTGGATGGCCATGTGCTTTCTTTTATTTTTTCTACCATCTTGCAAGTAGTACATGCTTTGGATTGGCCTTGCACCCACCAATGTATAGATATATGGAGTTGTGCTCATGAAAAGCCTTGCTTTACAATGGACTTGCATAGCTTTCCTCGTCCTTATCAAATTCTTGGAGGCACAAACTTCAAAAGTTTGTATGCACAAGCCTTGCTTGTGAGTAGCCTCATACGGAGCCTTGCTCATGAGTAGGCTCATACGGAGTTGTTAGCAAGTCGCTATGAGACGGACGTCTATAGTATAACTATATGACACTAACATACTGTCAATACTCATGGAAGTGACTCAAATGGGGCATGGAGACTCTTTGAGGTTGTCAGTCCTCAATAAGCAAACCTAACAACCAAACGCAACACTCAACAAGCAAACCACCACTCAATGATCGAAAAATCTGCATATGTTCTTTCTCACTGCTCTCGATTGTCACGCCATTTTGGCGGTCGAACAAGTCGAAATGCAACAAAACTTTAGGAGGAGGTCTAAGACACCTAGCGACACTATTCTACCAAGTTTGGTCGCAATCCAATAAGGTACCAAAATCATGATCCATCATGATCAAGGTCATGAAAACTACAAAAGAACTATCCAAAAAGGTCGACCTAGGCCTAGGAACATTCTCCTACGGTCAAAACGTCGAAAACTAGTGATTTAAGCACTCAAATTTGAAGATTATAATTACTAACGCGTAGTCACAAACCTCAACAAAACTGACAACTTACACTTTAATGAATGAGCATGGAAAGAGGAACACAGTGCAAGTTTTGAAATTGAAAACGGATTATCCAATCATTAGGAACTTTGATTACAATTTGGAGCTTCATGGTCGCTAATCATACGTACAATAGAGCTCTTTTCTCCTCCAATAAGACACCAATAAGATAAGACTCTTTTCGCATTAAGGTTATTAACTTTTATACCTAGGGATTTCTAAATGGCAGTGGCCGACTACATGGGCTTTTACACATATCATGAGTGAATTACAACTTAGGGAACTAGCGTGATACTCTGGAATTAGGATTTACACACAGTGTAGCTACACTAGCTCAAAAAATAAATAGAGTACAAATGTGTGTCCAGCTAAGTGCCCGTCCAGGTGGGCGCTCATTCACACAATCGGCCAACATTCCCCCATTCCTAGCTCTTGTCATCCCTTGACACGACCATGTGCAATCTTGTTGTTAGGGCTATCTTCAGCTCTGTCTTTAAGGTTGGTCTTTAGCTTTGTATGCTTTGTCATTGATGACGCTCCCCCCTGCCTTGAGTGATTCATGTCTGGTGTGTTCTGGTTGATGCATGTGTTGGACTCCGATTGTCAAGGCAATTTTGCATTTTATTACACATTCTCCTTTTGGTGGCCACTTTTTGGTTGTGAAGATGCGTTTGGCAAAAAGTGAGTTTCTTTGGTTGTGAACTTCATGATGGACTTTGCCTTTGGTTCCATCATAGTGTGAGTCCTTTGTAAAATTTCACCAATTTTGAAGCACTATGTGAGCTCCTTATGATGGTTGTTGAGGGCTCTCTTGCTGAATTTGTCATTACTTGTATGTATGTCATTCTTCAACTCGCCATTCGTGCCCTTTGTTGCACGTGTCGGAGGTTGAAAACTTGCCAAACACTGTGTGCGAGCCACGAATGGCTGCAAGCACACAACTAAACAACCCTAGCAAGCTCAAAGAGACAATGGTGTGTCACTCACCACTCAATGCTTTCTGTCGTGAAGAATCCTGTGCCACGAAGAAGAAGGAGCCACCACCGCCGCCGCGCTCAACCACCTCACTGTCGTCGCAATGCTCGGTCACTCTCTCTTTCTCTCTCTCTCTCTCTCTCTCTCTCTCTCTCTCTCTCTCTCTCTCTCTCAAGCGTGCGCACACACACACACACACTCGTGAGCACATGAAGGAGAAGGAGATAGAGGTAGAGCAAGAGCACTTCTTAGCATGCACCTCCAAGAATGAGAATTTTAGGTCAAATAGACCTTTTATAAGAATCTGATCCATTCACACATGGGCGCCCACAATGGTCGGCCGTTGCAAAAATACTGTAAAAATAAGATAAGTGGTGCATCTCTCATCGGCGATCACTTACACACCTATAGGACCGACAATCCCGGTCCATGACTCAAATAAATGATAAGGCTTCCGTCAAAGGTGATAGGGTGTCCGTGAGGGTTAACATGCCCCCCTTCTTGATGTAGATTCCGTCCTCGAAAGCTAGTGAAATGAAGCCCGTTCATCAAGGTGGAAGAGCATCTGAGTTTGTAGTCTTGAGCTTTCTTCAAACACTACAAAATCAACCAAAAATGGCACAGTAATTGCATCCCATATATAATTAAAAAGCATATGCAGTGAGTAGACACACAAATTGATTGGTAGCAGAATATTAAACAATTTGCTAGCATCAGTAAACATTAAACTGTAATATAATCAAACGCATAAACACTTGTAAAGGTAAAAAAATAAACAAGTATGGGGTTGCTAATTTAACAATTGAGAGGCACTAGAGGTCAACTATGAATACCATGGGCAAGCTTCTCAATTCTCTATGGTCAATTAAGTTGTTTAATCATGAGAGCAAAGTATTTCATGTTCAAGGGCTGACTAGAGGCTATACCTAGAAGAACTTCTAGTTAAGCTACGATAAAAGGAATTGCTTATGAAATCATCGCCTAAATTATTTTCTTTGTTTGACCCCCCAAAGTTTTTTCACATTGATTCAATTTTTGATGTGTGTGCTTATTTTGTATGCCTTGGGCTTTTTGCTTTTCAAGGAAAAGTGCCCACACTGGGAACCTCTAGGGCTCTAGAACCATAGGTAATACATGTGAGTGAGGTACCAAATCAAGCTGGGATTTCTCTTCCAGCTTAAGATTTCACATTTGTGGCACTTTTGATTTTTTTATTTGTTTGTTTTTTAGCATTTCAATTTTGTAACTTTGGGGGGTCATATTGACATTGTTACCCTCCCTAGGCTCATCACAATAGTAAACTCCCTTTATAATACTTAAGTTAAAGGTCAAGAGTGATTAAGCCCACTACAAAGCACTAGTACATTGCACACAATGCCGCCTAAATCGGATTACGAACCTAAAGTAGCCATTGACAATTAGGAAGGCATTTCCCATGGTATTAAGAGAAGATCTCTAATGTCTATCTGGGTCAAACTAGCTTAGTGAGACTGCTTGATTCTTAAACCTAAACAAGGGACATGACAAAAAATTATATTGAAGCTAATGTTTAATACTAAGAAAATGTGCTGAATATTGTGCTACCAATCACAGTTAAAGCAAACAAACATGGATGCTAAAAAAATACAAGAGGTAATGCTAATGGACTTGTTTGTGTTGATGATCGCGCTCGATTCGAAGAGAGAACGCGACAAAGATTCCATGAAGTTCAAAATCCCAACTACTGCAATGCTTTCATGTACACACTGAAAAACACAAGGAATATCTCTAGGAGGCACATCAGTGGGAAGAGGCACCAACCTTTATTGAACACAATCAAACAACATAAGGAACCCTAACCTAATTGTTTGTACCCGCCTAGAGAGTCAAGGGAACATGATATTGAATAGATGGGCGGGTAGCCCTAGGTCTAAACCCCTATCCTCGTCATCTTGAGAAAAAACAAAGTCATCATCCGTGAGACCATACGTGCCATCCGTGTAATCATGTAAATCCTCCTCATAATTAAAGGCACAAATGTTTACTAAGTCATCTTGGTCAAAAGGGTAAGCCTGTTCAATTGGATAGACATTCTCTACTAAGTAGAGATCAGTCATGGTCAAGAGATGTATTAGCCATTCTAATTCCTCGACATTCTTCTCACACTCTAGCGTATCTACCAAATCCCATTCACAGGCAAGCACCGGGTAGACTATGTGAAACACTTATGAAAAGTAAAGAGGGTACCTCTTCACCCAAGGTAGGAATGGATGACTCTAGCGTACTAGTCATATCTGTACACACAAATAGATTTTGGTTAGTGTGCAAATATTAGAAGGGTTGTGTGAAAAGGTCGTGTCCTTGTGCATAATGTTTTTTTATGATTTTTGAGTTTTGTACTAGAATTTGTACGTTTCCATATTTTTGTTTGGTAGCTCTTTCTCTTTTACTTTTTTATTTTTGTTTTCTCGAGTATAGGGCTTATATACATTCCCTAAGATTGGAAGATTGAGAGGTCAGGGAGAAAGGTCAAGAGGGGAGCAAGTGAATGATGGATGTCAACAAACACTCCCCCCTTCCTTGGGTAGATCATACCTTTTGGAACGATGTCATCACCTTTTGAAACCAATTGTTCCAAGTTGCTATGGGTGAAGACTTTGACCAATAGTTTTCGACCACCCTAGGTGTTTCATCTAGTTGTTGCAAGGGTGGTAAGGTACTCTCCCATTATTTTACTTGCAATGTTGTTGTAGGTGGTGAACTTACAACAGGAGGTGCAAAGTCTTTCTTGTTTGTATGGATATGTATAATGGTAGGTGGAGGTTGTGTCGAAGATTGTATTTCCGTATATGAACTACATGAAGAGCAAGAAGCTTCATTTGTTTTTCCTATGTTTGAGCTGAGTGAAACAAGACTTTCTTGCTTGGGTACCCAAACTAGCTCCGGATCAGGTGTATAGCGTTCTGTGATCTTTCCCTTCCCATGGTCTTCAATCGGCTTTATCATTACAGGATTTGACTCACATGGGTCTATGGGTGATATGTAAGAACACAATCTACGTTTAGGCACCTAGATTTGATCAATCCCTTCATAGTAGCCTTAGGCTTCCAATAGTCGTTTAGGAATCCAACATAATGTTTTCTTACATTTCTTGGAGCGAGTAGGGCGTCTCTTACAAGGCTCTTGTTTTTTAGCATCAAAAATGGTCGCTAAAGAAGCTTTAGGAATCCATTTGTATATTTTCTTTGTTATATTATGATGGGTCTTGTGTGTCTCAAGCTTTGTTTCAGCTACTGAAGTTGAAGCTCTAGAGGGTTGGGCTATAGGTACATATGGCTCAACCTCTTGGACATACAATGTTTTGGGTTGTATCCCCTCGGGAGGTGATATCTTAGGGATTATCACTTGAGTGGCAGGGCTAAGAGTTGGTTTTTGTGTTGTGACACTCCAAGTCCCCCAATCAATAGTGCATTTGGTCGCTATTATCCACGTGCATCCTAGGTTTATATTGCCTTCCATAGTTCTAGCAACAGGCATGACCAAAAAGTCTTGAGGTACAACCCCGTTGTCATAACTGATAGAGGTGTGACAGATTCCAAAATCGCAGTTTTTTTCTTGTTGATACCCTTGACGTGGATGGTACTCTTAGATAGAGATGGATTTCCTAACTGACACCACACTCCATATGATAGCGGATTATATTTAGCACCTGTGTCCAATAAGGCATTATATAGCACCTTTCCATAGGCACTATTTAACTCAATAGGGTATTGTAGAGGTGTGTCAGAGTCCAACCAATCATCCTCTATTTCAACGTGAAATGCATGTGTAACTCCAAGGTTGGCCTCTCGTTGGCGTCTAATACGTTGTTGTCGCTCCTTATCCTCAGCTTGAGCTTGTATCTTTTTCAATTATGCTTGTGCCTTGGATGCCTTTTTGTGATGGATGGCACGTAGCTCCTCTTGGCTTAAAGGATCATAGTATCTTTTAAATTTACTTCCATTGAGGAATCCAAAGGTTTCAACTCCATCAAGAGTTTCCACACGAATGGTACCTTATGGGGTGATTTTGTGTACTCTATATGGTCCTTTTCCCTCATATTTCAACTTTTTCTTTTCGTTACACACTCCATACATAAGAACTTTATCCCCAACCTTGATATCCTTGTTCTTCAAATGACAGCAAAACCCTTTCTTTCTTCTATCTTTCTCCACGAGTGCATTTTGCACAACCAATTGTTTTTCTTCATCTAACCTCTCAAGGATATATAAGCATTCAACTAAAGGGTTACCATCCCAACCTTCTTGTGAAGCTACCCACAGACTAGGAATTACCAACTTCCATGGCATAACTGCTTCTTGGCCATATACCATTTTGAATGGTGTACAATTAATAGCCACTTTGTAAGAAGTACGATAAGCCCATAGAGTTGACGTCAGCTTCAAATGTTGGGAGAAGAGGGGGAGATCGACCACTTAGAATATTCAACATAAGCTTTCAAGCCATCACCATCAAACTGTCCACCTCTTCTTCCAATTTCCAAGCACACACACTCACCTAAACTATGACACACACACACACACACACAGTAAACATAGAATTGACATAGACAAACTTGTAAGAGAGGTGTAAGAGATGGAGACTAGATTAGAGAGTACACAGCAAAATAACCATAGCTTAAGAGAGTAGAGAAGAGAATCTGCAAGAGAAAGGCCTAAATCTAGCCCCAAACTCCACGGCACCTCTCTTGTGGAGTTGGTATTTAATATATTACTTTCAGTTTAAGGTGCCAAAAATTGAGGCCCCTCTTTTACAACCACTTTACTTTTGCAAATGAGTGAAGCTCATTAGTTCTTGCATGACCCATAAGGGGAGTTCCCACTACAACTATTTACAGAGCCATAGTGGCTTATTGAAATGATGTTCTAAGATACTGTGCAAATATAAAAATGGCCAAGAGTAATTGCCGTCGCCTCTTCGTCAACTCCCCGCATTCCACTCTACAAAATCATCATCAACTCAATTAGTAAAATAAATAGACAGCACATAATTAACCATTACGCCCAGCTATCCCAATTGCAGCTAACTACTACAACAGGAGGGTGCCTAGTCTCGTAACATCCCTCCCACCAAGGATAGAAACTGTCCTCAGTTGCTCAATAGAGAAATCAACTGGACCGTGAGTGATGGAAAGTGTCGAGAAGGTCGAGAAAGTTGCGAAAAAACTTTTCAGGCATCCATTTGGCATCCTCTCTAGGGTGGCCCTTGAAAGTCAAAAGGTAACGGTTATAAACCATTCCAGTGCGTGTAGTGGTGGTCTCATGGTCAACTATTTTGTCAGGGATGAGTTGCTCTTCTTGGTCTACAAGTGAAGGTGGGTCTTCATAAATGTGGTGTGTAGGTAGGGGTCCTTGGTATGGGCGTAAAAGACTAATGTGAAAGGCATTGTGAATGTGCCAGTGTGCAGGTAGGTCTAAACAAAAAGAAACATCATTAATGACAACTGAAATTTTGAAAGGTCCATAAAAACGAGGAGCAAGTTTAACAAAGACATTAGTATCAACACTTTTGATCCTTCGTTTTTCTATGCGAAGTAAAACACGATCACCTTCTTTGAATTGGTGTGCCTTGCGGTGCTTGTTAGCATGCTTGGTGTAAAGTTCTTGTGAGTGTTTAATGGCAGAATGCACACTTGCATAAATATCATGAAAGTCAATAGTGAAATTATTAGCGGTAGGCACAACATTAGAAAGACGTGAAGCAGGAGTAGGAAGTGAGTGACCATATACAATTTCAAATGGAGATTTACCCGTGGCACTGTGAGTGGTGTTGTTGTATGCAAATTGCAAAATATGTAGGTAGTCATCCCATTTCTTAGGTTGAGAGGAAACATAAGCCTTCAACAAGTCAATAATAGTGCGGGGTGACTTCGGTTTGACCATTAGATTCAGGATGAAATGCAAAAGTGAAGTCAAGTGTAGTGCCAAGATTTTCAAATACAGTAGTCCAAAAAGCACTACAAAATTTTGAGTCTCAATCAGAAATAATCACTTTAGGCAAACCATGATGTGGAAAAACAGTCTTCAGAAACAAAAGTGCAGCTTGATGTGCGGTGAGTGTTTTCTTACATGGAACAAAGTACGCTTGTTTAGAGAAACCATCAATAATAGTCCATATCATGTCATGTTTGTGTGTTGTAAGTGGGAAACCAGTAACAAACTCCATGGAAATATGTTCCCAAGGTCTTTCAGGAATGGGAAGAGGGTGTAAAAGTCACAATTTCTTACCTGTAGCTGCTTTGATTTTTTGACAAATCAAACAAGTTGACACATACTGTTTAACATCCATTCTCATAGCAGGCCAATAGAAATCACGACATAAATTCTCAAAAGTTGCGGCAAATCCTCTATGTCCAACATAAGGTGGTTTGTGCAATTCTTCAATAATTAATGTGCGAAAAGGTTGAGTCACACACAATTTTTGTTTGAAATAAAGGAAGTTTTCTTGAATAGTGTATTCGAGAAATGTGTGTACAAAATTATCAAGCATGTGCAACCATGTCGTTTCGAAGTCATCATCATGTGCATAAGTGTCAGGCATAGTGTCAAAGGAAGTTCCCGTAATGGTTGATAGATGATTAAGTGAGGGTCTTCTACTCAAAGCATCAGCTACAATGTTTTCTTTACCAGGTTGGTATTGAATGTTGGGCTGGAAACTTTGAATAAAAGCGGCCCACTTAATATGTCTATCATTTATTAAGGGCTGAGAAAGTAAATATTTGATACTTTGTTGATCAGTTTTAATGATCAAGTCAGTACCCACTACGTAGTGTTTCCAGATTTTCAATGCATGTACCACAACAGTCAACTCTTTATCATAAGTATTGAACTTTGTTTCAGATGGTTTGAATTTACGACTTTCGAAAGCAATTGGATGGTTATCTTGCATAAGGACTGCACCGATACCTTTCCCACTAGCATCAGTGACTACCACAAAGAATGGTCTTTCAAAATCAGGCAATTGCAATACAGGTGCATTAGTCAAAGCATGTTTAAGTGCATTAAATGAGCTTTCTTGCAAATCAGTCCATTCATAAGGAGTGTTTTTCTTCAATAAGAGAGTCAAATAATGTGCTTTGTAAGCAAAATTACGAACAAATTTCTTGTAATAGCTACAAAGACCAATAAAAGATCGTAGCTCATGCAAGTTTTTGGGTCTAGGCTAGGATTGAATGGCTTCAATTTTCTTTGGATCGACATGTATTCCCTTACCTGATACAATATGTCCCAAATATTCAATTTCAGATTGGAAAAATGAACTCTTTTCAGGATTCAAAATAATACATTCTTGGTGGATCTAATACAATGTCTGGGTACAAAATAAAATGAGAAAGAAGGGGGGGGGGGGGGGGAGAGAGAGAGAGAGAGAGAGAGAGAGAGAAATGAAATGAAATGAAATGTTGTATTAACGTCTTCAAAAGGCCAGAATGACCTATGAGACCGAATTGATACAAAAGTGGTGAATCTGTTACAATGTCTGGGTACCTTAGTACCAAAGTACTAAGTGTCAAAAGTGTGAAAGTGTGAAAATAAATGTGAAAAACGAAATACAAAGTATTAAATAAACTTCTTAGGAGCATTCTGGGTGTCTGGCTAGAATGCTTCTAATCCTTTGTTGTAGTCTCCTCCGGTGAAGTGTGCTTCTGCATCTCGGTCGTGGTCGTCTTGATTTCCTAAGCTCAATCGCCCTATCAATGAGGGTGTCTTTGGTATGAATGTGGGTACTCCTTTGTGCTGGCTGCTGGCCTCTTGCTTCTCCTTCCATTCCTACTTCTCTCGATCCGAAGAAATCTGTGATCTGCCTCTGAGGCTGTAGTGCTCTTTGTCTTCTCATTAGATTATCCCTGTGCCGATGTAGTTCCAGTAGGTACAAGCCTAAGCATCTTTGATCTTGGTATTGCATGACTCTATCTAGAGGTCCAAAGCCTTCTTTAAATAGGCAATGGAAACGCCTACGTATCTCATAGTATACGGTGCAATGGCATATGTAGTGTAATTCTGTCTCCGGCTCCATTCCGCATAACTTGCAAATTCTGCTCTCAGGTGGGATTCCCCTAAATCTGCCAAATTCAATTTCTAGTTGGTGTGAGGATGTACAAATCTGACCAATAGCACATCTCAAACCATGAGACAGGTGGGTATCCATGTAGCTCGGGCGAATCACAAATCCATCTTCAGATAGCTGTAGGAAGTTTTCTTTGTAGTCGGCCATCTTCGTGCCCAATTCTTGTGTAGGGTCTACCCATGTCCTCTTAGTATCCAACTGTATAAGATCCTGACGGATGATTTTATTAATCTCCGTTCGTGTAATTGCCAGTGATGGAGCCGCAAGAGAGTATTGGAAGAGAGAGAGAGAGAGAGAGAGAGAGAGAGAGAGAGAGAAGGGGGGAGAGGGGTTCGCAAGGGAAGGG